>NW_028261389.1:7904171-8204171 GCF_051295495.1 Thamnophis sirtalis
GGCTGGACTAGAAGACCTCCAAGGTCCCTTCCAGCTCTATTCTGATTCTGTCAGGAAATTTCTCCATAAAATAGAACAGAATAGAACAGAATAGAGTAAGAGAGTTGGAAGGGACCTTGGAGGTCTTCTAGTCCAACCCCTTGCTTAGGCAGGAAAGCCTCCACCACTTCAGACAAATGGTTATCCAACATCTTCTTAAAATTTTCCAATGTTGAAGGATACATAGCTTCTGGAGGCAACTTCTGTTCCACTGATTAATTTCTCATTAATAAATTTCCCTCCTGTTTATGATCTTAAAATTGGTAGCCGGAACAATAACATTGTACAATGGGCCAGAACGCACGGTGGGAGATGATTGGCTGGCTGGCTCCTGCCAAACCTACGCTACGATTGGTTGCCATGGGTGTAAACCTACGCTACGATTGGTTGCCATAGGTGTAAAGGGGGAGTTTCCCTTTTTTCTTCTTCTTCTGTGTGCTGTTTTTGGATTCACCTCATGATTTTCCTGAGTCTCTTGTCTGCTGTAAATTGTGAAATATATTTATTTATATAAAACTACAAGTTCGTCTCAGCGTCGCTGACTTCATCTGGACAGCTGCTGCGCAATTCTTCTTGATATTTCTTGTCCTGCCCTTGGGTGTTTTGGAGCAAGGGTCTCCGCCCTTGGCCACTTTTAAGACTCGTGGGCTTCAACTCCCGCTGGCTGAGGAATTCTGGGAGTTGAAGTTGAGGTGGCAGGCTGAACCAAAGTAGGCCTCAAGCCTGAACCAAACTAGAGTTTCATGATATTAAGCTTCAACTGTTCATATATAGAAATTGCAAAAGTTTGCTTTTAGGACATGGTGCGGGTAGACACGGGTTAGGAGGAAGTCTGCACATGAAATGTGCTGAAGCAAAGCGTCTATTTTCAACTATCTGCTGGCTTGACTGTAAATCTGTCTGGTAGACACATTGTTAGTTCCTCAAAATATATGCTAAGTTTGACCGTTGGCTGACTATGTATTATGACTTCCTGTAGACATAATATTGCTGTAACTCAAGGGCAAATCTTGAGGGGTGTTTCCAAAACCAACAGATGGCTTTAGCTAAAAGCAATAAACTATAAAAGGAATTTCCTGCTTTCACTCGGGGTTCAGGCCATTATTTCTGAACCTGCGCAATAAACATTTCCTTCTCTGAAGAGCTGGCTTCCGTGACCTGTCTTTTCTACAACAAAGTCCACAAGTCTTAAAGTGGCCAAGGGCGGAGACCCTGCTTTGAAGAATTGGTCGACTTCCTCTTCTCTGTAACAGCCTGACTGTCACTCTATCTATCTGCTTTATTAACTCACTCCTTTGGCTAATGTTATACTCTGCTACTTTCCTTAGCTAAAAAGTTTTAAGTCACTTATACAGAAACGTCTGCACTTCCTGAAAACCAAGCCTTTTTTTCCCCCTCATCTTATACTATTAACTTCATTAATTATTTCTCTAGCATGTTTTAGTTTTTTTAAAAAAAACCTCCTTCAGCAGTCTCTATGTTATGCAATTCTTGACTTGCATTAGTGCAACCTTAAGTCAAGAATGTCCATTTTACGCTTGTTCTGACTTGCTTACGCAAAAATTCCAGAACAGACCTTCTGCATCCTTTGATGGAAACACCAAATTAAAAGCCCACACTTTTTAAAAAAAAAAAAGTAAAAATAACATTTACCAATGTTAATAAAGATAATCTCAAGGAGATCAGTTAAGTCCCTTCTTAAACTTCTACGATTTAACATTCTCTGACTGCTTTAGGTGAACAAAGTACTTTTTTAAAGTACTGCTTTAAAGTACTTTTCAGGGGGTATGTGAGGGTGGATGATCCATAATTCACAGAAAGTCTCATTTAACAGTCCTTCAAGAGCCTGAGATTCAGCTATCAAAAACAATGAGAACCTTCTTGCTAAAGAAGCCATCATTTAAAATATTCACTTTCATCTTTCCTTTCCGTTTCAAACTCCTGATAGTTCAAAAGAGAACACTGCCACAGTAGCAATGCTTGCGAAGAAGGAATTATACTTCTTTATCTACCACTAAGCCATGATTACATGATTTAGCATACTAAAAATCAGAGACCTTGCCCTGACAACAAAAGTGCGTACAGTCAAGGCTATGATTTTCCAGTTGCAATGTATGGCTGAGAAAGTTGGACCATAAAAAAAGGCTGAGCACCAAAGAATGGAGGCCTTCGAACTCTGGTGCTGGAGAAGACTCCTGCGAGTCCCTTGGACTGCAAGGCGATCAAACCGGTCAGTCCTAGAGGAGATCAACCCTGACTGCTCTTTAGAAGGCCAGATCTTGAAGATGAAACTCAAATACTTTGGCAACCTAATGTGAAGGAAGGACTCCCTGGAGAAGAGCCTCATGCTGGGAACGACGGAGGGCAAAAGAAGAAGGGGACGACAGAGAAGGCGGTGGCTGGATGAAGTCACCGAAGCAATCGGTGTGATCTTAAATGGACTCCAGAGGATGATAGAGGACAGGAAGGCCTGTAAGAATGTTGTCCATGGGGTCGCGATGGGTCGGATACGACTTCACAACTAACAACAACAAAGCCAAGATTCATCTTACATCAAACCACAGGCTGGTATCATGGAAACAAGCAAGAATTAGATTTTCATTCTGGAGCATTCTTAATCTAATTCTAGGGTCAGATACATACATCAACCTCCACGGTCGTATGAAGAGGTCCAGTGGCTTTCCATAAAGAGATCAGTTCTGAATCAATATGGGAAACCAGTTTACTGTCTTTGTCTACATTTACGTTCTAGTGAAGATATGATGATTTGTTTAGTTGCAGTAAGCGCATGGAAAGAATTGTGTGCTCCATTTCTCCTGTGTACAGATTATGCTTTTCTTTTTTGCAAGCGATGATGAGCATCATATTGGCACCAATCTTAATGCTCCCTGTGGCTAGCTGAAAATTACATTGAACAGCACAGAATCAAGTTAGCACATTTTTTCCCTTAAAGTAATATTGAACTATATGGCCACATATACTGAAGTTTTTGTCGAGAATTGCTTCAAGGGGATAAAAAAGCAACTTCTCTGTACCTTAGTAATTTTATAAGAGCTTCACCATACCAAACATTGTGTTTCATAATATTCAGGAGTATATTTTTATAGGTCATAAAATGGAAAGATTCCTATAAAGGAAAGACATATAAAGCAGGCTTGGAGTAAAGCTATGTCAACAATACAACCCCAATGGGTAGCAGGATGCAAACTCAAAATGCCCCACCTTTCTTTCCCACAAAATAAACTACCAAGGGGTTTTGAGATTATAGCCTCCTTCCATTAAATATTGCCCAAATGATGGCATTTTTCAAAGAAGCACCTGAGCCTTTATATGGGGGTCAGGGATGAGCAGTTTCGATGATGAAAGAAAGGAAGCAGATGGATTTTGTAAGATTGTGTTTATTTGTTCAATTTCTCACAGCCACTAATCTCAAATGACTCAGGATGGAGAACATGAGGGAGAAGAGGAGAAGAGAGAGGAGTGGTTGAAGGAGGTGGCACAGTGGTTAAGAGCCAAGGTGGCGCAGTGGTTAAATGCAGCACTGCAGGCTACAGTGCTGCATTTAACCACAGCTAGATCAGCAGGTCAGCGGTTCAAATCTCACCGGCTCAGGGTTGACTCAGCCTTCCATCCTTCCGAGGTGGGTAAAATGAGGACCCAGATTGTTGGGGGCAATATGCTGACTCTCTGTAAACCGCTTAGAGAGGCCTGAAAGGCCTATGAAGCGGTATATAAGTCTACTGCTATTGCTATTGCTATAGGAGGGGAGGGGAGAGGAAAGGGCAGGGGAGAAGGGAGGAGGAGAGAGGGGAGAGGAAAGGGAAGGGGAAGGGAGGAGAGAACAGAGAGGAGGGGAGGAGGGGAAGAAGAGAGGAGAGGAGTGGGCAGGGAGACAGGAGAGGAGAGGATAACCAAGAAACTAAAATTATATATACCAAGAAAATTATAACCACGCAACACACTCATGGCTCCAAGCCTGGGCACATAACTAGGTCTTCACCACCATGCAAAAGACCATCAGGGTGAATGTCATTGCAATCTCTGAAGGGAGAATCTTCTGGAAGTCAGGCGCTACAGCTGAGAAGGCACACCATCTATTCCCCATCAGCTGACAGTTCTCGGGTGGAAACAACTGGGAAGATAAGATTACCGCAGGTAATCCAGTTCCAAGCCATGAAGAGCTTCAAAGGTGACAACCAGCACCTGGAATTGCATCTGGAATTGCATCTGGAAACGCTTCACATACCAGTGATGTTATGCATGCATTTATTACCCGTGTAGCCGCATTGTGTTCTATAAGTAGTCCTGGTTTACAACTGTTTAGTGACCGTTCAAAATGACAACAGCCCTGGAAAAAATGACTTATGGCTGTTTTTCACATTTAAGACCGTTGCATGGTTACATGATCAAAATTCAAGCCACTGACTCATATTTATGACGGTTGCAATGTTCTGGAGGTCATGTGATCACCTTTAGCAGCCTTCTTACAAGCCACGTCAATGGGGAAGCCAGATTCACTAACTTAAGTGTTAACTAAAACAACTGTGGTGATTCGCTTAGCAACTGTGGCAAGAAAGGTCGTAAAAATGAAGGAAAAATTCACTTTGACAACTGTCTTGCATAGCAACATAAATTTTGGGTTCGACTGGGTTAGTAAGTCAAGGACTACCTATAGTTGAAGCTTGCGAATGCTCTTCAAGGGCAGCCCCATGGAGATGAGACTGCAGTAATCCAAATGTGAGGGCACAAGGACATGGATTTTTCCACTCCTACTCCACAATTACATAAGCCAGAATTTTTGAAATACTTAATAGTTGAGAAATTCTGAAATCCAGCTTCTTTGTACTTTGTTCTTTTAGCAAATATCACAGTAGGCGGGTTAGAAGTCCAAGGCTGCAGCGCCCGATTTGTACATTTGCATTCAATAAATACAATTGCTGAAGGCAACGCTCAGCTTACCTTATCTGTGTTCTTGTATTTCTCCCAGCTTTTTAACATCTTCAACCATTTTGTAGTTCTTTCAATCTCGAGCTGCTTGTGCTGAAATAAAATCAGAGGCCATTATTCTCTCCACTTCAAATACTCTCAAGGATTCTTTTTTTCTTTCAACATTTATAAGCAGCTAGGCACAGACATTGTGAAGTTTTTTTAACAGCTTTAAATCACTAGCAAATATTTTAAATCAAATGGAAAGGCCCACTCAACTGAACAGACCCCCTATCCTAGGTTTTTATCTTAAACGGCAGAAGCAGGCGTTCACAATTTTCAGCGAATGAGGAAATAGTTAGAGCTGAATTTCTGTGTGTTTAACCATCCACTCCCTATGAAAAGGCCACATGAAAGGCCTTTTTAAACCAAATTTTGCACGAAAGAGTTTAACTAAAATTAAATGTACATTTTAACAGTTTGATTATTTTCTGTACCCTGGGCATTAATGCTTACAATTCATAGAATAGAATAGAATAGAATAGAATAGAATAGAATAGAATAGAATAAATAGAATAGAATAGATCAGATCTTTATTACGGTCAAAGACCAGCAATAGAAATAACTTTTTACAATATAATATATAAAAAAATAGTACTGACATTAAAAGTGGATAATAACATCTCTGTTAAGAAAATATATGTTCTCAAACTGTTTGGATCCCTCCCTGGTTTACGTGGGTGTCTGATACGTATGTGAGTAAATATAATGTTCCAAAAATAGTTAAGAGATATCTCCAAATAATTGGTACAAGATGACAGCTATATTTCTGTAAACAATTTTTTTCTTGTGGACATTTACAGCAACACAGAATTTTGCCACTGGATGCGTAGCAGGCAGGTTTGAGTCCTGGAGGAGAAAGCCTACGTAGAAATTGACTGCCCTCGCTGGCAATCTCTCTAGTAAGGGAAGAATATATGCTGACCTGTTGTGACCCGGCAGGAGCCGTTGGCCACCAGGTGGCGGCAGAGCATTGGATCAGCGGGAGTGTTCAGGGAAACACTTGGGAGTTGTTGCAGGATGCACCCCGTCGAAGGGTTACTCGACGGAAGGAACCACTGAGTAGTTACAGGAGAGGATTGCGAGCAGCTGTTGCTCATTGGGATCCTCTCCTGAGTATAAAGAGACTGCTGGTGCCACACCCTGGTTGCAGAAGTCAACGTTCCATTCCTGTTCTAGTGGTTGTTCGTGTTCGCGTTCAAACCGAGAGAAGCCAACTTGGATAAGTAGGTTTGCTGGAAGAAGCCTCTTCGCAGTGCTGCGTTTGTTTATAGGACTTTTATCTCTGTGTTTATTTGGCCTTGCAGCCAACAAGAACTTGGACTGATTAAAAGAAACCTTTTTAGTTACGTGGATTTTGGCTTTCATTCCTGGACGGAGAAGGGGGGTCAGAACACTGACCTATGAACTCTGTATAACTCATAACAGAAGTCTCTGGGTATTAAGGGATAGGTGCAAGTGGCTCTCCAGCTCTATTTTTAGATCATTATCACCTTTTTTTGAGATTGCTTGTGAGGTATTAGGGCTCCACTTAGCACAGCAAGACCTTTTCACTATTGCTTTCCTGATGATAGTACTTCACGCTGCTATCTGTATTATCAAATGTATGTTTCCAGGAACTGGCGTTCAGCCACTGGTTTTCAGAACGAAGGACTGGCAGTATACTCAAGGAAGCTTGATGGACCAGGAAAGAGCTACTGAAAACTCTTTGTGATGCCATCTATTAAATACAGGGAATTCTCCACTTACAACCATTTGTTTAATGACTGTTCGTTGGCACAGGGGGGGGGGGAGTGATTTATGACCAGTTTTCACACTTTATGACCATTGCCGCATCCCCATGGTCACATCATCAAAATTCAGCTGCTTGGCAACTGGCATGTATTTAGGATGGTTGAAGGGTCCCGGGGTCATGTGACCACTTTTTGCAACCTTCTGACAAGCAAAGGCAACGGGAAAGCCAGATTCACTTAACAACCGTGCTATTAACTTAAGAAGTAGCAATAACAATAGCGTCTGAGAATTATATACTGCTCCACAGTGCTTTACAGCATTCTCTGGGCGGTTTACAATCTCATTACATTGCCCCCCCAACAATCTGGGGTCCTCATTTTATCAATCTCGGAAGGATGGAAGGCTGAATCAACCTTGAGCCCTGTCAGAATCGAACTCCAGACTGTGGGTAGGTTTGCCTGCAGTACTGCATTCTAACCACTGTGGCACCAGGTCAAACGCAGTGACGCACTTAATAACTCTGGAAAGAACGATCGTAAAATGGGGGGGGGACTCGTTTTAACAATTGTCTTGCTTAGCAACAGAGATGTTGGGCTCAACTGTGGTTGTAAGTTGAGGACTACCGTACCTATACCTGGATTCTTGCAGCTCAGGTGAGGGATTCTTAATGTTTAAGCCAGCGTTTTACAACTTTAAAGTGGGCAGACTTCAACTCCCAGAATTCCCCAACCAATCTAACACATCTGAAAGTTGCCAAGATTGAAAAACACTGTGTTAAGCAGTGGAGTCCAACCAGATGGGCTCTTTTATCACATAAGACAGCCAAAGACCTAAGACTCCTGCATATTACATTTTTGTAGAAGTGACTCTGCTAGACGCAGCTCTCAAGAGTATCATTTTATGCGCTAGGACCTAACAATGCAACCGAATATGATAGTGTTTGGAGACACTTCTTCCTTGAAGCCTGCCAATTTCAGAAATATCCTTTTCAAAGTAAACAGTTCAATAATTTAAGGCTTTGTGCACAAACATCCCTGCGATAATTTCTAGATTCTAGCCGTGCCAATAAAAAGCAAAAAAAGAAAATGAAAATTATGCAGCTCTTCGGCCGCACCCCTTCGAGATGTGTAATTTAGTTTAAATACTTCGGGATAGCTAGGCATGTCGGTTAAGATATACTGAGTAATGACTGTGTCAAGAAAGACATCATTATCGTAATTTTAGAGCACTTCACAAACACTTCAATAAACTCAAACTACAGTGCAGGCGATGATCTAGCCTCCCGTTGAGAAATGACTGTGGAAAGCCTGCATTAGCTCATCCAGGTTGGTAATAACAAGGTGTACGCAACTCAATCGTTTCCAAAGTTTGTAGAAGGCTTCCTAGAAACCCTACAGTTTTCTAGTAACTTTCTATTCTGTTAAGAAGAACCCCCTTATTTACATATCCTCTTGATCAGTAGGTACAATATGGCGGACTATCATTAGAAAAATTTGAACCCACTCATTGTGATGAAGTGGTCCTTGAGATACAACTGGATTCGGGAAGTGTTGGTGGGTTGTGTTGACCATACTGGTCACAATATACAAAACTGTTGTGACTCAGCAGAAACCTGTGAGTTGTTTCGGGATGCAGGATAATGAGCAGCTGTTGCTCGTTAGGGTCTTCTCCTGCAGATAAAAGACTGATGGTGCCACGCCTTAGTGGCAGAAGTCAACGTTCATCGTTCGTTTGTTCGTGAGTTCAGTTCCGTTCCTGTTCGATTAGTGTTCATGATTCAAAGAGGCACTTGGATAAGTGATTTGCTTTCTGTAAACCTGGTTTGCTGTAGGAGTTTTGTTTTTGCATTTGCTGTGTAACTTTTTGCCAGAGACTTTGTCTATGTTTATTTTGGGCTCGCAGCCAGCTTGAGCCGGGACTGATAAAAGACGTTCCTTTTGCAAGCTTCGTGTGGCTGTAGTTGTGAACGAGCACGGGGGGGGGGGGGGGTCAGAACACAAAACTAATCAGTTGCCACCCAGTCATTATCAGGGATTGTGTTTGCATGGAAATGGTTAAGACAGCCACTCACCCAACCCTTACTACACCTGCCTAAAAAAGGAAGTCTCACCTGACCAAAGCCAGAAAGGGGGGGGGGCTAAGATTGGCCAACCTAAGTTTTGCTGTATTTTTTGTCCTCATCATATACCTTAACTTCTGTGTCTTATTCATTCTTATATCTTTTCTGCACTTTGCATAATGGGTGCATAACAGTGTTGGAAGGGACCTTGTAGGTCATCTAGTCCAACCCCCCTCCCAAGCAGGAGACCCTACAACAAGGGTTGGCAACCTTAAACACTCAAAAGAGCCACAAAAGGTCCTAACCGGAATAGCAATAGCAATAGCAGTTAGACTTATATACCGCTTCATAGGGCTTTCAGCCCTCTCTAAGCGGTTTACAGAGTCAGCATATCGCCCCCACAGTCTGGGTCCTCATTTTACCCACCTCGGAAGGATGGAAGGCTGAGTCAACCCTGAGCCGGTGAGATTTGAACAGCCAAACTGCAGATAACAGTCAGCTGAAGTGGCTGCAGTACAGCACTCTAACCACTGCGCCACCTTGGTCCCCTGTTCATTTCTGAAGCCGACCGGAAGTCCGGTTCCCCACCACCACCACCCCACCATAGAGTCTCCTCCTAGCACAGCATCCTTTTTCCTCTACCTGTCCTAACTGAAAGCCCTATCAATTGTGGTGCCAAAACTGGCAACAGGGAGCCGCAGCAGAGGGATGAAAGAGCCACATGCGGCTCCGGAGCCGCAGGTTGCTGACTTCTGCCCTACACCATTTCTGACAGATGGCAGTCCAGTCTCTTCTTGAAAGCTTCCAATGATGGAGCTCCCACAAGACACATGATGGATAAAAATAAAATAAGCTGAAAAAGAGTGGATACTTGTTAGTAGGCAGGTGCTTAAACTGCAATGGGTTCCTAGCCAAACTGCAAGTAGTAAGCAAGAATTACAGACTCTCTTCATAAACTAAAATGTGGCAATGTTTTTGAGAAGAACCTGTAATTTACTGAAGGAGTTGCAAAAATAACCTCCCTAAAACCTTAAGCAATGCACGTGTCATTTGCATCTTTCCAGGAAAAGAATCATACTTTTTTACAGTAATTCTTCATGTTAAAAAATAAATATTGTACAATTGCAAAATGATTCTGTATTTTTACTTTATTTATTTTCCACCTCTTGTTTTTATAAATAACTCAAGGTGACAAACATATATGATGCTCCTTTCTCCTCCTATTTCCCCCACAACCACTGCCTTGTGAGGTAAGTTGGGCTGAGAGAGAATGGTTAGGCCAAAGATATCCATCTAGCTTTCGTTGCCCAAGGCAGGATTAGAACTCACTATTTTCTGGTGATTGGCCCCAAATCATTCAGCAGGCTTTCTTACCTAAGGTGGGACTACAATCCATTATCTCATGAAGATTGGTCCAAAGATACAATACAATAGCAGAGTTGGAAGGGACCTTGGAGGTCTTCTAGTTCAACCCCCTGCCTAGGCAGGAAACCCTATATCGTTTCAGACAAATGGCTATCCAACATCTTCTTAAAGACTTCCCAGTGTTGGGGCATTCACCACTTCTGGAGGCGACTTCTGTTCCACTGATTAATTGTTCTGACTCTCAGGGAATTTCTCCTCAGTTCTAAGCTGCTTCTCTCCTTGATGAGTTTCCACCCATTGCTTCTTGTTCTACCCTCAGGTGCCTTGGAGAATAGCTTGACTCCCTCTTCTTTGTGGCAACCCCTGAGATATTGGAACACTGCTATCATGTCTCCCCTAGTCCTTCTTTTCATTAAACTAGACATACCCAGTTCCTGCAACTGTTCTTCATATGTTTTAGTCTCCGGTCCCCTAATCCTCTTTGTTGCTCTTCTCTGCACTCTTTCTAGAGTCTCCACATCTTTTCTATATCATGGTGACCAAAACTGGATGCCGTATTCCAAGTGTGGCCTCACCAAGGGATTATAAAGTGGTATTAACACTTCACGTGATCTTGATTCATTATGCAGAAGGCTTTCATACCCAAGGTGGGATTAGAACTCACCCTCACCTGGTGATTGGTCCAAAGTCATTCATCCAGCTTTCATGCCTAAAGTGGGACTAGAACTCGCAGTCTCTTGTTTTTTAGCCAGGCGACCTAACCACTAGACCAAAATGGTTCTGATTCATTAGGCAACTGAATGTGGAATTGTCTGTAGACATTTTTTTCCAAATAGTAAGCAAACTTTTTTTCTCTCGGAGAGAAAAGCTTCAATGAATTAGAATTAAACGGCACTCAATCTTGACTACAGAGCTTTGATTATATAACCTCTGACTTTTCCTCAGAGTATCAACGGTTCAAGAGATGCTCTGATTGTTCAGGATGCTGAATTATTTTGCAAATACCACTTGCTGACAACCTCATTCATCCCTCTGACTCGAACTTGGCAACACTCCACTGCATAATTACAGCCACAGCATATTAGCCGGTAATTGAGCACAATAACATCTGGCATTTCAACATTTTAAAAAGAGAAGACAGCCTTTCAAATCACATCCATTCCCCTTCTCAATTACCTCCTTTCTCAAATATTAACTACTGGTCGTAAAAACAATGTTTATGCCAGCAAGGAAGGCTATAAACTGACAGGAAAGAATTCACTAAATTAAGGAGGGCAGTAATTAAGAGTAGCTTTCTTTACAGAGAATCAATATTCATCATTGCATTTAACAAAGAAGGAAAAGCTTGCCTGGGCAGCCATCTGGCTAGTTCAGTATTTTTCCAGCTTGGCAAGTTTAAGATGTGTGGACTTCAGCTCCCAGAATTCCTCACTCCACCAAGCTAGCTGGAGAATTGTGGGAGTTGAAGTACACGCGCGCGCACACACACACAGTCTTAAACTTGCCAAGTTTGAAAAACACTGGCCTACATCTAGATTAACCTTGTTTAATAAAAAAAAACCCAACTGGAACTGAGGTTAACCAGCATTATGAATGGGAAATTTCAATTAAAAGAGTTAAAGGCAATCACCAGACAGAAGTCTCCTTACAACAGGGGTTGTCAAACTCAATTTCATTGAGGGCCGCATCAGGGTTGTGTTTGACCCCAGGGGGCCAGGGTGGGTGTGGCCAGCTCGATGTCACTCATGTTGGGAGGGGGGGTGTCTGTGGTGGCCGGAGCCCTCTGCCAGCAAAAGCGGGCTCCTGAGCTCTGTTTTCGGCCGCGATGGCCTCCTGCAGCCCTCCGCCAGCAAAATAGACTTGGGGAACGCATGCGCGGCTCCCCCAAGCTCCATTTTAGCTACGGAGGGCTGCAGGAGGCCATCATAGCCAAAAACACAGTCTGGGAAGGACGCGAGCAGCCCTTCTGACCTCCGTTTTCTCTGGCAGAGACTCTGCGGGTCTTTTCTGTGCGGCAGATCTAAGCACCCCATGGGCCAGATCCGGCCACTAGGCCTTGAGTTTAATACCTCTGTCTTATAACTAATTCAGAAATACTAATATCCCCAACACACAGTGCTATATAGAGGCATAGATGAATTTAAAGTGGTGCAGGGCAATCAAAATTGGTCGTTCATAGGGATGCCACTTATAAACAATTTCAGTCAGACTATTCTTATATGTAAGAAGCAGTAACCATCCATGGAGTTGCAACAGGCCAAAACCTATTTCCTGTGGCTCTGTCTTCTTCTACATCTGTGTGTCAAACTCCCGGCATCATGTTGTCGTCACATGACGTATTGCAACGTTTTCCCCCTTCGCAGAGCTGGGGTGGGCGTGGCCTGCACGTGACGCATCTGGCCCGCGGGTGGTGAGTTTCACTCCCCTGTTCTACATGGTGCTCTAAAGTGCTGGACTACGTTTCCCATCACCTTCCAGGCAAACTCATGCTGAACAGTTAGAACCGAACGGAATGCCGGAATATATTCCAATGAAGGCTCCATCATCCAGGCCAAAGGCGTCTAGAGTTGAATCATGCCAACTTGACCAAATTTTGTTAACGTGAGATATTTCATTGTTCATCCAAGCAACTTTGATCAGTCACAGCAAAATTAGTTAGGCAGAGAGTCAGAGAGTCGTTGGAATGTACCAACTATTGCCACAGGGCCACACCAGCTTCAGTTTCTCCCCAAAACGCCGGGAATATTTTCAAAAATGATCTTATCCCTTTTCTGTGTTTTTTTACAGGCAGATTCAGCCAAGCCATTTCAGCACCCAGCATTTTCTCCATTTTGGCTGACTACTCAGATAAACCAGAGCTCTCAAATATTACTTTCTTTGCATCTCAGACACGCTAGGTCATAATTTTGAAGGTGATGATGGCTAAATAAAATTTCAAAGTGTTGAAGAAGGCGGGTAACAATGAACTCAATGGACTCATGATCCTGACTTGGCAAAAATTAGAATCCAATACCTCAATTTCAGTATCAAACTTCTCCAAAACTTGGGTAAGAAGAGGAGGGTTGAGCTAGGCAGGTTTTCCATTAGCATGATCAGCAAGTTAGCTTTCGTTAATTTTTGTTGTTGTTGTTGAATTCTTAAAGGTTTCCTTTGCACATACTGTATGTGCTAGTCGTTCCCGACTCTAGGGGGCGGTGCTTATCTCCGTTTCAAAGCCGAAGAGCCAGAGCTGTTTGAAGACATCTCCATGGTCATGTGGCCGGCATGACTAAATGCTGAAGGCACACAGAACGCTGTTACCTTCCCACCAAAGGTGGTCCCTATTTTTCTACCTGCATTTTTACGTGCTTTAGAACTTCTAGGTTGGCAGAAGCTGGGACAAGTCACGGGAGTTCACTCCATTACGTGGTGCTAGGGATTCGAACCGCCAAGCCTCCGAGCTTTTTGATCGACAAGCTCAGCGTCTTAGACACTGAGCCACTGCATTCCAATTCTTAACCACGCAGACACTGAGTAAATTTATACTGATGGCTTTCACATGCAGAACAGGTGGGATTCACTTATGTTCCCTACCAGTTCGCAAATGTGAGAGCACGTGCCACGTCTGAGCATGTGCAACGCCTTCTGTGCATGCGCAGTGCTCGGGCATTACGAGCCTCCCGTAGCCAGCCCTACCAGTTTGCCCGAACTGGAGAGAACTGGCTGAATACCACCTCTGGTCTAGAAGCTTCTAAAAACAAGCATTGCTATCTACATCAGAGAGGGTCTGCTTACCTTCTCAGATGCTGCATCGTGAATTGGTAACTCCTCCTGGCTAAAAGGAGAAAAAGGAAGAATGTCAGTTACAGGGACAACAGATTGCAAGGTAGAAACAAACTACAGGTACCCCCCCCCCATGGCTTACAACAGTTTATTGAGTGACCATTCAAAGTAACAGCAGCCCTGAAAAAAACTGACCCATGTCCAGTTTTCACAAGACCCTTGTAGCATCCCCATGGGTTATGTGATCAAAATTCAGACGCTTGGCCATTGACTCATATTTATGACGGTTACACTGTCCCGGAGTCATGGGATCCCCTTTTGTGATCTTCTGATAAGCTGAGTCGACGGGGAAGCCGGATTCACTTAATCAAATCAAATCAAATCAAATCAAATCAAATCAAACCTTTATTGTCAATGTGCAATATGTGTACGGTGAAATTGAATGCACAACAGGAATTTGACTAATTGAACGACTGCAGTGATTCACTCTACAACTGAGGCAAGGGAGGTCGTAAAATGAGGCAAACTCACTTAACAATGTTTCACTTAGCGAGAGAAATTTGGGGCACAGTTGTTGTCGTAAATCAAGGACTATCTGTAACTGATTCCAGAATACCATATCATAGTTATTAGGGTTGGGAGCATCCACTGGGCTAAGCCACAACATAATTTGGTTTCTTACTATGAAAGAAGTCACTGCAACTATTATTTCTGAGTCAGCATTAAATTATGAACCCAACTCCCTGGGTTTTATTTTAAAGCAAACAATAGCTAAGGTTGATATTCTAATCATCATCATCTTCATTTAACGATCTCATAATCTGGACAACTAGGTGGAGTCTGGACAACTGAATGGAGCTAGTTGAGTGTTTTAATGGCCGGATGCCCATCCTGTTGCCAATGAGGAGTTTTGTTCAGCAGATATATTCTCAGTGTGCCCAGAGAGAGAAATATCTGCCTCTACCTAGGATCGAACTCACAGCTTCCTGATTGTGAGGCAAGAGCTCCTCCTCTAGGCCACTGCACCACTCCTAAAGTGATAAGGATGATATTCTAATCTAATCTGAAATTTTTGGATTACACTGTCTCTATACAAAACGAGCCTTCTTCAAGGAAGCTACAGCACTGAGCAAATGTGCGCTAAAACTCTATTTTTTTTTGTACTGGAAATTAATCTAGAAAGTCTTTCAGGGGATTTGTTCATGGGTTTACCAAAACATGGGACTCCCAAGGTAGAGAAGTACACATCCATTACATGAAATAATCAAGTATTTATTGAGCTTACATTCCCAAATTACTTGGCTTTAAACCAAGCTGAACCATACCTGAAAGTTTAATAACTACGCCAGATTGTCAGTTCAATCAGTTTCAAACATAGATCATTGCCCAAATTAGCAAGGTGAGAACTTCTATAATTGGAGAGTATGAAAATAATGAATAATTAATCCATCTACTAATCATATTAGCAAGATGTTCAGCATCCAAATACTGTATGCTTTGCTGTCTGCCTCCTCATTTGGGCTACAGCCCTATGCTTACTAATTAGAAACCAAGCTACATTATGCACAATAGGATTTTGTTCGAAGTAACTGAGACTCACTATACTATAGGGATATTAAGGTGTTGGGCAAGAATGAGGAAAACGAAGAATTCAAGTCTACCCTTAGCCAGGGAAATTCACTCTGTGACTTTGACCCAGCTGCAATTCTTCAGCTTGACCAGAGAGGTCTTCAAACTTCAAACTGAAGAGGTCTCCAGCTACGCTGGCTGGAGAATTCTGGGAGTTGAAGTCCACAAGTCTTAAAGTTGCCAAGTTTGGGGACTCCTGATCTTGACGGACCTCACATGGCTGCTGTTATCGAGATAAAGTTAAAGAAGTTCCCCATATACGAGATCTCGAGTGTGAGGAAGCCTGGAGATGACCCATGAGAAGCCATTCAGAAAATATTAAGACGAGAACAGATGAATAAGCATGTGCTGATCCAAGGGAAGCATAAAAATTTTAGATTTAGATTTTTTTTAGATTTTATTTATTATTTATAGGCCGCCCTTTTCCCTGAGGGGACTCAGGACGGCTTACAATTCATGGGAGGGGGTGTGCAAGACAAAACATAAGACAGTATGTGGATAAAAAAATAAACAATAAAACACGACTTTCATTCAACATTCGGGTGGGGCGGATTAAAATCTTTATCCCCAGGCCTGACGGGATAGCCAGATCTTAAGGGCTGTGCGGAAGGTCTGGAGGGTGGTGAGGGTGCGAATCTCCACAGGGAGATCGTTCCAAAGGGTCGGAGCTACTACTGAAAAGGCTCTCCTCCGCGTAGTCGCCAGTCGGCACTGACTGGCGGATGGAACTCGGAGGAGGCCTAATCTGTGCGATCTAATAGGTCGAAGGGAGGTAATTGGCAGGAGGCGGTCTCTCAAGTACTCAGATCCACTACCATGGAGGGCTTTATAAAATATTATTAAAATACTTAGACTCCCTGGGGTAGGTATAAAAAAAAACAATCAAGGAGAGATTCAACCTTGAAATAAGGAGAAATTTTTGACAGTGAGAACAATCACTGTCAAAAGTTGTGGGAGCTTTATCACTGGAAGCTTTCAAGAAGATACTGGACTGCCATCTGTCAGAAGTGGTGTAGGGTCTCCTGCTTGGTCCGGGGGCAGGGGGTTGGACTAGATGACCTACAAGGTACCTTCCAACTCCATTATTCTGTTACTATAGCCCAGTGGTCTCCAACCTTGGCAACTTTAAGACTTGTGGACTTCAACTTCCAGAGTTCCTCAGCCAGCAAAGCTGGCTGAGGAACTCTGGGAGTTGAAGTCCACAGGTCTTAAAGTTGCTAAGGTTGGAGACCACTGCTATAGCCAATAGTTCCAGTCATGTGGATTCTTTCCAGATTGGATTTACCTCACTGGGCTGACAAATCTTACATTGATACGTGTATGGAGTTTCTCAGGCATTCAAGTTTTGGTCGTCCCAAAGGTGCTTTTTTTGAAACAGACAACTGGACTTTTTTTTGCTTTCCCTTGAAGATATTTGTTTCACTTCTCATCCAAGAAGCTTCCTCAGTTCCGGAATCCTCTTCAATGAGAAGCAAAGTGTCTTCAAGGAAAAACAGAGTCCAGTTGCCTCTTGAAAAAGCACCTTTGGGATTTAGGTTGACATTAAAAAGAGCCGAGGTGGCGCAGGGGTTAGGGTGCAGTACTGCAGGCCACTTCAGCTGACTGTTATCTGCAGTTCAGCGGTTCTAATCTCACCGGCTCAAGGTTGACTCAGCCTTCCATCCTTCCGAGGTGGGTAAAATGAGGACCCAGACTGTGCGGGCGATATGCTGACTCTGTGAACCGCTTAGAGAGGGCTGAAAGCCCTATGAAGCGGTATATAAGTCTAACTGCTACTGCTATTGCTATCTTTGTCTCAATCCACACACCCAGTGTTGGGCATGCAAAGGATTTTATTTCCTTCTCTATAAATGTGTACTCCATTCCTCTTGGAAAAATTAACAAGGGGGATTTGCATCCTTCTCTCATAGTGGAAAAACTTACCTTGCTTAGGAAGTAAATACTTAATGGAAAGAACCATCCTAAATAAAGTTCATTTTGTCAGCTACTCCGCGCTGACACTGAGATTGTATTTCATTTCAATAACTCAATCTGGGTTTTAGCAGCTTTGACCTTGTGTTTATTCCTTCCCACTTCCTTTCTTAGCACTCCGCATTTCAATCATGTCTCCAATTAACTAATTAGTATAAATGATGACTTGTGGGTTTCACTGCGGTGTGTCAAGAAAGCAAGAGGAAAACGGGCACTATGAAAATGGAGTGTGATATTAATTATGCATGCCACATAACCAAAATAAAATAATTCTCTTAACTTAGATTTTAGTTATTTTAATATATTATACCGCTGACTGGCTATTCATAGGGTTTAAGTACTTCCAATGGATACATTCCAGTGAGAACTCAAAACATGTGGAAATGGACTAGTCAGCATTCATAATCATTTCCCTCTGCTTCTATTATATCATCAGTGGCCTTAAATATTTTAGAACTGCTGTCTGCCATTAAAAGCACCTGGTTGGATTGAAATTTAGATATAACCTGGATTGATATACTGAAATTCGAACTCATACTAAGTGTCTATGTTTTTAACTTAAACAATATTTGGGATCTGGATTCAATTCTTTTCTAAAATAGTTGGTTTAACAGTCATTATTCTGACATCAGGCATCTTTGACAAATTATAACCAACTGAGTTTATAGAAACTACATTTTACATGGGACAATATCTGGCATACAGTAAGCTATTATCAAAGTATCCTTCCAATTCTGTATGCACATCTTCAAGATCATGTGAAGTGTTAACACTGCTCTTTATTGCACTGGTTAAGATCTGCTTTGATCATAATAATGCATATATATATACACCAGATTGATAATATGGAATTTTATACAAATTGTAAGTGAAAACTACGGAGAGGAGGTTTAAAAGCCTTGTTATTAAATATAAACAATTTTTATATAGAATATGGTATAAAGATGTAATATTATTGGATGATTTTAGGAGGATGAAATGAAATGCCATAATATAGATTTACTTTAGATTTAGAATATTTTATATAAAAGGATGTAACAACAATTATAGTCAAATGAATGTGTAATAATCATAATAATTGTTTACATATATATTGGATTGATGATATGTGTAAATTGTAAGCGGGGACTATTGTGAGGAAGCACAAAGCTTTGTAACCAAGCGACATATTGTATGTAACTGGAGGATGATTTTTATGTATTGTGTGCATCTATGTCTGTTTGTTTTATGTTTGTTTAAAAAAATTTTTTTTAAAAAGATCTGTTCTGACCTAGGCTTCCCCAGCAGCACAAAGCCGAGTCCTCGTCCCGATAAACCCCTTTATTTAATTTCAGTGAATTCCTCTCCAGCAAAGTCCCAGCCCACAGTGTTTCAAGATAGTTCCCATTTACCGACTTTTATCAGGCTTGGAGAGTGGCCAGGCCGATATCTTTCTGACTCTGAAATACTTGGCAAGAACGCAGGAATGAACTAATTATCTCCTGCAAACTCCACTCCCCTTTCGCTCCTCTTTTATTCCCTATGGGAGGGGCCATTCAAGGTCCACCTGTGGCCTTACTCCCAAGTCGACCCTTGTTCCTTAGCTGTTCCCTTCGTCTGGCAACTCTGCGCATGCGCTCACTGGGAACAGGCTCCAGCTGTTCTTCTGCCTCACTGATGTCTGACTCCGAAGGCAGCTGATAACTGTTGGACCCCCCTGGCCCCATCTCTGCTTCTGACGCAGAGCCCTCGCCTGAGCCTTCCCCAGCCTCCAGGACTGGCCCATGTTCCTCCCCTACCTCCTCACTGTCTGAATCTGCTGCCAGTTCTGCTGGCCACTGGTGGGCCACAACAAGATCACACTGGGAATATTGCACTCAGTTTTGGTCACCAATATACAAAAAAAGATGTTGAAACTCTAGAAAGAGTGCAAAGAAGAGCACCAAAGATGATTAGGAGACTGGAGACTAAAACATATGAAGAACGGTTGCAGGAACTGGGTATATTTAGTCTAACAAAGAGAAGAACTAGAAGTGACATGATATCAGTCTTCCAATATTTAAGAGGCTGTCACCAAGAAGAGGGAGCCAACCAATTCTCCAAACCACCTCAAGGTAGAACAAGAAGCAAAGGATGGAAACCAATCAAGAAGAGAACCAACCTAGAATAAAGGTGAGGTTTCCTGTCAGTGAGAAGAATTAATTAATGGAATGGGTTGCCTCCAGAAGTTGTGGGTCAACCAGAGATTGGATAGCTATTTGTCCAGAATGGTAAGTGGTCTCTTGCTTGAGTAGAGGATTGGACTAGAAGAATTAATCAATGGAACAGCTTGCCTCCAGACGTTGTGAATGCCCCAACACTGGAAGTCTTCAAGAAGATGTTGGATAGCCATTTGTCTGAAGTGGTGTAGGGTTTCCTGCCTAGGCAGGGGGTTAGACTAGAAGACCTCCAAGGTCCCTTCCAACTCTGCTATTGTATTTGTATTTATCTTCTAGATCCTTTCCAAGTCTGTTATTCTGTATTGTCCTTTTTTCTACAATAAAGTGTAGCAATAGCAATAGTAGGTAGACTTATATACCGCTTCACAGTGCTTTATAGCCCTTTCTAAGTGGTTTATAGAGTCAGCCTCTTGCCCCCAACAATCTGGGTCCTCATTTTACCCACCTCGGAAGGATGGATGGCTGAGTCAACCTTGAGCCTGGTGAGATTTGAACAGCCGAATTGCAGGCAGCAGGCAGGCACCAGAAGCAGCCTGCAGTACTGCACTCTAACCACTGCGCCACCGTGGCTCATGTGTAAGTACAAAGTGTCAGAGATAGGGCATTTATTTTATATGCAGAGAGGTCTCCAGTTCAATACCTACAATCTCCACTTTATAAGGCCCCAGAGGAGAAAAGAGCTTTCTTTGGAGATCCTGCAAAAATGCTACCAATCTCGGTTAAGACTTTCTAGGAGAAAAACGATGACCTTCCAGATCTCTCTGGATTATAGCGGCATTGACCTGATCAATGGCCGTAACAGCAAACAGGCAACGGGAGATTTCACAGGCTTTTTCCTTTAACGGCTTGCTACTCATCGCAGCTTTAGGCTGTGAGTCAGAAGACGGACATGCACATGTAGTATCCACTATGTGTGGTCTTATGTGTCTGTTAGGACTGAGGTTAGGACAGCATATTTTGCACAGAAGCAGGACAGTTTGATCAATGGCTAATAGAGAGCATGTGAATGTTCCTGCAGAAAACTACAATATTATTATATTTTTGGAGGATTGTTCCTACAAAAGCGGGGCGTGTTAACCTCCAAGGTTTTTGTGGCAAAACAGAAACTTTTAAGACAAAGCTGAATTTCTTAAAATATGTTATTAAGGGAGTATATATTAAAGTGTGTGTGTGTGTGTGTGTGTGTGTGTGTGTGTGTGTGTGTTCTCCAGCATAACTCTGGAACGCCTCGAACAATTTCAACCAAACTTGGTACATGCATGACTTATGGAAACAAATACTGTAGGGGTAAGACACCCCTAAACCCCTCGGGGTGTGTGTTCTGTTAAGATACAGCCTGTTGTGCCTTAAAATGGCTTCTACTGTACTGCCATAAAATGGATTCTACTGTATAGCACAGTGGATTTGCCATGGTAACGGCTTCCCAGTCCTCCACAAGGGGGTTCCCTCTGGTAAGGGGGAAAATCCAACATTAGAAATTATATTTGGTCCAGACATTTTCCCCCTATAAATAAATACTCGGGCAATGCCAGGTTATCAGCTTGTTTAAAATAAATGGAGATGGGTCTTTAAATTTATTCAACACCCTGATGCAGCTGAGTGTCTATATTTCTTTCAAAAAACAACAACAAAGGATAACCATATTCTTCATCCAGTAAAACGACTAACTCAAATCTTCAAGCCTCCAATTGTGCGACATACCAAGTCATGTGGCTGGGATCATTGTTTGTGTGGGATTGTATGTTACAATCAAGGGGCTTTGCCCATGCAAGTAAAATTAATGGAGCTGTATTAAAAGCAAGGCGAAGACTTGAACACTGCAGCACCTGGTTATGCTCAATCTTTTATTTCAGGCCAAACATTGCTCCCAAATAGAGATCTGCATGCTGTCAAATACACCAATCTCTATTTAGTCCAGCAGATGGGCCAACTCCATGTAAATCCTTCATACACGAGGAAAATGCAGGCCCAAGAAAATATTTAATCACATTTCTCTCCATTCTCTTGGTTTAGGTACCAAAAACATTTCATTATAGTAGGTTGATTAGAGAACAGAAGTCTCTAATTAATGTTTATTACCTGAATCAATTCCAAATGTGTAGGCTACAAGCTTCCAGAATTCCTCAGCGAAAATAGAATTGCTGTGAATTCTGGGAATTAATGTCCTCAATTCTAAAAGTTGCCCACTTGGGAAGTCCTGCTCTAACACACCACTAATGCAATCTATAGTACAACACTCCAAATTATCTCCTTAACACAGAATCCCCTGCTGAAAAGCCATTAGATGAAAACAGCTGATTTGTACACGTAATGTAGAAATGGCTTATTTATCTATTTGGGGTATATCTACAAGTTTGCCCAATTACAAGTCCCCCAGGTAGAATGTAGAAAGCAAACACACAGCCTCATAAACAGTTACAACATGAAAATGCTCGGAAGTGAAGCAGAGCAACTGGAATGCCACCCAGCAGGATAGCATATTCTAGGCAGGTGAGAGAAAAGGTTGGAAGGAGAGAGTGAAGATAAGGCTTTCCCAAGATAAAAGGTGCCCCTACATCAATGATGGTGAATCTTTTGGGCTCAGGATGCCAAAAAATTCAAAAACAAAATGCCTAAAGTAGAAAAGGAGGCAGGACTGGAGGTGGGGGTGGAATTAAACAAGTCATCAGCCTAGAATCCTTACGTTCTCACAAATTGTCTAAGTCCAACCCTCCTGAATTCTATTAAAGGTTCCCCTCACACATATGTGCTAGTTTTCCCAACTCTAGGGGGCAGTGCTCATCTCTGTTTCAAAGCCGAAGAGCCAGCGCTATCCAAAGACATCTCGATGATCATGTGGCCAGCATGACTAAACACAGAAGGTGCACGGAACACTGTTACCTTCCCACCAAAGGTGCTTCCTATTTTTCTACTTGCATTTTTTTACGTGCTTTCGAACTGCTAGGTTGGCAGAAGCTGGGACAAGTAACGGGAGCTCACTCCGTTACGCAACGCTAAGGATTCGAACCGCCGAATTAACAACCTTTTTTCAATCGACAAGCTCAGTGTCTTAGTCACTGAGCCACCACATCCCTATTGATCCTTATCTGGTGCCAAATTAGTATTGAACTTTAGTGGATGGTCCTGATTCGTTGCGCCAGACACTATTTTGACTCTATCAATTACTTCATTTGAACATTTAATGTAATTTGGAATAGGAGGGCATTCTTTTGATTTCTCCATCAGCTATGGCAACGTATTATGTTTAAAGAATATAGGTTTTTTTAAAAAATACACACCACCACTACCACATTGGCAAGATGGAAAATAGATTTCTACTGCCTTAAACTCATAATACAGTTTTAGTACATGTCAATAAGATGGTCAGCAATGTTGCCACAAATGCCACAGAGGTTTGAATGATACCATAGACCAGGGGTATCAAACTCGCAACAACACATTATCGTCATGTGACATATCACGACTCCCCCCCCCCCCCGAAGCTAAACCAGGGGTTGCCATGACCAGCGTACGATGCCGGCCACGAGTTTGGCACCCTTGCCATAGACCAAGCTGGCTCAGGAATTCTGGGAGTTGAAGTCCACAAAGGTTATACAGTTGCCATTGTTGACCTAACTGACAAAACCACTGCAAAAACAACTTACCCAAAAATCTGCAGGGTCTGGTCCAGGCAGGCACCAGTATTCAAAGACGGACTCAAAGCCACACAGAAATAAAATAAAGAAAAGCAACAAAACCCTGCTAAATCCAAGTGAAAGACGTTTAACGATTAAATATGATTTGGCTAAAATCATGGAGAAAGTCCCACATTCCTAATAGCGACGGGTTAAAATTCTTATGCATTTCCTTTTAGTCTCCAAAATGGTGAGCAAGTTCTTTTCCCCCCCCAGATAAGGACGGCTGCGTGGTTAACGTATTCTCTTCTGCTGAATTGTTTCTCATTGATTCCAGGGGATCGATTAAGTTTCTTGATAACCTTATCCTCTAAGGACAAGTTCATATTTTGAAGCGCATACACTTATAAACCAAGGGAGCAGGGAAAGAGAATCTCTTTCCTTCTCAAGGGGGGGAAAAAAGGATTAAAACGGAGAAAATCGACTCCTTGAAAACAAATCCTCGGTAAGAAAGTCAGGCACATCAAGTGCTTCAACATGGACTCAAGTGAGCTTGTACATTGCCCTCTTCCAAGCGGTTCTATGAACTGTAGTAGAAGGCTACTACAGCATTTTAATTTTTAGAAGGATATAATTTCATACAATATAGAATCAGTGTTGTGGTCCGCCACCGGCCTGCGGAGCTGGCAGCAGAGTCGGACAGGGAGGAGGTTGGGGAGGAACATGGGCCAGTCCTGGAGTCAGGGGAAGATCGGACGAGGGCTCTGTGTCGGAGGCAGAGAGGGAGCCAGGGTCATCTGTTAGTTATGCGCTGCCTCCGGAGTCTGACATCAGCGAGGCGGAAGAACAGTGTGAGCCTGTTCCCACTGTGCACATGTGCAGAGCTTCCAGAAGGCAAGAACAATTAAGACAAAAAGGGCGACTCGGGAAGCTTGGAGATGATTGGCCCCTCCCATAAGACATAAAAGAGGAGTCAAGGATAGTTGATGCGCAAAATATACATTGCAACGCTTATTGCAAAGCCTCTCAGCTATCAAACGACAACCCGGCCTTCACGTGGTGCCCCCCGTTCCCACCAATCGGGCTCTGTCGACCCTTGGGACTGGTGTCCCCTTGGGTATATCCAGCCGAAACAGCTTCCATGGATCGCCGTATCCATTCCTTTTTAGGGCTAAACAATATCGGTTGCCTCAATGTGCAAACATTGCTACAAACAGGGAAGCAGGCCCTTCTCGCTAAAATCATATAATAGCGACTGGCTGCACCACCTGACAACCCTAGCCCAGGACCGAAAACAGTGGCGTCAAATTTCCATGGAAGTCGCCTATACCCACGATGGGTAAAGAGGCGTCAAGTAAAAGTACAAGAGCCTTTGCAGGAAGCAACTTTGTTCCTTCTGGTCGGTTCAAACTCTGAGAAGCTCCGTTTCATTCTGTGCTCCGTTTGACCTTGCAAAACTAGATGGCAATTAGGTCCCTGGCAGCATTTCAAGGGAGATAAAGGTGGGGGCTTATCAGCCTTATCCTGAAAGACTGTGGCAGACCTCTGTAGGACTCTTCACATACTGTTTGTCAATCATTACGAGCTGTGAATGACCATAATTCACAGCCGTTTAAATAAAAGAGGGTTTGGGGGACTGTGAGTTACGCTTTATCAGGATGCCTAGGTCAGAACAATCATTGGGTTGGAAGGGACCTTGAAGGTCTTCTAGTCCAACCCCTTATAATAGGGGTGTCAAATTCGATTCCATTGAGGGCCGCATCAGGGTTATGTTTAACCTCAGGAGGCTGGGTTGGGCGTGGCCAGCTTGATGTCACTTGTGTCAGGGGCACCTAGGGTGGCCTGCGTGCTCTGCCAATGAAAACGGGCTCCCAATCTCCGCTTTCGCTGGCAGAGGGTTGCAAGAGATTGTCTCAGCCAAAAATGGAGATTGGGAGCCCCATTTTTGCTTGCAGAGGCACCGCAGGCTGGTCCTTCACTGTTTCCAGGATGGCCCGTAATCAAGATCTAAGCACCCTGCAGGCCAGCCCAGCCCGTGGGCCTTGAGTTTGACACCGCTGCCTTATAGGAACCTTATACCATGCCTGAACGATCTTGCAATAATGAGTGACATATATGAAAAGGAGAAAATTGTGTGAACTGGTAATTTCTCTCATCTGCCCTAAATACCGGTCAATACCATTAAATTAACTTGGAACAGATCCATAAATTATTCATGAAAATGAAAGCTACTTTTAATATAAATTAATTCCTCCATGGGAAGGTGGGTCAAAATTAGGCAAACAGAATATATTAAATACAAAGCAGAAGGAAGGGAGACGGTTTGCTGCTATTCAATTGTACTGTTTGTGAGTCACACGGGTTAACGTTCCCCATTTGATTGTGCAGGGGTATCTGACCCACATCAGAGTCTTAGATTTAACACCGCACTTCACAATTTTATTCTAAAATAAGGGAACAAGGAGGAATAACCCTTTTGCCCTTGCACAGTACCAGCTAGCATATCCAAGCGGTGTACTCTGAAATTGAATTTTAATAATTGATAACCCAGAAACCATGTAGTTACAATAGATGCGGACCGAATACGAGATGGCAAAACTCTTAACGTTCCCACAAAGGCGAGAATTATATAACCATCCTTTGAATGGAATTCCACCAACAGTTACCGAAAACCAATAAAAGTATTTTTTTTCAGCTCTTAATTCACATATTTCAACTATGAGATGAACGATAATAAACCAAGAGATGATTCTTAAAATACCAAAGTACCTCAAAAGTGCTATTTGTCATATGCCTCCATGTTCTTCTGCTAAATCCATTCCATTAAGGCACACGTGACATATTGTGACTTTTTTTCCCTTTGCGGAGCTGGGGTGGGCGTGGCCTGCCAGTTGGACACCCTGCATTAAGGGATAGCTATTTGCCTCACTCATTAACAAATGTAAGGCAGGTTGTCAGCGTTCCAAATATCATGTAGAATCAAATCAGAATCGAAGGCAAAACTTAAAGTTCCAATTTAATAAAGCAGGCATGTTGGCACATAGCTGTGGGATCCCAACTCTGGAAGTTACATCAGAATCCCACCCAGTTAAAAGTTCATGATCTTGTCCCCACACCCACAGTCCATCACATGGTCCAATCTCCTTCTTCCACGCTGGCGTCCATGCCCAGCTTCTTCCAGTCAGGTGTACTGGTGTGGAGACAAAGGATGACCTTGGCTTCTAGCAAAGAATGGAAAACAATACATTCCAAAATCCTACTCCTTCTAATCCCACCTCCCATTAACTATACTTAAAGAAACAGCATAATGAAATAAGAGAAAGTGTGGCAGGCTAAAATTCTAAAAGGAATATAAATGCAGGCCTGACACAGGTTAACGAATCAGAATTAATGGTAAACTTGCATAAGAAATCACAACTAGAAATCTGGACCTAGATCAGTCTGGACCTAATTTGAAGTGGCACATGTTGCCTTGGCAACTAAGTATTGTTAATGCTTTTGGATGAAAACAAGACATCACTTACTCACCTACACACACACACACACACAGGATGACACCTTAGGACAGGGATGTCATACTAGATGGGTCACGTGCAGGTCATGCCCCCCCCCAATTCCATGAAGGGAAAAAACATTGCGATACGTCGCGCAACGGCAACGTGACATGGCGAGTTTGACACCCGTGCCTTAGGAAAACAAGAGTCATGTGAACGCAGTAAGTAACTGTGGCCAGGTTGCTAAGCACCTGAATGATGCTCACATGAATGGGTAGGGGTGACAACCACTAGGTTAGCGATGGCTAACCTTTTTGTTGTCACGTGTCGAAACCCATAATGCAATGTGCACATGACACACACCCCCGTGCACCCCGCCCCCTCCCTTCTCATGCGCATGACCGAGCACTCTCCCCGCCTCCCGTGCCTGCACACATACCCGCGCCCCATTTTCAGCCTAGTAGGCCTCCCTGCAGCTTCCTGGGAGCAAAAACGGGCCATTAGGTGGGCCGCGCCCCCCCCACTCCCCACGCATGCCCAGCAGAGAATCGAAAACCAACTAGCCAGCGGGAGATTTGCGCAAATGCATGGTGGAGCTAAACTGGGGCGACGGGTAACGTGCCTGCAAAGAGAGCTGTACGTGCCACCTGTGTCACTATCACGGCACTAGGTCATAAATGCACTTTTTCGGGTCCATTGTTATTTCGAACTGTCACTAAGTGGGTGGTCATAAGTCAAGAACTATTTATTTAGACGACTCTGAGAATTTCATATAGAACATAACTATTTTTTCTAATCAAGGGGGGAAAAATACCGCAGCTATTATCTTTAAATTAGTCTAACATGTCACCAGTTTTTTTTTTTCAACAAAGCATCTCTGCAGTCATTTTATAGCAATAGCAATAGCAATAGCAGTTAGACTTATATACCACTTCATAGGGCTTTCAGCCCTCTCTAAGCGGTTTACAGAGTCAGCATATCGCCCCCCACAGTCTGGGTCCTCATTTCACCCACCTCGGAAGGATGGAAGGCTGAGTCAACCTTGAGCTGGTGAGATTAGAACCGCTGAACTGCAGATAATAGTCAGCTGAAGTGGCCTGCAGTACTGCACCCTAACCACTGTGCCACCTCGGCTCTATTTTACACCCAGCCAAAGGCGAAGGCTAATACTTTTCAACTACCAAGCCTGGATCAATTTTAAATCACCGACTAAGAAAAATGCTGTGCATAAATAAATGAAAAGCGCGGCGCGAGACCATTTGGATTTTATTTGCCAAATGGAACCCTATTCACAGAGCAATTTTTCCGTAAGGTGCGCCATCGATACTCTGACTAAACAGGCATGCCAAACTCACAACGGAGAATAAAATGAAGCCAGCAGCGAATGCCATTCCTTTGCCAAGCTACGAAACTTACTGCAAGAAACCAAATCTGTCGGTAACTTTGTAAAGCATATAGTCAGCATCTTCCCAAGGCTCGATCTGGGCTCCTTCGCGTCCCTGTAGAAAGCAGAGAAGACAGATAATTAATTCATTTTCATTAACTTTTGCTACTTACAGTTCCACATAACAAGAGTGGCCTGCCATGCGATGAACCTTAAAAGGAATTCCTTATTTTTATCCTCAACAGCTTGACAGGGAGAACTATGGGTCAGAGTATCTTTCCCACAGCTACCTATATCCATATATATAAACAGAGGCATAGAATCAAGATCTATAAGATGTTTTATAGATGGCATTCAGATCCTAAAAAACTGGCGGACCACAACAGTGAATTTCTGATGTGCAAAATCAATGGGGAAACCAGATTCACTTAGCAACGTTATTAACCTAACTACTGCATATAAATTTAATAAATAAATATTTCTTTTTCCCCCTTCTGTCTTTTGCAATATAGACATTATTACAAAATAAATAATTCCAGGTAGGCTCTATTTCCTACCTGGAATTGGAGTGAATCTTTCCACGCTACCCTGCTCTTCCCTTTACAACATGCTGCTACAACAGCTACTTAAGAAAACAAGAGGGCACCACAACAATTGGCTAAGAGTGAGAGAATGGAGCAGGTGTGGATGTTTATTTGTTCATCATCTGATCATCTGAGCTACTCGTTACTCAGTCCAAGAGAGCAGAATAGCCCATGACACAATTATTTAAGAATTATACAAACTTACTCGGTCGTATTTGGCAACTATCTCAGCACGTTCTTGAGCAAGTTTGACAGCAGCATCCTGTTCAACATCAGTACCTGGGGGAGAAAAAGATAGAAAATGGATACAGCTGTGCAGCTTCTATCTATCTCTTTTTTGATGATCAATGTTTAAAGAAATACATAAAAGGAATGTTTCTTCCTTGTAAACCTAATACTAATGGTTGCAAAAGGAGTCTCTTTAAGCATTGGCTGTTTAAAAGTGACAATTTTTCATCTGCTGCCTTTTGCAATATTTTTGTACACCTATTTTGGTAGTTTTAGCAAACTATAATACAAAGCGGGTTTGTTTGTTTTTTCAAAATTAGTAAATCCTTAGTTAGCCCTTCAGAAAATTAAAACCTGTGGTCTTATGTAAAGAATTTAAGCAGTAAAATAGAAAGTTTGAATAACACTTCCAATGAAATATAAAGATAATATATCATCGATAGTAATATCAATTCCAAGGCCTTCATTTATATAGGACAGTAGCTGGATTTCGACCTACTGTTAAAAATGCAGGATTTATAACCAAGTTTCTTAATCCTAATGTCAATATTAGAATCGCTAAGGACAAAACAACCATCTGTAAGAACTTTTTTTTTAGCAATCAACTTAAAGAGAAATAGTCCCCCTGTTATTATGAACCATATTTACACAATGTGCTTAATGCAAGTCGCCCTTGACTTACAGCAGTTCATTTAGTGAACATTCAAAGTTACAACGGCAATGAAAAAAATGACGTGCGACCACTTTTCACACTTATGACCATTGCAGCATCCGTATAGTCTTGCGATCTAAATTCAGACACTTGGAAACTGACTCATATCTACGACCGTCGCAGTGTCCCAGAGTCACATGATCACCAACCTCTGACAAACATGGGGGAAGCCATATTCACTCAACCACCAGGTTATTCATTTAACAACTGCGGTGATTCACTTAATAAATGTGGCAAGAAAAGTTGTAGAAGGGGGCAAAACTCACTTGACAAAGGTTTCACCTAGCAAGATAAATTTTGGGCTCAACTGGGGTCATAAGTTGAGGACTGCATCTGTTAGAGCAGGGGTGAGTTCTGGCTTCTTTTACTGCCAGTTCACTCAGGGATGGGCTTTGGCTGCGGGCGTGCTTGATGTGTGCGATGCGCGCATGCACAGTAGGTTAAAAAAGGCCAGAAACCAAGATAGGCACCGCCAATAAAACTGGTTCGGCGGCATGGCCGGGCTAGAGTTACTATCTACTCGGCTGAACCGAGCCGAACCGGTAGGAACCCACCTCTGTGTTAGAGGTAAGAAGAAACCAGCAAAGAGCAACCTGTCCAGATACCATCAAAGCTGACAACAAACAGAGCACAGAACAAACTCAGAGAAGTAGTGCAAGACAGTGCAGGATGTGGAGAGACCTGGCCCAGAGAATCCCCGAGGACAGCTGACTGAATAGATAACATCAGCATCAGGCAATAATCCAGGCCAGCAGTCACCAACTGGTGGCCCATGGACCACTGGTGGTCCACGAGAAAATGTTGGTGGTCTGCAGAAAAATTATTTGCATTTTTTATATTGCACTAAATCAGGGGTCCTCAAACTATGGTCCCTGGGCCAGATATGTGCAATGAATGTTTGCATTGCTGCAGAGAGTCTCCCTCTTCAGGGTCTTTTTGTGCGGATCGGGGGGGAGGGATAAATTCTGACTTGGGGTCTGCTTCAGCCTCCTGGTGAGGGGCTTTGGGTGGAGGCTGGAGGGAAGCGCTACTGGTGGCAAAGAGCTGGAGGGCCTCATTCCAGCGGGACTGCATCATGGCCTGGAACTGGCGGACCATCTCAGCCCGCTGAGCCTCCAGGCGCCAGTACCTGGCCTTGCACTCCCGCAGGTCTTCCCTCTGCTTGGAAAGCCTATGCTCGTAGTCCTCAGTGAGGTGCTTCTGCTGAGCCTCCTTTTCGGTCAGATCCAATTTGAACCGAGCTGTTTTGCCAACTCTTTCTCACGGTGGCTGCTTAGCTCCAACAACTGCTTCCTGTTGATCCCGGGCCGGCAGGCGAGGAGGGGTTGGGAGGGGAGGGCCGAGTAGAGCCCAGCGAGGTGCCCCTTGACGTGAGTGACATCAAGTTGGCCACGCCCACCCAGTCAGATGACCACCTAGCCATGCCCACCTACCCACTAGGCAGATCATATTAGTGGCCCGCAGGATATAAAATTATGAATTTAGTGGTTGATGGCCCCCGATCCAGACATAGTAAAACCTGCTAAATGTTTCAACGATGCAGATCGCTTTCCCACTGAGATGCAAAAAGCGTTTTGTGCTAAGGCAAAAGGATTCCTCAGCACCCAAACTAGGAAGGCAAAATTCCCGAGAAGGCAGAAGGTTTCAAAAGCTCTTCTCACTTTCACTAGCCCTATTATTTCTGCCAAGGAATGGATGGGTCTCGTAGCTTTTCGGCAGCACGTGCTCTTATTTTTACATTCCTCCCGCTTGCAAATTGGCCAAGCTTAAGGTAGTTAACAAAGCACAGCTATTATCCATGCTGGGAAGCGACTGCCCTCCGATGTTGAAAAACAAATCAGATCCGATTCAGGAAACCGTGAAGATCAGAACGTTTTCAGAACAGCTCAAGGTGCTCTTGTTTTCTCCCTCGATCGCTGGGGGTCACCCAATGATCACAGGGTGCTGCTGAGCGAGAAGACACTAGGTCATCCCCCAAAAAATAAAAATAAAGCAGTAGAGCCATTATAAAAGCAAGTGACAGAAATAATGGTCTGACTCACCAAGAGAGTCAACAGGGAAGTGAAAGGAAGGAGACAGAGAGGCATTCAGACTCGGTGAATATTAATCAGAAGATAAAGGAAATCTCCTATCTCCAATTCCCTTACCTCCTTGAGCAAAAGAAGTAAACTGTGGAGTTGGTAAATTAGGGGTCTCAGGGCCAAGCTTCAATCCCTGAAGCTTTTCAATTAGCCAACCTAGGAATAAAGAGTCTTTATGCAAATGGGGTGTTTGCAGATTGCTACAGGCCGGAATGAGGATTTGGTGCAGCGGGTTTTTAGGAAGTCGATGAGTATCTTCACGTTCCTATCCCGCTTCTCTCTGCAGGATGCTTTAATGAGCCCCCCGACAGAAAAGATTGACAGTCCTTTTTGTCAGTTACTTCACTGTGTAAGTCAAGCACATTGTGAGTTTCAAGGCACTGCCCAGCCCACCTTCCTCAACATGCAGGGTCTACATCTGTTGATGATCACTTTCAAAATCCCCCAATGAACTAGCCAAATGTAATTCTGGATCCCAGTGTTATGAGACTGTATTAGATTTCGTTTAGGCTTATCCCTACTTTCTAAGAATATATTATACGATAACCAAGAAATGTTATGTAATAACCAAATGTGCAGGTCATTTTTCAACGTGCAAAACGTATCGATCATATATGTTACTGAGAGAAAGAAGGAGACAGGTGCTATTCCTGGTAGCTACTATGTAAGTATTACACTATGTAATAATCTGGTGTAAAATCCTACATAACCCGTTTTCCCGAAAATAAAACCTATCCCAAAAATAAGACCTAGCATGCTTACATGCGTGCCTAATATAAGCCCTACTCTCAAAATAAACCCTGCCTAAGAGCCTGCGCAGCTGGCCGTTCACCCGTTCTGTCTGAGTGCTCATGGTGCCACAGCCACGAGGCGAGGTGGGGGATAGCAATAGCAATAGCAGTTAGACTTATATACCGCTTCATAGGGCTTTCAGCCCTCTCTAAGCGGTTTACAGAGTCAGCATATTGCCCCCAACAACAATCCGGGTCCTCATTTTACCCACCTCGGAAGGATGGAAGGCTGAGTCAACCCTGAGCCGGTGAGATTTGAACAGCCGAACTGCAGAACTGCAGTCAGCTGAAGTAGCCTGCAGTGCTGCATTTAACCACTGCGCCACCTCGGTTGGAGCTGCCCCACATGCCCTGCACCGGCTTATCTCAGGGCCCCTGCAGCCAGCCAACCACATCCCGACCCCTGCCTTGTGGCAGCAGCATTAGGAGCCATGTGCAGAAGGAGCCCATGTGGCTGCCGGCCCATGTCTTCTGCTTGCTCGCAGCTGTAACGGAGCAGGAGGCTGAGGAACGTGCTGGTGTCGCGGCCACGAAGTGAGGCAGGTGTCGGGGCCTCCCCTCTCACCACGAGCAAGCAGAACTATTGGGCCTCCTGTACATGGGGGGAAATAAGACAACCCCCCCCCAAAATAAGCCTTAGCGCTTATTTTGGGGCCGAAAAGAAAATAAGACCCGGTCTTATTCTCAGGGAAACACTCATATAATAAATATTGATTAGTGTTAAGAGTGATAGATTGATTTTTTTTTGGTGAAGGGAACAAAGATGAAGTTTCACTATTATATTACATCTCCCACAGCAAAAAATAAAATAAAAACAGGAACCATATAAATACAATATATAGAGTAACCCAACACATATTCTGGAGAGAAAGAAATTTCCCTGACGCCGGGCTCCATCCAGCATGAGCCCGAAAGCTTGGAAGAATAAACCTTTGGCGACCGACTCAGATTGGATCCCGTGAGGAAAAAAAAGCATGGTAAATCCAGCAGATCCTAAGCTGGGCTACCCTCAGTGTGTCCAAAAACTTGTTCCATGCAGGCTTCACAAAAACAAGCTATATAAGATTGTGCTTAACTCGCTTGGAAATACCCAAACCTTCCAATTCTGACTTTTTCAACCCTTAGCTGCAGTCTGCACTGAACGATAGTAAACTATAAATTATGTGGTCATTGATAAAACAGAAAAGCAGCTGCATCTATTCCTAAGCCAATTTGTTCGAATATGGCAGCTATTTAGAGGCAATAACAATCACTTGTTTTGACTCCTTGAGCAATGGACTGTATGCTTAGGATTTATGGTGGCATCACTCTGTTGTGTTTGTTCAACAACATTCCTACCATAATCTCATGTGCTAACATTCTTTGGTCATGAAGCCAACAATCTAATCAGAGAATGGGTAGTAAAATGCCTCCTCCCACTTCTGCTTTGTTATTTAAGCCTACCATTGTTGTAAAAAAGGAAGGATAAGTGAATTAACCTTATTAAGAAAATGAGGACGTTTACCCATCTTGCCAAAATTGAACAGATTAAGGGTAGCCCCCATTCCTTTCACCCCATCATGTCTCCCAGCGCTGTTCTTGGCTACTTCTGAAGAGATGTTGTAGGGAGAAGTGCCCCGTACAGCTTTTATCCCAACCACTAAGAATCTTCCGCAGGGCTCTATGACATAATACAGGTTCTTTGAGACAGCAGAGAAATCTTGCAATAATGATAGCTAGTTAGGCACTCTAACTTGTGTTCTGACCCCCCTCGTCCCACATCAACACACACGCCGAGCCAAAGATAAGTTATGGCATTTAAGTAACAGATAGACATGTCCTTGGCAGCAAACCGGCACAGACAAGCTTGGGCAGCAATAAACACAGATAAGGCTTGGCAGCAATCCAGCCTGCCAAGATCACAGTAATGTCCTCCGACATTCAATCCTGCGTTGACTTCTGCAAAGAGGGGCGTGTGCACAAGGAGTCTTTTTATAGTCTGGAGAGGAGCCTAATGACCACCAGCTGAGTGCAATTACCTCCTGTAACTGTGCAACTGTTCCTGATGCCTATTTGCTCTTCAGTGCTGTGCATCCAGGAACAACTCACTGCTGGCTTCTGGATCACTCTCCCTTGTCTCCTCCACACTGGTCCAAGGCTCAGGTGCCTCCTGGTGGCCAACCAGCCTCTCTGCGCCCTGCTCAGAGTCGGAACCCTGTCCAGGGTCCTCCACATCTTCCAGAGCCGACTCAGAGGGCCCCTCGCTGTCGGAGTCTGGTGGCAGCTCCAATGGCTCCTGCTGGGCCACAACCCCTTGTTTCCCCCAAAATAAGACCTGGTCTTGTTTCTTTTCTGCCCCAAAATAAGCACCAGGTCTGATTTTCAGGGGATGTCTTGAGTCCTTACCTTAGGATCACCGCAGTCACGCCTGCCACACCCCGACACCTGTTGCACTGCTGCCCAATGTCTTCTGCAGCTGCTTGTTGGCACACGCCGCGTGGCTCATCACACTGGTGCAGCCGCTCGTGGCATGACGGTATGAGGCTTGTCATGCCGGTACGGCCGTTCGCAGCAGGACGCTGTGTGGTGTGGTGTGACATTGCGCGCGCAAGCGGTGACTCCAGCATGATGAGCCTTGTGGCATCCTGCTGCAAGTGGCTGCAGAAGAACTTGGGCAGTGGCACGACAGGTGTTGGGCCTTGGGAAGTCTGGCTGCAGTGGTGCTAAGGGAAGTGGATACAGGGTAGCTCCACCACCACCCTCGCCTGATTTTTACACCTGCGCCTCATCCCACCTTGTACAACAAGACATTGGGCGGGGCTTAACTCAGGCTTATTTTGGGAGGTAAGGCTTATATTAGGCGCAGGCATGAAAATCAGGCTAGGGCTTATAGTTGCCATATTTGAACAATACCACAGTATTTACATCCTAGGCCAGGGGTCAGCAATCTGTGGCTCTGGAGCCGCATGTGGCTCTTTCATCCCTCTGCTGCGGCTCCCCGTCGCTCAAAATATGTGTCACAACCGCCAATGGGTGACACCCGCCAGCACGTGATTTATTGAGCTTTTCAACCCCCAGTAGGCCAACCATGGATAAGTTCAAGAAAAGAAAAGTTGCAGAAGGAAACAGAACCTTTAATTCAAATACATATGCTGGTTTTGCGGGCGCTCAGAAAACAGACAGGCACGGGAAAGATTTCGTGGCTCCCGGTGTTTTCTTTTGGGTGGGAAACAGGTCCAAATGGCTCTTTGAGGGTTTAAGATTGCTGACCCCTGTCCTAGGCATATGGGAAGAGGGTTTCTTATGGATGCAAGACCTGTATAAGACCTGATAGAGGAAAAAAAACCACGGAACCAGCTGCAGAAGCGGAGCCAAAAGTAGAAAACTCAACAATGAGGCAATACAAGAGACAGAAACTAATGTATTTGAATTTAACCTTCAGCATCTTCTAATCGTTCGCCATTAACCTCTGAGTATTAAGGGGCGCAAACTGCATGCATAAAATTACAATGCTTTCACTCCGTCGAGAAAAGTGAAGCTACTGACATGTGTATCAGTGTAACTGCTAAATCCACCCATGTACGTATGTGCTTCCTTTAAGTGTGGGAAGAACACACTAAGAAAGCAGCGAAGTAATTACTGGCATACAACAGTTTCTTCTTGAATCCTGGCAAAAAGCTGGCTGAATTTGCTGCCTTCCTCAATCTCTGGAGTTGCAGAAATTACCCTAGCCATCAGGAAACCGTGGATCCATTTTAATTGCATGTAGCATCACTGAAATTCCTTGTCCCCCCATTTAACCACTTAAACAAATTAGCTGCATAAGCGCCTGACCGCCTGCACACCATTAAGGTCTTTGTTATTAGCAATGCCGTTTCCAAAGCCTTCCTACCAGGGGACTAAAATTCCTCAGGATAGTGTCAAAGAAAGGTAACAACAGGGATTGGATGAAACTAGGCCGATCTGAGTCTGGTTAGGAGATGGGTGGGAAATTAGGAACACCCCATGGACAGATACCATCTGTGCTTTTCAGTGTAAGAAATGGGCAGATCTCAAGTTTTGGGTATCCCCTGTCATTTTCTCCAGCCCCACACCCCAAAACAATACCAATACCTGGCAGGTTGAGCTAGATGCTAAACCATGGCTCAGAGGGTGGAGCAAATGACTGACTGCAGCTAATTATTATCCACAAATTACCAGAGTTTCTGTATTACTTGGGGTTTAGCATTAGATTTCACAAATAGGGAGCACATCCACAAGAAGGCTGGGTTGATGGCGGTCAAGTGAGCACTTCACAGGGTTGGAAACAAGCCATTTGGACACCAAAGCCAGTAAAACACACACACAGACACACACACACTTCTAATAAATAAGAAAAAAAATAGTCCAGCTTATGATAAATCACGTAGCTATCTAGCAGCTGATTCCATATTTCTTCCAGTTGGCAGCATCCGAAAGAAAACATGGATTACAAATTCAATAAAAAGGTATTACGGCAGAAGATTATTGACGTAGTGCCTGGTTTTTTTTTTCCTTTCTTCTCTAGCATTTTACACAGAAAGGTCAATGCATAAAATACTTTTAAGAGATATGGAGCCAAATCTATTCCTCTTTTAAAAGTACGGTTTGGGGGGAAAACTACATACAAAAGACGTATCTTATACACTGATAATCACTACTAGGCAAAGTTATCTGAACAAGTCCTACTTTAAAGGAAAGCAGTTGAAATAGATAGACCACAGGCAAAACGGCTATTTTATCAAAAGCTTCTTTCCGATGCTAAGAATAAGTCACCAAAGCATGCAATTTCATTTTGGGATTGTATTTTACCGTAGAAGTTTTCTTTCCTTGAGCGGCCTCGAATCCTATTTACAGTTTTAGTCCTCATTGAGCAAGAGCCTCTATTTCCAGATCGCCGGGCAGCAATCAATCATACAAAGTCCATCCTGTTGACGCGTGCAGAAAAATCCGAGCCAGTACCCGTCTTTCTTCTTTTGCTCGAAGGAAAAAAAGAAAACAAAAAAACCCCGAGACCTTCAAGTAACTCGGAGGCTCCGAATATCAAATTCCTTCAAACACTCGGCCCAATGTAGCCACGCTTTGCTGTCTACGGAGCGTTAAGACAATGGTGCCATTGGCGAACCGTGAACGACACATGCCAAGTATTTCCCTTCCCAGCCTACACGTTCCAGCATTCCACTCCAGAAGGAACAAGTCTCCAGCAAACTTGTTTCACAACCGCTTGGGACGCACAACATCAAGGACGGCGATGAATACAGTAGCCAGAACAGAATATCAAATGATATTGTCCTTGGCTACAAAGTAGTTCAATTGTGACTATTAAATATGCACAGAGACAGAATGTTCCCCCTTCAAAAAAAAAAAGAGAGTTAAAAAATAAAATAAAATAAAAAACTTGTTCCATGCAAGCTTCACAAAAACAAGCTACAGAAGATTGTGTTATCGTGTGCTTTTGCTCTCTTGGAAATACCCAAACATTCCAATTCGGCAAATCCTTCATTAAAGTATTAAAATTCTTGTGGGTGGCAACTCGGGGACTCGACGCTGTCTTAATGAACGTTGAGGGACGGTTTTTAAAAGAATTAAGCTAAAAGGCAGTGCAACACGCCTACCAGAAAGCCTCCTTAGCGGTAGAATAGCTTCGGTGCAGCCTGTCTCTGAATTGCAACCATTCATTTAGTGACGGCTCGAAGCTGCAATGGCACCGGAAAGGGACTTACGACCGTTTTCACGCTTATGACTCTTCCACCATCCCCATGCGTCACGTGATCAAAATCTAAACTCTTGGCAACTGATTCACACGTGTGACGATTCGCAGCGTCCCAGGATGATGTGACCAAATTTTGCGACCTTCCGACAAACCAAGTTCAATGGGGAAGCCGGGTTCCCTCAATAACTGTGTTACCCTGTTTCCCTGAAAATAAAGACCTCCCCAGAGCCGAGGTGGCGCAGTGGTTAAATGCAGCACTGCAGGCTACTTCAGCTGACTGCAGTTCTGCAATTCGGCTGTTCAAATCTCACCGGCTCAGGGTTGACTCAGCCTTCCATCCTTCTGAGGTGGGTAAAATGAGGACCCGGATTGTTGTTGGGGGCAATATGCTGACTCTGTAAACTGCTTAGAGAGGGCTGAAAGCCCTATGAAGCGGTATATAAGTCTAACTGCTATTGCTATTTGCTAGCTAATAAGCCCAATCGAGCTCTTGAGCGCATGCGCTAAAATAAGCCCTCCCCTGAAAATAAGCCCTCCCTGTAAATATTGCAACACAGCAGCAGCCATGAGGTGACCACACTTGATGCGTCCTGCACCTCAAAAATAAAGAACCGGAAAATGAAATTGCGACTGTCAATAAAAGACCAGATCGAGGATCTGCCTGAAAGGAAGAAGCAGCAGAATCAAATTTCACCTGGTTTCCTGATCACTGATCCCGCATGTTAGATTGATGTGAGAAAGATACGGAACCCCCACAATAATTTAACAACACCGCTGGAGCGATGTGCCATCGAAGCACTCCGCGTGCATTGCCCCCAATGACTTCTAAGCTTCCATGAACAAGGAGCACATACAAAGCTGAGTAAAAAACTAAAATCTAGCAGCAGCTGCATATTTTCTGTTTCCAGGAAGAAGTTCAATTACATTCCTCGTTTCGGTGGGACAAGCAGAGAATGAAATATAAAACAAATCACACAGTTTCCCCCCTGCCCCCCCCCCCAATACAAAAACCAACATCTCTGGTTCACGTAACATGGAAACCTTGCTTTGATAAGCCTCTGGCGATAGGTTAAAGCTCTTAGTGGTTCTGGGGAAAACCTTTATTTATTTGCCACTTAGGTATAATATTATATAGCATATCAACCTATTGCTCAACAGTAGTAACTGTGAGAGGGATCTTGGAGTCCTAGTGGACCAACCATTTAAATAGGAGCCAGCTGTGTGCAGCAGCTGCCAAAAAAGCCAACACAGTTCTAGGCTGCATAAACAGAGGGAAAGAATCAAGATCACGTGAAGTGTTAATACCACTTTACAAGGCCTTGGTAAGGTCACACTTGGAATACTGCATTCAGTTTTGGTCACCACAATGTAAAAAAGATGTTGGGACTATAGAAAGAGTGCAGAGAAGAGCAACAAAGATGATTAGAGGACTGGAGACTGAAACATACGTGGAAAGGTTGCAGGAACTGGGTATATCTAGTTTAATGAAAAGACTAGGGGAGACATGATAGCAGTGTTCCAATATCTCAGGGGTTGCAACAAAGAAGAGGGAGTCATTATGAATTTAGTGGTTGGTGACCCCTGGACTAGAAGATCTTCAAGGTCTCTTCCAACCCTATGATTCTATCGTCTGTCTCTCTGTCTCTTTCTCTCTCTCTTCTTTTCTCTACTTGTCTTCATGCTACGATCTGGGATGGTTTCCTGATAGGTTTTTCATCAAATACTCACAAAATCCCAACCATGCTTAGCTTTTCAAACTCAGGCAAGTTCCCCCAGGTTTCTCTCCCACTTGCCAGGCTGCTCAATAATGCTGGGAGATGATTTATGAAAGGCAGAAATCATAATGCAATCACCTACACTCCAATATAAGCACCGACAGATATGAGTACCTATTCGTCATTATGTACACGGACACTTGTTTACTTCGTGCTTCCTTCCGAATAACAAGCTGCCAAGTGAAGCGCCAAAGGTTTATGCAAACAACAACTTACTCCTCGACAACCCTAATCCAAAGCACCTTGGAGCAACATTGGACCAGATCTCTTTCCTATATGATACATCTAGAGCAGTGTTTCTCAACCTTGGCAACTTGAAGATGTCCGGACTTCAACTCCCAGAATTCCCCAGCCAGCGAATGCTGGCTGGGGAATTCTGGGAGTTGAAGTCCAGACATCTTCAAGTTGCCAAGGTTGAGAAACACTGATCTAGAGAACATGGGGGCAAAAATCAAAACTAGGAATAACACATCCCAGATATTAGGTTGAACTAAAGGGGGGACTTTCAGCTGCCCCCACTCAAGTCATCAGCAATAGGGCTGGTTAGAATATTGTAGTGTTACAAGGAGGATTAGGGGACTGGAGGCTAAAACAGAGGAAGAACGGTTGCAGGAACTGGGTATGTCTAGTTTAATGAAAAGAAGGACTAGGCGAAGACATGATAGCAGTCTTCCAATATCTCGGGGGTTGCCACAAAGAAGAGGGAGTCAAGCTATTCTCCAAAGCACCTGAGGATAGAACAAGAAGCAACGGGTGGAAACTAATCAAGGAGAGAAGCGACTTAGAACTGAGGAGAAATTTCCTGACAGAACAATTAATCAGTGGAACAGAAGTTGCCTCCAGAAGTTGTGAATTCTCCAACACTGGAAGTCTTTAAGAAGATGTTGGATAGCAATTTGTCTGGAACAGTATAGGGTTTCCTGCCTGGGCAGGGGGTTGGACTAGAAGACTTCCAAGGTCCCTTCCAACTCTGCTATTGTGTTGTATTGTGCCCCTGAATGTCTTAATAGCTGCTGAACTGGTAAGTTAGACGCCAGTCTCAATGACATCATGAGGATTATAAGCGGACGTATTAAAATCACTCCTATTTGCTGGCTTCCTGTTCTGAGCCATCTAGCGCCGAAGGCAAGATGCACTAATGAGAATATTACAGGGTGGGAGGGAGCGGAGTTTACTAAGTTGGAGGAGGAGTGTTGGATTTTTAAGGTATTATGATTGTACATGTATACTGCTTTTTCTTTTTTATGTATATTGAAATGGAATTATAACTACCATCAACACAAAAGGGAGTTTGCTCAGAAGCTGAAATACACCAAGTGAATGAGAGGAAGAGTGGGAAGCAGAGGAGAGAAGAGAGAGACAGGAGAGAGGGTGAGGGGGGAAGATGAGGTGTATAAGGAGGAGTGGTAAGGGGAGAGAGGAGAAGGAGAAAGGAAGGGGAAATAGAGTAGAAAATGATGGAGGGAAGAAAGGATGTAGAAAGGGGGAGGAGAGAGGCGGAAGAAAGTGTCGGATAAGGTATAAATATGGTGTATGGAGAGCAGAAGAACCAATAACTGGTCTTTTTTTTTTCCTTTAGTAGTTGATGGTAAGATGAATTGATGTAATTACTTAATAATACAACATGATATTGACTATGTAATAGTATACATGTGATTATATGCTATGAAAATGGAAAATAAAAAATGTTTCTATGTAAGAAAAATTAGGAACAACTACAGAACTTGTGTTAAATGCAGCACTGCAGGCTACTGCTAGATCAGCAGGTCAGCGGTTCAAATCTCACCGGCTCAGGGTTGACTCAGCCTTCCATCCTTCCGAGGTGGGTAAAATGAGGACCCAGATTGTTGGGGGCAATATGCTGACTCTCTGTAAACTGCTTAGAGAGGCCTGAAAGGCCTATGAAGCGGTATATAAGTCTACTGCTATTGCTATTGCTATTGCTACTTTGGGAGATTCAAATCGATGAAGCTCTCACTGCCACTTGTCCAACATCTGGTTAACAACTTTTCACATCGATTCCCATCGAGAAGCCACATGGGTTTCTGAATGCCCTGACACAGGAAGATAAACAGGGCGTCCCCAACTTACAACAGTCCTTTTAGTGACCGCTTCAGTGACAAAGGCACTGAAAAAAAGTGATTTATGGCCATTTCCCACACTTACGACCGCTGCAGCATCCCCACGGACCTGTGATTTGTAGTTGGATGCTTGATAATGGACTCGCATTTATGACGGTCCCAGTGTCCCCGGGGGAGGGTCACGTGATCTCCTTTTGCGACCTTCTGACAAGCAAAGTCAATGAGGACGCCAGATTCACTTAACAAACGTGTTATTAATTTAAGAGCTGCAGCGATTCACTTAACAAACGTGATAAGGGAAGTCGTAAAATAAGGCAAAACTCAACACATTTCTGATTTCACGACATACATTTTGGGCTCAGTTGTGGTCGTAAAGTCGAGGACTGCCTGTACAGACGGTCCTACATGAAAGTCACCAAGTTCTGAACTACCTTACTAGCAATGAATAAGATTCACACCACACATGGCGTCTGAGACTCTCCGCATAAACGGGGCATAATCTCCTCCGGTAAGTGGAAGGTCCCACTTCAAACAGTCGGTCACATTCTGACGGACTGTAAGCTGAGGGCAGATAGCTTAGACCAGGGGTATTAAACTCAAGGCTCGCGGGCTGGATGTGGCTCACAGAGTGCTTAGTTCTGGCCCACAGAGCCGCCCTGGAAACAGCGAAGAACCAGCCCGCAGTGCCTTTGCCAGTGAAAACGGAGCGGTGCAGCCTTCTTGAGCTCAGTTTTCACCGGCAGATGGCCGAAAGAGGCCGTCACAGCTGAAAACGGAGCTTGGGAAGGCAGCACGGCAGAGGGCTTCAGGACATTGGGCTGGCCACGCCCACCCCAGCCACTCCTGCTCCCTCCTCCCAAGGTCAAACACATCCCTGATACGGCCCTCAAATAAAATCGAGTTTGACACCCCTGGCTTAGATATTCGTATCTGGACATAGATCTGTTTTAACATTCATATTTTACTGTGTGTTTTAATTTAGGTGAAATGTTAATAGACATGTTTGTTATGCCATACGCGGAATAAATAAATAAATACCAATCATTCTACCCTGTCAAAGTTATCGGTGCAATTCCAAACAAAGAGAAAAAATGTAAGAGGTTGAGGGAGTCGGAAATGTAGACAGTGTTTGGATTGTACACAAAAACAGGCGGAGCCTTAACCGCATTATTTGTGACCACCTTCTTAACTTTTTTAAAATCACATTTTGCAGACACTCCCAGGTTGGCTCATGCCCTGGTACTAGGGATGCCCAAACTTGGCAACTTTAAGACTTATGGACTTCAACTCCCAGAACTCCTGGTCTCAGGAATTCTGGGAGTTGAAGTCCACAAGTCTTAAAGTTGCCACGTTTGGGCACCCCTGCCCTATTCAGAAAAGGGGCAAAAAAAGTAAAGCATTGTTCTCACGATGCTATAAGGGTTTTCCATGTTTTCGGATTAGTTTGGCTTGTGAATCAGTTGTGTAATCTATTCCTTCTCCCCCCCCCCCCAACAATCCAGTGGAAATTAAATCCTCCTTTGCTGTTTCCATCCGAAACACACTTCAAAACAGGTGTGGTAGAAACTGGTTCGTTTTGCCAAGCAAACACTTTGGTCTCCATGAAGTAATCAGGTATCGCTTCCTCATTTAGATTGTACACAAATGAAAGTCAGCCCCGAATCGCCTGTCATTTAAAAATAGCTTTTAAAAAAACGACAACAATAGGCAACATTCATTGCCTGCTTTTATTTTTTTGGACTCGACAAACAAACGATTTAATTCCTGTATCCACCTACTCTGACCTCTGCAATATTCACATTATATTTTGTAGTAAGAAGATTAGATAACGTAATAGGATATGCGTCTTACAGCAGTTTGATTATAAAGGAGAGACGCATTTTACTGGCCAGGAGAGAATAAAACCAAGTCCAAATATGTGGACAAATGAAGATTAAACTGAGGGGAGATCAGGAGCCTCAGAATTATAGGATTTTAGTGTAAATTGTTGCAGAAACAGAATCAGCCCTTCTACAAATGAAATAATACTTGGCCTCCAAGTGGTGATTCCTAGAGAACAAATACTTCTGCAGAGCAGGTACCAACATGGACAAATTCAGGCAGAATCAGGGGTGGGATTCTACCGCTAGCTACGACGATTAGCTGGGAGCGAACCGGTTCTCTCTGACTTTCAGTTGGGCCCACCCGCCACTGTGCTATACTCACCTGCCGTATTTTTCAGAGTATAAGACGCACACCGGAGTATAAGACGCACCAAGGTTTTGAAGAGGCAAATTAAAAAAGTTTTTGCACTCTGCAGACCTCCGCAAAACGGCCCATTTTTCACGAAAATGAACCTATTTTTTTTTTCAAAAAAGGGCATAAATAGCCTTTAGGAGGCTTGCAGAGTGCTCCTGGGGGCTGGGGGAGCAAAATTGAGCAAAAAACAGCCCGTTCTTCGCTCATTTCTGCCCTCCCCAGCCCCCAGGAGCACTTTAAAAGCCTCCTAAAGGCTCTGTATGGCAATTTTGGGAAAGGGCCGGGGTTTCAGGAGGCAAAATTGCTGTATTCAGTGTATAAGACGCACCCAGAGTTTCAACCTCTTTTTTGAGGGAAAAAGATGCGTCTTATACTCTGAAAAATATGGTACATTCCCTTTTCTGAAGCCCAGCTGATAGGCGCAGCAGAACGGATTGCGCTCAGCAAACCAGTTGTTACGCCAGTTGAATCCCACCACTGGGCAGAATGGAGACCCACGGGCTTTTATTATAAGATGCCTGCACAACACGCAGGACACAGAAAGGAAGAAAGGAGGTACACAAAAAACTATATGGCACACCCTGCCATACATCAAAAACATTTCGGAAGCAGTAGAACACAGCTTCCGAGATCTGCAAGGGGGCACTGCCCACAGGCTACCATACAAGGACAAATCATGCATTGCAGAGATTGCTTGGAGGTGCGAGATACTTCAAATGTAATCTGCCAGATTCCCTCCATGAGTTGCTCCTCTGGCTATCAAGGATGGACAGGGAGAAAGCTAAGCACCAGATTGCAAGAACACAAGCGAATGGTCAGACAAAAAGACCCAAACTCATTGGTAGCCTCACATTGCATTGAATAAGAACATACATTCAATTTCGCAGCTACTAAGATTGTTGGCTGAGCAGGAACAAAAATAGCCAGGGAAATAATTGAAACCTGGGAAACAGGCCCCTTGTCAGTCAACAGGAGTGCTGATTTACTACCAGCTTATCGGGTACTTAGCAGCTGTGACTTGGCAGCACAAAGAAACAACAGCCAAGGATTTAACAGTCCGCCAACAACACCTCATTGAACAACTAAAAAGCCACACACAACCATAAAAATACCACACTCAGAACAGCCCAAAGCACACACTCTGCTAGAGAGATGTTCCCGGAAGATAGGCCCCAGCCCGAGTCCAAAAGTTCAAAAGACTAAATCTCTGGTCCCAGATTGAATTTGCAACATTATCCTGGGACACATATAGTAATCTTCCTTCATGAGAATGAATATTCTTAGAAATGTTCTAAACAAAGAAAGAAAAAAGGACTCATCTGATTTTAAAACCACCCTTCTGAAAAAGTGAATTTCTTCCAATATTTATTATATTTTACTTTTACTCTAAAGACACTGCATACTAACCATAGCAGCAAAGTTTAAAATATATCCATAAGCCACTGAAAACACGTTCAAAATAAAAATCCCATGATTTGACATCAGCCAACACAACACAACAACTGTCATCCATGTTAGTATTTTAACACTCAAAATGTTGAAGACGTGCTGGCGATTTTTTTAACACCAAATCATCACACTCACAATTTCTTAACCAAGTTCCAAAATACATTCTCCCTGAGCTTTTCTGAGTTTCCAAAACCAGTTATGTAGATCGTGAAATGGTTAAAAAGAAAGAAAAAGGAATAAGATAGTATAGCAAGTAGCAGATGTGCACAAAAAATTAAAAACTTGAAACACAAAACCAAGGGAATTGATAGGCAAGATAAATCTAGCAGCCATCTGAAATTATTCTCAAGCCATATGAATGCTTCTCATGGAAATATGCTAACATCTTCTGAAGAAGCAATTATGCTCTTAGAAGGGCATAATATGAGTCTCATGGCACCTTAACGTCTAACAAATCTACGATACTGCATAAACATTTATAGATTACCTCATCACATAATCGGGGTAAAGTGGCCCTTTTCAAGCAATCTGAAGCACTCAAAAAGGAGGTTAAAAAGGTAAAGGTTCCTCTCGCACATACCGTATGTGCTAATCGTTCCCAACTCTAGGGGGCGGTGCTCATCTCTGTTTCAAAGCTAAAGAGCCAGCGCTGTCCGAAGACATCTCCGTGGTCATGTCGCTGGCATGACTAAACTCCAAAGGCGCATGGAACGCTGTTACCTTCCCACCAAAGGTGCTTCCTATTTTTCTATTTGCATTTTTTAGGGGTTTCGAACTGCTAGGTTGGCAGAAGCTGGGACAAGTAACGGGAGCTCACTCCGTTACACGACGCTAGGGATTCAAACCGCCAAACTGCCGACCCTTCTGATTGACAAGCCACTGAGCCACCGCGTCTCTTGCAAAAGGAGGTTAGAGGTGCAAAAAAGGAAAATAAAGAGTATTTTTTGTTTTTGTACAAAAATACATCTCCCCACCCACGTTATTTTTTCATTAATCTGTCCATGCCTACATACTGTATATATTGGGATAACAATATTTATGCTAATTAGGTTTGATTAAAATCAAATCAATTTAAAACAGCATTCAGATCTTCTAATTACAAGTTCTGTTAATTATTTAATACAGGCAGTCCTCAACTTACAAGAGTTCCAAGTTGCAACGGCAGGAAATTATGTGACTTAGGACCATTTTTCACCACTTATGACCCGACAGCCACATGATTTACATTCAGATGCTTGACAAGCGGTTCGCATTTATGACGGTTACAGCAACCCAGGGTCATATCATCTTCTGACAAGCAAAGTCATTGGGGGAAGCCAGATTCACTTAGCAACCGTGTTACTAATGCAGTGATTCATTTAACAAACAGGGCAAGAAAATTCGTAAAATGGGGCAAAACTCACTTAACACATTTCTCCCTTAGCAACATAAATTTTGGACTCAGTTGTGGTTGTAAGTCGAGGACTGCGATATTTATTCACTACTCAAAATCTTAGTAGTAGTAGTAGTGGTAGTGGTAGTTTATTAAGCGAATACTTAACTCACTTAAGAAGTATGTGTCATAAAACAGGTCAAGTATATAAATACGGATGTGGATTTAATACAAAAGTGAATCCCCAGGACAAGTGAGGTATTTGGTCATATAAAGGGAATAAGGATCAAACAGAATTAGATTAAGTTTGCAGAATATATCAAAACACTGATAGCAAAGTGTTAGGTAAGTTCCCCGTTGGAAGAGCGAGTACGCTCAGAGAAGCGTTGTGAGAGTTGTGTTGGAGAACACACAAACCAGCATACAGAGACACTGCAGCTTAAATAGGCTTTTACTTTCGTGGAAATAGAGGTATCAGAGTCCATCAAACAGTCCAAGTCATACACGGATAAGACAGTCAGTCATCAATGTCTTTCAGTTAAGGGATAATCCAAATAACATAGTCCAATATCATATAATCAGTTCAGAACTCAAAGTTTGCTAGCAGTTGCAAAACTTACAATAGCTCACAGCACTTTCTAACAGCCAGCTTCCAAAACACTCAGATCAGATCAGCCCAGCATCTAATGAACAGAACGCTAACAGTCCTTCTGGCTCCCTCTCATGGTCAATTGAGGAAAACAGCAACCAATCACATTTTACAGTATGGTTTAAAGAAACAGGTATAGCATTGTTACATGATTTATATATTGCCAACACAACCCAATTATATTACTAACACAAAGCTATCATACTTAAGGGCAGAATCATTTTCCCTTCATAAAAAAATGGTGTGTTTGCCCACACACACACACACACTTGCTTTTATAACTATTCCAGGGGATGTTTAACAATTCAGCTGTGAGCAATTTACTAGTCTTAAGAGACCTTGAACTATTACTTACAACTCTCTCTATAAAAACAATTCATACATTTTAAATAGAAATACAGGACTCCAAAGGTATCATATAACTAGGGAACACTACAACCATCATAAATACATGCCAGCTGCCAAGTATCCGAATTTTGTTCGTGCAACTTCAGGGTTACTGCAGTGGTTATAAGTGTAAAAAAATCATCATGAATGTGAAAAGGGTCACAAATCAGGTTTTTTTCAGTGCTGTTGTAACTGGTCACTAAATGAATAGTTGCAAATCAAGGACAATCCCAAAGCAGAGGCAGTCGATACTGTCAGAAATATGCCAAAAAGCTTCACCAAAAAGGAAAATGCATAAAACACAAGCTGGATACCCGTGCTTCGTGAGGAAACTAGGTGATCGGGCTATGAAGGAGGAATTCATTTCACAATCCGTTGACTCGGTGGTGGTCGGTGATTGAAACACATGAGGGAATATTGCTCCTGCTGCCTTGAGTCCGGAATCAGTTCCACAGGTGGAAGGCGTAGACATTTTGGTGAGGTACCAACATTTAATACTGTAAGGAGCCCCAGACTGCTCCCGAGTGAAGGAGTGGAATGTCTGCCAGTTTGAACTGAGGTAACGGAATGTGAGGCAACTGGCAGTTGGAACAGAGTTCTTTTCAGGTGGGGAGGGGGAGTAGAACTCCGTAGCATCAGAGTGTGTTAATTACTGTATAAGAATTACTAATGATCTGATGGTCATTTCAAAAAATCCTTTGTTAGCGAGCACCTAGATGCCAGGAGGAACATACGTGCCAAATTTCAAGTTTGTAGGCTTTACGGTTCTGGAGATTTCATGACGAGTGAGTAGTACTTGCCATTATATATGAAGATACAGGCAATAGCATATTAATCTACTGATCAGTATCTGCTACTCTTTATTACTCTTTCGGTAGTAATGCATTATTTCTCTCCTCAATATTATTGCTTGCAAATATTCAATGCATCTGATGGTTACATGCTAATTAGAATGGGATAAGATTGCATAGCAGAAAAGTTAAGCAATCAACCACACTGGGGCAGAAATGTATCTCAAAAGTTATCTAAAATCCAAATGAGAAATCAAAACCTTATAAAAAGAAAAATAGCAGCACAGCTAAATAGAAATTGAATGGACGCCAGAGTCAGGATGAAGGGAAAGGATAAAGAATTCCTAAAACCGTGAGGGTGATATTGTATGTCCTCCAAGAATGGCATTTTTATGAGTTGGGAAATCTTTAAATCAATCAAGTCAATCAATATGTAGATGGGGAGAAATCTGACATTTTTCTCTTTTCTTTCTTTCAGATAAAATTGCCACTAATAAGCCATCTGGAAAACAAGCCAAGACAAGACAAAGTAACACTCCTGACAGTTATCTTGGCTTACAAATTCTTGTGGAAAGATGCCCAATTAATAGCTAACAGCTCAACTTCTGCTAACAAGGAAATGGGGTGGGGGGTGGGGGTGGCCTACTGCACCATGCCCAGAAAGTTCATGAAACATCATTTTCTCCATAAGACTGAAAGGTTATACTGAAAAGAAAAGAAAAACTGAGATCCTAGGAAAAAAATGTTAGGGAAAACAGACTATTTGAAATTCGAGAAAATGCATAATTTTTTTTTTTACTGGTCCTGAAGCTCTCCAGTTTAATATATAATTAAAACAGATACAGTATTGCACCATTTATGATGAACCTAAATTGGAGTGCAGCTCCGTACTATTCACAGGGGCAAAATAATAATAATAATCAAGAATTTGGGGGGGGGGGGGAAACCGGAGGCACAGAATTGCATTGGGCAGACAAGAGAAGAGACAAACAGGGAACTGAATTATTTCCTTTGGTGGTGTAATTTGGACCCATCTGTTCCAGAACAGCATCTCTTTTATATCTTCAAACACCTGTTCTCTCTTAATTATCATTCTTGTATGAAATCTGACAGAAACAATGAAATGCAAATAACAGTATAACAGGGTGCCAACACAAATAGATTTTTAAAACTTCATTATTCCCAGAAAACTCTCTCTCTCTCTCTCATATATCAGTGGTGAGTTGCAGGCGGTATGCCCCGGTACGGGCATACCGGAGCCTTCCTGGAGCACCAGATACCGTTCCAGTGCTCTGGAGGGCCCACCAGCCCGCCCGAGCTCCTTACCGGTCTTTTAAGTCTTTGGCGCTTCTGCGCATGCGCAAGGCATACGCAATGCCTGCGCAATGCTCTGCTGAGCAGCTGGAGCGTCACGGAGGATCCGGAACCCACCACTGATATATATATGTATGTATGTGTGTATACACACACACACACACACACACACACATATATACATACCAGAGGTGGGTTCCTACCAGTTTGCACCTATTCGGTGGAACCGGTTCGTCAAATCTACCGAACTGTTTAGAAGAGGTTCCACCAGTGGACCCGGAAAACAGGCCACACCTACAGAAGAGGTTCCAAACTTTTTTGAAACCCACCACTGGTCCTTGGATATGATTATTCTACACTATCATGCTCCTATTTATAAAACTCAGGGCCTCTGTGAAAGGTAAGGATGACATTTGTGGTGCAATCAGAACATTGCGTAAGTTGTTTTAACGCAAACCAAAGATGCCTTTTAAAAAACAAGTTTACATCCTATTCTTATGCATGCCAGTGCTGTGTCTGAGGTAATTTAAGGGGGTTCTGACAAGTGTCGTCGGCATCTTCATATCCGGTCACATGGGCGGCAAGCCACTCCCATCCGGTCACATGGGTGGCAAGCCACTCCCACAAAGGAGGCCACACCCACAGAGTAAGTTCGAACAATTTTTGAAACCCACCACTGATACACACACACACACACACACACACACACACACAAGTTTCTGTGTCTTTCTGTCTGTGAGTGAGTGAGTGTGTGTGTGTGTGTGTTCGTTCCAGCATAACTCTAGAACACCTCGAGCAATTTCAACTAAACTTGATACACAGATGACGTACTCTCTGGGGAAAAAAAATACTGTGAGGGTTAGACACCCCGAACACCCTTCGGGGTGTGTATTCTGTTAAGATACAGGCTATTGTGCCTTTAAATGGCTTCTACTGTACGGCCATAAAATGGCTTCTATTGTACAGCACAGTGGAGTTCCCATGGTAATGGCTTCACAGTACTCCACAAGGGGGCTTCCTCTGGTAAGGGGGGAAAAAATCTAACATTAGAAATTACATTTGGTCCGGACATTTCCCCCCTATAAATTAATACCCGGGCAACGCCCAGTTATCAATGAATGCTGCTATAAAGCATAACATTCCCAGTTAGGATTTATCTACTTCTTTTAAGAACCGCTTCTTTTATTCCACTGAAGTTCCTATAACGAACATGTTATAGGGGGTTAATTCTTTAAAGAAAATAAGACAAATGTGATTATCAGAAATCTGAGCTAAAAAAAAGCTGCCTATTGTTTGGATTCAAAGAGACTGGGACATAAGACACAAATGCTAAGTCCTAAATTATTGTTTACAAAGTACCACGCCTGGGTGTTCACTCGTCACATCACAGTGAACTCAAACAAACCAGATTGTGAGGTGGCTGCCCGGAACAAGCCGCTTTGACCTGCTTCTTATTTTGACTTTGACGTTCCCGGATAGCCGAGTGAAATATAAAAGGTAGAAATAACCTGGACTTCAAGTGAGTGAATACAACGTGGACTTACGACCATAATTAAGCCCAAAATTTTCATTGCTAAGCAAGATCGTCGTTAAGTGAGTTCTGCTCCATTTTAGGACTTTCTCGCCACACTTGTTAAGCGAATCACTGCAGTTTGTTAAGTTAGCAACATGGTTGCTAAGTGAATCTGGCTTCCCCGTTGACTGTGCTTGTCAGAAGGTCGCTAAAGGGGATCCAATGAACCCGGGATAAATACATACTGGTGGCCAAGCATCAGAATTTTAATCACGTGACCATCAAGATGCTGCAATGGTCACAAGTGTGACAAACAGTCATAAGTCACTTTATTTTCAGTGTTGTAACTTTGAACGGTCACTAAATGCATGGTTGTAAGTCGAGGACCACCTGTATATGCATATATCTAATGATTATCTAGTTAGATCTAATGATAACCAATTTTGTTGTATTTAAGTACAATGACAATAAAGATTATACTTATTAAATCTGTACAAAAGGGTTACTGGGCTATTTTATAGTTCAACATTCATTTTATTTATTACTAGTTGATACCTGGCATTGCCCGAGTATTTATTTATAGGGGGAAAATGTCCGGAGCAAACGTAATTTCTAATGTAAGATTTTCCCATTTACCAGAGGTAGCCTCCTTGTGGAGTACTGTGAAGCCGTTACCATGGCAACTCCACTGCGCTGTACAGTAGAAGCCATTTAAAGGCACAACAGGCTGTACAGAACACACATTCCAAAGGGTGTTATGGGTCTTACCTCCCACAGTATACACACACACAGCCATTTTTATATATGGAGGTGGAGGTGGAGGTGGAGGTGGAGGTGGAGGAGGAGGAGGAGGAGGAGGAGGAGGAGGAGGAGGAGGAGGAGGAGGAGGAGGAAGAAGATAGGCCTGGGTCAACTGTTGAGTCATGCATATGCCTTCCAGCACACTATGACCCCAGACACCCACTTTATGGTCTGTTTCTGTTGCTTGCCTCTGGGAGGAGGTTTTGAATATTTCTAGCAGGACTCCCAGATTCTGTAACAGCTTTGTCCCCTATATGCCATCCGTCTGAGAATCGTTTCTCGCCATGTGCGTGCACACATCCGAACTAGACTGTGTTGCTTCTCTGCGTCATATATGTAGGTACCAGTGGTGGGTTCCGGATCCCATTCCAACCGGTATGGTTGGAACGGGCCCGGCGGCATCCACATGGACACCTTACTGCCTCCACGAGCCTCCGTGATGCTCCAGCTGCTCAGCGGAACATTGCACAGGCGCTGTACGTGCCATGCGCCTGCACAAAAGCGCGGAAGCCTTAAAAGATAGGTAAGGAGGTCGGGGATGGTGGTGGTGAGTGGGCCCTCTGGAGCATCGTACCAGAACGGTATCCAGTGCTCCGGGCAGGCTGCGGTACGCCCGTACTGAGCCGTACTGTCTGCAACCCACCACTAATGAGTACATGCATAATTTTGTATTTATTTGTTTGTTTATTTTGTCATGTTTACATAGTGTATATTGGAGGGGGTGACCCTTTGAGAGCTGTATGCAACAAAAGTTCGTTTTAATGCACGCTGAGTGGTGTACCTTCAAAGTGAGAAAGTTATTCTAAGACTATATTTTATATTATTATTAGATACGCAGCAGTGCGAAATCACAGCTGCCAATTCTTTAGCCGATGTCTGTCTTGACATGCATTGAGTTGTTTCCAAGAACTGAGATGTCATATTATCGTAGTAAAAGTGGAGATTCAAGCAGCGTGGCTTTTGCTATAGTCATTGACAGATGGAAATTTTGTCAATATGCAGAGCGCTTTCCAAGAATTTTACTATTATTAGTAAATTCTTGGGATTGTTATCATTTGCCTTTCAATCCCTGTTCGCTGCCCAGATTCCTCTGGCGGGTTATATAAATTGAATTTTAAAAAACCCAAACCTTGAGAACATCAAGGGGCTCTGCAGTTCAACCCAGAGCTACAAATATTCTCTTGGATCGTATCAATCTCCTGGAGGAGTAAATGTGTGGTTAAGTTTAACTACCTCCTCTTCCAATATTGACAAAAGTGCATCTTTTTCACCTAGTTTTTAATTACAAGTAATCCTTGACTTATGACAGTTCATTTAGTGACTTTTGAAAAGTTACAACGGGGACGAACAAAGTGATTTATGACTTTTTTCCAGAGTTACAATCTTCGCAGCATCCCCATCCCCGTGTGATCAAAATTCAGTCGTTTGGCAACTGGCTCAAAGTTATAACCGCCCCAAGGTCACGTGATCCCCTTTTGCGACCTTCTGACAAGCCAAGGGCGGTGAGGGAATCCAGATTTACTTAACAACTGGATTATATTAACTTACAAACTGCAGCGATTCACTTAACAAGTGAGGCAAGAAAGGTTGTAAAATGGGACAAACCTCACTTAACAAACATCTCACTTAGCAGCAAAAATTTGGGGCTCAATTGTGGTCATAAGTCAAGGACTACTTGCAATAGCTTTTCCCTTCATTTGAATACTGATTTTATTTTATTCTACACTATAGAAACATACAGTTTATTGCGTCAAGCTGCCTTGAACACTCATAGAAGCTAAAAGACAGGGTGTTGTTATTATTAATAGCACTATTGTTGTCATGCAGAGTTTAGTTATTTGCCACAGAGATGAACAAATATCTAATACTGCTTCTTTCTGGTTAATGTAAGGGATGGCTGCAATTTGTAAGTTTTCTGGGGAAAAGTAGAATGTCAAACAAGCAACGCTCTTGAATAAGATGCTTTGTTTCTCTTGAAGGATGGCCTGGCCCACAAAACGGAATTTCTGTTGCAGGAGAAGAAAAATGGCTTCCGCTGTGAATTCCAAGTTTTACTCCCGCGACAAGCCCTGAAAACAGGGAAACTACTGTTTGAAGCGAACTGATGAGCAAATCCTCATCATCATACCCAGGAATTAGGATAACAGGCCGTGTCCTAGCTACAGAGTTACTCAAGAGAGAAATTCATTTTGGTCAAATGAAAAGGTAGCGCTGTATTAGGAACCTACCCAGAGGGACGGCCTAATTTAATCCAATTAACTCTACCAAAAATATGACCTGTAATGTACTTTTCCTTTTACTGCTGAATAGCAAAAAGGACAAAGAGTTTACAGCAACCAAAGATTGCAGCGACACAGAGTGTGGAAGTAATCCAGCTCTCAGTTCTCCTGTCGCTTAAGTACAGGGAGTCCTCAGTTTATGCCACAATTGAGCCCAACACTTCTGTTGTTAAGTGAGACATTTGTTAAGTGAATCACTGCAGGGGTTAAGTTAGCAACACTGTTGTGATTCTGGTTTCCCTCACTTCCCTTGACTTGTCAGAAAGTCGCAAAAGGGGATCTAGTGAACTCGGGGCGGTCGTAAGTATGAGCCAGTTACCAAACGACTGAATTTGGATCACACGATCATGGGGATGCTGCAAAGGTTGTAACTGCGAATCACTTTGTTCATCACCGTTGTAATTTTTGAACGGTCACTAAATGAACTGTCGTAAGTCAAGGACTACCTGGTCAGACGGTCACAAAAGGGGATCACACAAACCAGGGAGGGGGACTCTGTGACCGTCATATGAATCAGCCGACAAACATCTGAATTTTGGTCACATGACCACAGGATGTTGTAATGGTCGTAAGTGAGAAAAAAAGGGTCATAAGTCTCTTTTTTCAGTATCATTGCAACTTTGGTCACTAAATGAACTGTTGTAACTTAAGGGCTACCTGTATCTATGGAAAGTCTCAATCATCCTTCAGCAGAGGAAAGAGAATCATATATATATATATATATATACACACACACACACACACACATACATACACACATACATACATACATACACACACATACATGACCAGCCTAGAAACGTAGGAATGTAAAAAAAAGTCAGGCTCACATTATGCCGACTTTTTCCCCAAGACTTTTTCAATATGATTAAATTATACTCATTTTCTTTCTCAATGCCTATTTTAAGCTTCGGCAATTCCCCTCATTTAATTATTTTTTTCCAAGTTTGAATAGTGTGGCCCTTCTTTCTCCTTCAATGGGATCCTCTATTAAATTACTATTTCTGACTTTCCATCTCGGCGGGTTCGTCCCCTGTGCCGATCTTTTACAGCTTTTCTATATCCCTCATTGTCCCCCCTCATTCATTAAATGTGAATTTTCTCATTAGCTTCCATGCTTCCCAGGACCTTCTCGTCTCTAAATGTTCTCAAGCGTGGGGGCTCCGTCGCTGGAGGTTTTCGAGAAAAGATGGGACAACCAGTTGTCTTGCGATGGCATAAGACAGTGATGGTTAACCTTTTTATCCCCGTGTGCTGAAATGCAATGCGCCCGCCCCCCCCTGCGCATGCACACACGACCATCCCCCTGTGCATGCATGTGCGATTTCCCCCCCCCCCTGCAGTCTGCACCATGGCAGAAGGGCTTTTTCACCCTCCCCAGGCTCCAGAGGCTTTCATCAAGCCTGCGGGAGGGCGAAAACAGCCTCCTCCGGGCTCCGGAGGCCCTCCAGAGGCTGGAAACAGGCCCGTTTCTGGACTCCCGGAAATTCCAGGAGGTCCCCTTTTCGCCCTCCCCAGGCTCCGGAGGCTTTCCCTGAAGCCTCCTGGCACCAAAACTGGAGCATGGGAGGAGTGCCTCACACACATCCCCCGTGTTTCCCCTGCCCGCCGTGCATGTACCACGTCTCCCACATGAACGGCAGACACCTGAAAAATTAGCTGGCCAGCGGGAGGCATGCACACATGCACAGGGCTCTGCGTGCTACCTTTTTGCCAGCATGGGCATAAAGTCTCCTGCCTTGAGCAGTGGGTTGGACTAGAAGACCTCCAAGGTCTCTTTTAACCCTATGATTCTATAGGTGCAAGAAACTCCCATCCTCACCTCCCCCTGGCCACTTTATTTTACTTTATTTTAGAAAACGTTCCTTCTCTCTTGCATTTTCATTTTCACGTTTTATTTGAACCCCGATAAAACGTTCCTGTGCAAAGTTACCTACTGAACTTCCATATGCTTCAGCAATTAACACTTACGAATTACATTAATATTTTTATTTTAAAAAAAAAAAAAACCCTGATTAATGCAATTTCTCACCACCACCCACCACCCCATTCGGCCTCATGCTAGCCAAGTTTAAAAAAAATCTGATTTTTACATTTGTACATCTATAATATTTCCGGTTATTTTGATCAGTTAATTATGAACGAGGTGTTTTTTCTCTTGCCTGCAAATGGTAAACCAGTGTTTTTAAACCTCAGCAACTTAGAAGATATGTGGACTTCAAATTCCCAGAGTTTCTGGGAAAGAGCTGGCTGGGGAATTCTGGGAGTTGAAGTCCACGCATCTGGAAATTGTCACAGCTGAGAAATATTGTGGTAAACCAAAGCTGCCTGTTCACCCATTGTGGTCATAATTGTGTACCTTGGGCTTTTTCCAATTTTTTTGTAACCAGAAGATAAAAAGCGATAAAACACATTCCTCCAGCCAAGTGGAAAATACCAGCTGGGGTCACCGGGGAAATCAAATATTTTCTGGCTTTCAGAGGGCAGCCGCCATTCTTCAGCATACAGGCCAGTGATGGCAAACCTATTCGGCACAGAGTGAGGGGAAGCATGAGCACTGGAAGCTCGAAGACCATCTGTCCAGTGGGCATGCGCATGCCGGCCACCTTTTCTTTGGGTTTCCGGTGCGCGGATGTGCATCAGCCAGCTGGCCTTCGCACGCCGAAGCACTGGAAGCCCACAGAACATGTGGCCGGCGCATGCATGTGCACTGGCCCAGCTGGTCTTCGGGTTTCTGGCACTTCGGCATGCACGAAGACCAACTGGCGCGCCAGAAACCAGAAGAGCAGCTGCCGATGGCACGGGTGCCCACAGAGAGCATGCGTGCCACAGATTCACCATCATGGGTAGATAGGCTTTCTCTCAACCGGCACTGGAAAGTGGCCTTCTCCCCTCAAATCGCCAGCTACGCATTTCCAAGAGCAGCCCGGTTCTGCATTGCTGGATTTCACTGTGTAAACAATCGCAAACCCACTCCACACGCACAGATTCTGCCACAATTAAAGCCTGGAGCTGAGAAGGGAGACCCAGCTGTGCTGTGTTTCAGCAGCTGGGACAATGCAGCTGTCCTCTTTTGTTTTGGGAGACACAATAGGAAGAAGGCGCTGAGTCACAGCATAAAGCCTCTGAAAAGCTAGCTCCTTCCCGAGCCTCTGATGGGAGTTTCTCCCTTCCCTGCAGCTGTGTCCTTGTGGTACTTTGAGCCTGACGACACAAAAGTTCGAAAAGAAAAGCAAAAAGCCAAGGATTGTAAAATGTTATTTCTTTTTTTATACATAGAATAAAATAGAATAACAGAGTTGGAAGGGACCTTGGAGGTCTTCTAGTTGAACCCCCTGCTTAAGCGGGAAACCCTACGCCACTTGAGTTCCCAAGAGATGACCTAATTAATTTATGAGCCTCAAGACAAAGTTAAAAAAAACCATTCATTTATTAGGATCAACATCTTGGCACGTTCTTCTGTGGAGCCGAAACTGGCTTCTTTCCGGCTTAATTGCGTTTGAACTTTACCCCTGTGTCCCCTCCCCTCTGTGTGGGTCATAAATCACATTCACCAACAAGGTTGTAGAAATATGAGATCCGACTCTGGCCGAAGGTATGCATGGAATCTTCCCTCCAATGCCAATCTGATAATAGTCATGGCAACGCTCTACAAGTGGACACTCAGACTTCGCAACTAACAACAACAAATAATTTTTTTCTGCCTCTGGTTGCCTGTGCTCTTTCAAAATGGCCGTCCCAAAGGACCTATCCTAAAATGGTCCTCGAGGCCATCTCCTCTGCCTGGATCAAAGGCAATGGGGGGTGTGGAAGGCCGGCTGAAAATGAGAGAGTGAGAGAGAGCTATAATTCCCTGATGGCATAAGCAGGAGCTTACAAGAATATAAACAAGAAGTTAGTGACAGGCTGTCCTGACAAAACCATGCCCACTTGGGACATGAAGAATCAGAGGTAATGGAACAACAACAACAACAACAACAACCCTTTTCAGACTATGCCTGCCCATTTGGTCTTTTGTAGAAGATGACAGGACCCATTCAGTGTTCAGGAACATTCTTGAGAATAAAAAAATATAATGCTGGAATCTAGCATTGTACAGTATCCCAGTTTTCATTTCTCTAAAATTAAAAGTTTTGCTTAAATGTAAGTCAGGAGCAGCAGTGGGTTGCACATTTCGTTGCCATTGGTTCACTGGGCGCACGTGCGCCTTCCGTGCATGCGCCTGGCCTTCCGTGCATGTGCCTTGCTCACACGTGCACCTTCCGCACATGCGCCCGGCCTCAAAAACGTAGGTAGGATAGCATAGAGCCGGGGCAGAGGAGAGGGTGGTCCCACCCACGATTTCTACCACCAGCTTGGGCAAAACAGTCCAAACCGGCTGAATACCACCTCTGGTCGAGAGACAAGAACTGTGCTGGTTAGCAAGGTCGTAAGTGCATGTCTCCTGGCACCAAACTGAATAGGCCAACCTGAGTTTCTAAAATAGTTGGACATGGTATCTAATAGATCTTCCACCAGAAACATCTGAGCTGCAACCACTCTCCCTAGCTTTGTGGCACCTCAAGCACAAAAGATATATAGCCCAGTGTTTCTCAATCTTGGCAGCTTGAAGATGGGGGTGGACTTCAACTCCCAGAATTCCCCAGCCACCACAATGATAAACACTGATAGAGCGGATGTCCAATACATATGTATTCTTTACAGCATTTTACTAAATATTTAAAATAGAATGGAATGGGATGGAATGGAATGGGATAGGAAGGGAAGGGACGGGACAGGACAGGACAGGACAGAATAGAGAATGGGAATGGATAGAAGAGGAGAGGAGAGGACAGGAGAGGAGAATTCTTTACTGGCCAAGTGTGATTGGACCAGGGGTGGGTTTCAACTGGTTCGCGGCGGTCCTTGCGAACCCGGAAGTAAGTAACTTCCGGGAACGGCGAAGGGCGCACCCGCCCGCCCGCAGTCCTTACCCGGTTTTGATGAGTTATGCGCTTCTACGCATGCGCAGGACGCATACAGCACCTGCGCGTTCCTCCAGGAGCAGCTGGAGCATCACGCAGACGCTAGTACGCATGCGTGCACCGTGCGCATGCACGAGGACGCCGCCGGCCCCGTTCCAACCGAACCGGTTGGAACGGGGCAAGAAACCCACCCCTGGATTGGACACACAAGGAATTTGTCTTCGGTGCATATGCTCTCAGTGTACATAAAAAGACAAGATACATTTGTCAAGAAATAAGGTACAACACTTAAAGATAGCCATAGGGTACAAATAAGCAATCAAATCATACTAGGAAACAAATAAAAAAAAATATAAATTGAAAGATACAAGCAACATGGTTATAGTCATAAGTGGGAAGAGATAGATACTAGGAAGGAAGAGAAGAAGAACAGTAATACAGTCTTAGTAAATAATTTGACAGTCTTGTGGGAATTAGTTGTTTAGCAGAGTGATGGCATTCGGGGAAAAAACTGTCCTTGTGCCTACTGTTCTCCTGTGCAGTGCCCTATAGTGTCATTTTGAGGGTAAGCGTTGAAACAATTTATGTCCAGGATGTGAGGGGTCTGTAGATATTTTCACAGCCCTCGTTTTGACTCGTGCAGCGTGCAGGTCCTCGATGGAAGGGATTTTAGCCCTGAACAGTTCAGGAACCCTCTGCAGCTTCCCCCACTTTGAAATACACAAGAGCTCCTGACAAGCCAAGCATACACTGCTGGCTTTTAAATAATTAAAATCTGCAATGCTAATCCATCTGGCTAGAACAGAAAGGAGGAGAGCAGAAAGCAAATTATGCAGGAGTTCTGTCTTTTCGTTACAATGGCCACGGGGTTTGGTGTCAACTGGCTTTTTGAGTTCTACCCTGAACGTGTACATTTTGAGGCGCATACAAAGGATCAGTCAAGCTAAGTTCCTTAAGGTTTCATGTGGATGGAATTTGCAGCTAATGCTTTTATGGAAGTTATGTCAGTTTTGATTGGCAACAAACGAGCTGCTCTCTCAACAACTGTCAGAGGAAGATCAAGACTTTTCTTTCTCCTAACCAGAGTTTCCTTCGTTTCTTATAATCAACTCTCAGCCTCGAGCAATTTCAACCAAACTTGGTACAGATGACTTACTCTCTGGAAACAAATACTGTGGGGGTAAGACATCCCTAACACCCCTCAGGGTGGGTCTGCGTGTGTGTTCCAGCATAACTCCGGAACGCCTGGGTTGCTGAAATGAAAGGGACTGAATTATATCTATAGTGTCAAGTCACACTACTTTTGATAGTGATAGTGTGCATTTTGGATTCAAGTTCTGTTAAGATATAGCCTGTTGTGCCTTAAATTGGATTCTACTGTACAGCACAGTAGAGTTGCCATGGTAATGGCTTTGTAGTACTCCACAAATAGAAGCCACAGCTTCTATTTTATTAAACTGCCAGTTTTCACATAGTTGCTCCCACATCGGGGGGAAAAAAAAGAACTGCTGCTTAAAAATTCTAGGAATATGCCAATTTATTTAAACAGAAATGATTACTCCATTTGTGTAATCAATCAGCCGAACATTCTACCACCAACTAATAATTTTAAAAATGGTTAGGCCTAATGAAGACAAAATGTGAGGATTGAATTTTTAAAAAATCAAGAGAAAAGGAAAGGTTTTAATATATCTGGATTAATTGGCTTTCATTTTTATTGCACTACTAAGTTTTAATCACAGATCAGGGCCAAAACAATATATTACTGTCAATGCTCGATTTAAACCAATGGCTGTTATCTCATTTTCATTACAGCGATGAATTACTATTTTGCTTCTGTTTTCCTTTCAGTTTCTTTCATCAGAATAATTCAGAAAAAAGGGACATAATTACGCCAACATACCACAATGTCTTAAAGGGTCAGATTGATGACCATTGCAGAGTCCCAAAGTCAATAGGGAAGCAAGATTCACTTAACAACCGGCTTACCTACTTATCAACTGCAATGATTCACTTAACAAAGATCATAAAAGGAAGCAAAATTCCCTTAACATATGCCTCACTTAACAACAGAAATGTTGGGCTCAATTGTGGTCATAAGTCAAGCATATTCACTTTGTTAAGATAAGAGTATTTTCATAGGCTTGCTCTTATCCTGGAGGAGATGGAAAGGAGGAAAAACAACTCTTTTCCAGAGTTTTTCCGGGGAATTCGAACACTTTTATCAAGCTGTCCTTGCTGACATCAAGTTTATTATTTCCAAATGCAGTAGATTTAGCCACCAGCAGATCTCTCTTTCTGATCCTACTGGATCCTAGGCTGCAGAGATTCTTCTTCCCCCTACCACAGTGGTCACAACTGGTGGTCCATGAGAAAATTTGGGTGGTCCACAGAAAAATTATTTGCATTTTTTATATTGCACTGTCAGGGGTCCTCAAACTGATACATGCAATGAACGTTAGTATTCCTGCAGAGAGTCTCCCTCTTCGGGGTCTTTTTGTGTGGGTCAGAGGGGGGGGGCAGAAATTCTGACTTGGGGTCTGCTTCAGCCTCCTGGTGCAGGGCTTTGGGTGAAGGCTGGAGGGAAGCGCCGCTGGTGGCAAAGAGCCGGAGAGCCTTGTTGCTGTGGGACTGCATCATGGCCTGGAACCTGCTGACCATCTCGTCTGAGCCTCCAGGCACCAGCACCTGGCCTTGCACTCCCTCTGCTTGGGAAGCCCATGCTCATAGTCCTCAGTGAGGTGCATCTGCTGAGCCTCCTTCTCGGCCAGATCCAATTTGAACTGAGCCAGCTGTTTTGTCAACTCTTTCTCATGGTGACTGCTTAGCTCCAACAACTGATTCCTATTGGGACCCTAAGGAGCCCGGACAGGCAGGCGAGGAGTGGCTGGGAGGGGAGAGGCGAGTAGAAGCCACAGGGCACACCTCAACATGAGTGACATCGAGTTGGCCAGGCCTACCTAGTCACATGACCATCTAGCCACGCCCACCCAGCTGGTCATTAGGCAGATCACATTAGTAGTCTGTCGGATTTAATATTATGAATTTAGTGGTCCCTGAGGTCCAAAAAGCCTACTATATCCTTAGATCTGTGTAGTATTTCCAATCCACCTAGAACAAATAGCAATAGCAGTTAGACTTATATACCGCTTCATAGGGCTTTCAGCCCTCTCTAAGCGGTTTACAGAGTCAGCATATTGCCCCCAACAACAATCCGGGTCCTCATTTTACCCACCTCGGAAGGATGGAAGGCTGAGTCAACCTTGAGCCGGTGAGATTTGAACAGCCGAACTGCAGAACTGCAGTCAGCTGAAGTAGCCTGCAGTGCTGCATTTAACCACTGCGCCACCTCGGCTCTTAATAAACACTAGCAACACGACATATGTATGTATGTATGTATGTATGTATGTATGTATATATGTATATATACATACATACATACATACACACACACACACACATATATATATATATATACACACACACATATAAGGCTTAATGGTTAAGACATCTGCCTAAGATGTAATACAGCACAGGTTCGAATCCCAGCAAGGGTATGGCTAGCTGATGAGAGCTAAATAGCTTGAAATAGATCTATACTAGTCTCCCTTTATTTATTTATCAGCACAAATACAACACAAATGTAACAAAGGCAACAGTAAAAATATTGGGTTTCTGTCATGATGGTCTCTTGTGACGAGCCGATAGACAGATAATGGAAGCAGTTAGCTTCCTCCCATAATTGGGGCATACCAGGGGTTGTGACACTAAATATATACCTACCTCCCTGGCTTCAGCTGATAAGGAGGAGGACCTGTGGCTTAATGGTTAAGACATCTGCCTAAGATGTAATACAGCACAGGTTCGAATCCCAGTAAGGGTATGGCTAGCTGATGAGAGCTAAATAGCTTGAAATAGATCTATACTAGTCTCCCTTTATTTATTTATCAGCACAAATACCACACACACACACACACACACACACACACACACACACACATATACACATATATTTCGGTAGAACCATACAATCTGAAGGGAAAGTGTAGCAAGGAAAGTTTGCATTTACAAAGTCAGACCATCACCTTGTTGTTTCAGAATTGTTTGCTTTGATCAGCAGTCGCCTTCCCAGGTGATCGGCATGGGGAGTGCAAAACATGCCATTGTGCATCGTGTTAGGGGGAAATTCGGAATGCTCTATTTTCTTTAACAAGCCGACTGGTCTGGCCATTCCCAGGAGGAAGTCTGGCAGTTGCCCAGAAGACATTCTTTTAGAACAGGAAGTGGCACCAGACCTTTAAAAGACGAAAGGCATCTCTCATGGCCTAAGATTTTGTGTGTTTCAGTCAACTTCTGCCAACAACACAAAATAAACCGCAGGTTCTCCTGAACGACTTGGGAAAATTATAATCAGTTATATCAATGCCATCATCATGACTTTATAATCTGCGCACTCCCAGTTTAACTGCAGAAAAAACAATTACTGCCAACCTGCCTTCCATTGAAGGCCTGTACACTGCAGAGTAGCAATAGCAATAGCAATAGCAGATTTTTATATACCGCTTCATAGGGCTTTCAGCCCTCTCTAAGCGGTTTACAGAGTCAGCATATTGCCCCCAACAACAATCCGGGTCCTCATTTTACCCACCTCGGAAGGATGGAAGGCTGAGTCAACCCTGAGCCGGTGAGATTTGAACCGCTGAACTGCTGATCTAGCAGTCAGCTGAAGTGGCCTGCAGTACTGCACCCTAACCACTGCGCCACCTCGAGTCAAAAAGAAGGCTGTGAAAATATCTACAGACCCCTCGCATCCTGGACATGAATTGTTTCAACTCCTACCCTCAAAACGACGCTGTAGAGCACTGCACACCAGAACAACTAGACACAAGGACAGTTTTTCCCCCCGAACGCCATCACTCTGCTAAACAAATATTTCTCTAAACACTGTCAAACTATTTACTAAGGCTGCATTACTATTACTATTATTCCTATCACCCATCTCCTCCCACTTATGACTGCAGGACTGTAACTTTTTTGCTTGTATCCTTATGATTTATGATATTGTTTCCTCATTGCTTATTTGTACCCTATGACCATCATTAAGCATTGTGCCTTATGATTCTTGACGAATGTATTGTATTCTCCTTATGTACAGAGAGCATAAGACAAATTCTTTGTGTGTCCAATCACAATTGGCCACTAAAGAATTCTATTCTATTTTATTAATTTAGAATACTACTTGATGTATCTGAAGGGGGTCCTATCTTTGATAATCTCTTACTTGCTTTTGCTACAATCGTTAGCCACTTGATGCTTCCTCAGGTATCTAAGGATGATCTAACATACAAATGAGAAATCTTGAGCCAAATATCCCCATGAACTTTGGGAATTCTTGGGCGTTCAAGCCCCAAGCCCATCTCTTAAAGCCAGCACTCTCCTTTGAGTTCAGTTCAACAGAGCGATGAGAATAGTCTGGTTTATTAGTGAGCTTAGATGGAGTTGAACAATAATTATTTTTTTAAGATCCTTTCTTTTTGGCCATGAGTTTATCTTAAGAAAAAAAATGCTAAATTGTTTTTTTGGGGGGTCGGGGATGTTGAGCACGCACATATGTACATATTGTACATATCTCGCATAACCAAAATAATAAGATTACTTTTTAATCAGCAATCTAAGGCAAAGGAGGAGAATGCATAAGCGCCACTTGCAAGAAACTTTCCGAAAACCATAAAAGTTAACTTGCCATTTTTTCTTCTGATTGAATTAACCTTTCGTTTTAATGTCCTGGAATTCTGAGCATCGAGCCATTTACAGTGGGATTTTTTTTTAATGCTTAAAAATGTTAATCAGGCTGATTTATACCACACAGCATTGTCTTGGCATATTATCAATGGCCAAGGTCATGCTCAATTAGCGCCCTGAGAAAAAACAATGCCTCTCTGTGTAGTGCTTACAAGTTAGGGGACTGTTTAATCCATATTTCATGCCATCCCTGTGGAAATATTACATAATGCTTCACAAAACAACCAAGTGACATTATCTTGGCTTAGGATTTGGACATGATATAGCCAAAGGGTAGAGCCTGATAATTTCATCCATCCATCTTGACTGAAGCACAAGTCCCTCTGAGTATAAAGCAAGCTGGCTTCCATGTAAGACCCATCCATTACAAGAGAGAAAGCTAATTTGTTCCAGTGGCAAAGCACATGTCTCCTACGGATTGAAAAATACTGGATGACGGTACATCCACCACAAATGTCTGTAAAATCAAATCGTTTTTCCTGCCCCGAACATAAAACCTAATGGCTGATACCAGAGACAGAACTCTTAGGTAAGTAGATTGTGAGGTCTTGAGGAGAAGGCCCAAGAATGGTTCCACCACAAAACCGCGGTCGACTAAAGCGCGCTCGACGAAACCGCGTACCTGACGTCATCACAGCGCGCCGAAAAAAGCACGCTGTGAGCAGTAAAACTAAAATTAACGCGTAAACCTAAACCTAACCCCCCCCAAACCTAACCCTAAACCAAACCCTTACCTTTACGTGAATCGGCTTGCTTTAAAAGCACCTTTTAAAGCGCCTTTTTCTCCGCGGTCGTTGTTGTCGCACTGCTGATGACGTCAGCGACGCGCTTTAATCGGGCGCGCTTTAGTGGACCGCGGTTTTGTCGTGCCACGCCTAGAATATACTAAGAATGCCTTAGTGGACAACCAGCTAAATATGAGCTAGCAGTGTGCAGCGGCAGCCAAAAAAGCCAATGCAATCCTAAATTGCATTAACAGAGGAACGCAATCAAGATCAAGCGGGGTCCTAATACCACTCTGTAAAGCCTTAGTAGGATCACACCGAGAGTTCTGCATCCAGTTTTGGTCACCACACCATCAAAACGATATTGAGACTCTAGAAAGAGCACAGAGAAGAGCAACCAGGATGATTAGGGGATTGGAGGCTAAAACATACGATGAACGGTTGCAGGAACTGGGCATGTCTAGTCTAGTGAAGAGAAGGACCAGGGGAGACATGATAGCAGTCTTCCGATATTTGAGGGGCTGCCACAGAGAGGAGGGGGTCAAGCTATTTTCCAAAGCACCCGAAGGCTAGACAAGGAATAATGGATGGAAATTGAACAAGGAGAGATTCAACCTGGAAATAAGGAGACATTTTCTGACAGTGAGAACAATCAACCAATAGAACAGAAGTTCCCTTCAGAAGTTGTGGGAGCTTCATCACTGGAGGCTTTCAGGAAGAGACTGAAATTCTATTAGTCAGAAATGGTGTAAGGTCTCCTGCTTAGGCAGGGAGTTGGACTAAATGACCTACAAGGTCCCTTCCAACTCTGTTAATCTAACCTAACTCTTAAAATGTCTTCACAATGAGTGAAAAACAACTTTTGATTCTGGTTGGCATGAAAGGAGAATTCTCTGCAGTCCACATTTTCACTTTTACATCAATGCATGTTTGTTCCATCACAGTACAGGCAACATGCATTCCCATACACAAATGACTAATGCTCTCAAGCCACATGTAAAGGACGCAATTGAATATTAATATCAAGAACAAAGTTAGGGAATAGCTCCAACAGAATATAAATGAATAAAAAGAAGGGGGGAGGGAGGGAGAAAGCACACGTCATTATGTCCTTTCAAGTTACCCAAAAAGCAAGAAGCTGATCTTTGACATTTTTATTATAAAATGCCTAATGTTTACATATGGATTTAATTAGAGAAACAGCTGTTTAATAGCACACAATTAACCATACCTGATTAGAAATAAAGTCCAGTCCAGCCTTAAAGCATTATTTGAGACAGGTGTATTGATTTTAAAGATGTGACCAATTTAACAAGCACTTTGATTTGTGAGAATGCAGTTTTAATTACTTCGGTAAGCAATGCCAGAAATGTTAAACAAGTTTCCTTAGGGCTGCAATATTTCCCCCCCCCCCCTTACCCATGTATCTATAAAAACAATTACATATATTAAAAAGGACAGCATTTTTACTTAATCCCTCGTATGCAATAAAAATCAATGAATGGAAACATAAAATTGGAAACAGAATTATATCAAAGCAAGTAGTGTCATGGGATTGGAGGGACGCATTTTTGCAGCTTTTTAAAAATGTACAGTGGGGTTTTACCAAGAAATACAGATACTCGTCCTTTATTTAAATATAACATTGCAGCTAAAGGATGATATGGCCAGTATTCATGTATTCAGAGAAATTTAGTCTTCCCATCAGTTGCCCTGACAGCTTTGGCTGGAGGATGGGGGAAGAGAAAAAAGGATCTGATCCTTGCTGTTATATATTATTAAACATCCTTAGCATCCATCTATGGTTTATTTGAAAGTGATTAAAGTGCTCTTTCATTGTTAATCAGACCGAATTTATCACTGCTCCAAGCAAGGCTGTGTAGCCACGGAATCCAACATGCAAACTTGAAATAAAGACAGCCGAAGCCCCAGGAAAGAAGTCGATTGCCCAACAAGGAGATCAGGTTAGGGCAAGAATAAATTAGGTGAATCCCCTAACTACGAGGGGTTTGGGGGTTATCTTTTTAAGGACTTTTCCTACCTTTCTTGGCAGTGCCTGATCTACGTCTGGCTGGCGATACCAGCTCCTTCACAGTCTGCAAGACCTGAATCATCATTGCTGGTTAAGCAGATCAAAGCCACCAGCTGCTCTTCTGGAATGCCAACAGGTTTCATCCCTACACCGATTCGCTTTCACGGCTGCCTTCGGATAAGCTGGAAGCACAGCAACGCAGCCGCTCCGCTACCTTTCTGAGCATATGCGTGACAACGGTAGGGATGCAGGAGCAGCCTCAACTGGGCACCCTCCATCAGATCTCTTGCAAAGCATTTCAGGATGGAGCTCCGAAGTTTGCAGGATGGCCCCCTCTTTTCAAAGAAAGACTTCTAAAACCGGCATGTTTCTCCCCAGTTCAGGACATGAACCTCTGTTCTTTTCCACGATTAAAAAAAAAAAGAGTAGATCAAACTCATACAGGAAATCAATTCTAGGGGTGGGTTAAAAACCAGAAAGCTCCAAGGTATCTAGAAACTTCAAGCCCAAAGTAACGCGGCAGTAAATTGAAAAGAAAACACTCTTAAGTATATTGGAAAAAGCTTATTGGCTTCCACACTTCCTCCTTTTTTCACACATACCAGCCTCTCTCATCCCTGCACATATGTATCACCATGCTGCAAACTGAAATCCTTACGAGCGTTTCAGCAGCGATTAAATCTTCCCACCGGGGAACGGAATACATATTCACCTGAGCCATTCCGGTTGCGCCTGCCAGGTAATCTGAACCACAGAGCATCGACAACTCAAAGTTTCCAAACCACTAACCTAATCGTCCATGACACCTGCTCAGGTATGCAGCCTGTGGAAGTGAAACAGGGAAAAGGACTTCGCACTCCTTCGAAGAACCTTAGCCTTGTTAGAATCTTTTGAAGCAAAACACATTTAAAAAAAAACAGGGAGTGCCTATGCAATCTTTTGAGTCTGAAAAAGACATCAAGGTAAAGCCAACAACATTTTAGAAAAAAAAATGCATTTGTGATAAAAAATATGAATTAGACTTAAAGTGAAAGTGATGTCTTTGGGGATTTTGACAGTACGAATTTATCTAGCGCCACAATTACAGGAGCTCCATGATCCAGATATATACATATAGGGTGGCTCAGTGGCTAATATGCTGAGCTTGTCGATGAGAAACGTTGGCAGTTTGTCGGTTCGAATCCCTAGCGCTGCATAATGGAGTGAGCTCCCATTACTTGCCCCAGCTTCTGCCAACCTAGCAGTTTGAAAGCACGTAAAAATTGCAAGTAGAAAAATAGGAACCACCTTTGGTGGGAAGGTAACAGCGTTCCGTGCGCCTTCGGCTTTTAGTCATGCCGGCCTCATGACCACGGAGACATCTTGGACAGCGCTGGCTCTTCGGCTTTGAAACGGAGATGAGCACCGCCCCCTAGAGTTAGGAACGACTGGCACATATGTGCGAGGGGAACTTTTACCTTTGCAGACACACACACACACAAACACAAAAACACACACAGCAATAGCAATAGCAGTTAGACTTATATACCGCTTCATAGGGCTTTCAGCCCTCTCTAAGCGGTTTACAGAGTCAGCATATCACCCTCACAGTCTGGGTCCTCATTTCACCCACCTCGGAAGGATGGAAGGCTGAGTCAACCCTGAGCCGGTGAGATTTGAACAGCCGAACTGCAGAACTGCAATCAGCTGAAGTAGCCTGCAGTGCTGCATTTAACCACTGCGCCACCTCGGCACACAGAGCCGAGAATATCTTGTTGACAGGAATCCACCCTTCCCCCTGCTCCAAAAATGTGGATTTTGTACCTGACCTAATGTTGCACCTGTAACACTGCAGGTGTTATATTAGTCCAAAGTCTATTCTGCAATGCTACGGTTGGAGCTGAAAAGGGGAATACCGTCCAATGTTTAAATAAGAAGTTATCACCAGCATGAAGCAGACCTGGAAAAACAGACTCGGATTTTTTGGTTCTCCTGAACTTGGGAACTATAAACAACCCCCAGCATTCAGCTTTACCTCGATGCTTGCGAGAAGAAGCAATCTGCCTTCCTTTCTCTTTCCTTCCATGCCTTGATGGAAGTCTTAAAGGAAAAGGAAAAGGTTCCCCTCGCACATATGTGCTAGCAGTTCCCGACTCTAGGGGGCAGTGCTCATCTCCGTTTCAAAGCCGAAGAGCCAGCGTTGTCCAAAGACGTCTCCGTGGTCATGTGGGCGGCATGACTAAACACCGAATGCGCATGGAGCGCTGTTACCTTCCCACCAAAGGTGGTTCCTATTTTTCTACTCCCCTTTTTACATGCTTTCGAACTGCTAGGTTGGCAGAAGCTGGGACAAGTAACGGGAGCTCACTCCGTTACGCGGCGCTAGGGATTTGAACCACCAAACTACCGACCTTCTGATCGACAAGCTCAGCATCTGGGCTCATCTCAATTACCAAGGCCTCCTGGGCCCTTGGTGGCAAGGCAAAACGCAATGTTAGTAAACCTACATGCAAATGCTTCTCTCTTAGCCCTTTTGAGAATGGCAATAATTGTTGTTGGCAATAAATGTGGTTCCCTGTAGAGCATGCTGCTCCAGATCCAGCAAGCTCTTGAGATTCAAAGCGCAACAACCCAAGAAAACACTGAATCCTAATGAAGCCAACAACAGTGAGCAAGATGAACCAAAAATCTGACCCACTTGTAAGGCCGCTGGAAGAGTTTTAGTTATCCACGCTTCTCAGTGGATTCTCTCAGGTGTCCTTTTGCTGAGCAACAGTTCTTCCTCATTTAAAGTAAAGGTAAAGTTTCCCCTCGCACATACATGCTAGTCATTCCCAACTCTAGGGGGCGGTGCTCATCTCCCTTTCAAAGCTGAAGAGCCAGCGCTGTCCGCTCTCCGTGATCATGTGGCCGGCATGACTCAACCGCGAAGGCGCACAGAACGCTGTTACCTTCCCACCGAAGGTGTTCCCTATTTTTCTACTTGCATTTTTTTACCTGCTTTCGAACTGCTAGGTTGGCAGAAACGGAGACAAGTAACAGGAGCTCACTCCGTGACGCGGCGCTGGGGATTCGAACCGTCAAACTGCCAACCTTTCTGATCAACAAGCTCAAGTGTCTTAGCCACGGAGCCACCGCGTCCTTCTTCCTCATTTAGTTTTATTTTTTTACTTAAAACATGAAGAGTGGGTGAAATAAACGGTCCATCACAGAATCCCCCTTAACGTAGAAACGTGACTCTCCCTCACACTCAATGTCTACACGAATGCTTTCTTTAGATTGCATCACCAATTTCAATGTAAACATGTGATTATTTTTTGGATAAGCAGGCAGGTTGAATGGTATTCCACCAATCACACTGTAGTGCCTATTTATATTCTCAGCCACAGCAACTAGGAGTATGTGGGAGTAGAAGAGAGGAGGAAGGATATACGGGTGTTGGGGGGGGGGGGTGTTGCAGCTGAAGAATTATAAGGGAGTTCTCTGCATGTTGATGTCCTCCAGACGATCTGAATTACAACTGCCATCGCTGGCTGGGAGGGGATAAGGAGAAATAGCCTCATTAGAAAGTACCAAGTTGAGGATGAGTGATTTGAGCTTCATGGAGAAGACCATTTCTGTCTGCCTTCAGCAAACATTGGTACTTATTTCTATCACTGGGAAGAGCCAAAAAAAACTGGATGCCCAGTTGGTTCCATCTGGTTGTTAGATGGGCGAATACTTCGGTGGGAATTCTTCTTCGCAGTGGTTACCATGGAAGCTTTGAAGAGCAGTGAGACGCAGCTGCATCACCATCAACTGCGACATCATCGAAAGCTAATGCAGGAGTGGGCAACTATGACAACTTTACGACCTGTGGACTTCAATTCCCAGAATTCCCCAGCCAGCCATGGGAGTTGAAATCCATAGGTCTTAAAGTTGCCACAGATGCTCACCCCCCGGACTAATGAATAGGAAGAAGAATGGGTTCCACCACAAAACCGCGGACGACAAAATCGCGGTCGACGAAAGCGCGTATGTGACATCATCACAGCGCGACGGAAAAGATCGAAAAATGTAAAAATAAAGCGAAAACCTTACCCTAACCCCCCCAAACCTAACCCTAAACCTAACCCTAAACCTAACCCTTAACCTAACCCTAAACCTAACTCTAAACCTAACCCTTAACCTAACGAAAAACCTAACGCTAACCCTTAACCTAACGCTAAACATAACGCTAACGCTCTAAACCTAACCCTAACCCTTAACCTAACCCTAACCCTAAACCTAAACCTAACCCTTACCTTTATGTGAATCGGCTTGCTGTAATTTAATTTTTATTTCAATTTTTCGATCTTTTTCATCGCGCTGTGATGACGTCACATACGCGCTTTCGTCGACCGCGCTTTTGTGGAACGCGGTTTTGACGGGTCACGGAAGAATGTCTCTTTGATGACTTTTTCCAACCTTCTCCAAGGGACTCTTCAGATTTCAGGATTCTACCATACCTTCCTAGCACCCTAGCCTTAACCAACCCTTAAGGAAATCTCGTTTTCCTTGGCCCCTATTTTCCCCCCCCTTAATTCCTGGCTTTATCCAGTCCTTTGAAAGGAACTCTCTCTCTCCTGCATTCCATCAACTCACTCCAAGAGATTCTTCTTTTTGGATTAATATGACCATCAGGCTCTCCTGCTTGAGCAGGGGGTTGGACTAGAAAGATCTCTAAGGTCCCTTCCAACTCTATATTCTATGTTCCAACTTTTCTTGCTAGTTTTCTAAGCATTCTGTTCTCTCTACAAACAGCCACTTCCAAATCTTGCAAGAGTTTTTTTTTCCTGACCTGTGGCTCTTCCCAAAACCAAAAGAAAGGAAGTTTGCTTCTTTTGAGCCCTCTGACATTTTTTAAGTTTTAAAAAATAACTCCCCCCCCCCTCCCCGATCCATGGCCATCGCAACATTTCCTAGAAGTGTGGGGGTAACTCTAGCCTCTTGACTTCTTCTTATCAAGGAATTCTCATACTTCCTGGCCAGCTGATTTTCTTGGCGGATTCCCTTTCATTTATTATATGGCCTTTTCCAAAATGCCCCTGGAAACGTTGATCACCATTTTTATGGCTGAAAAGGAAATTTATATCCGGACGCGTTAAGGCAATCATCATGGGGATTTTCCTCTGCATATTCTCCAGGGACAACTTGCCATCTGTTCATACATTCGTATAAAGATAGAGTCTTTTAAAAATAATTAAGATGATACAAGGAGGAAGAAAAGTGAATTACTGCAGAACGGGGTTTGTTTCCCCGATTCTTTTATGGCACGATTCCGTGGTTGTTTATATGATAAACATCCCATGTTCCCACCTCTTTTCGAACAGTAAGCCCATTCCACTCCCCAAAAGGGCAAAACATTTAAAATTAAAGACATTTTGGAAAGAGGCCAGAACATTAAATAAACATCCTGGTTGCAACAACCATAGGAAAAAAAATGGAATTAAAAAAAAAACCCAGCATGAAATGAAAGCAAAGGCCCATTTAGCTCTTTTGATAAACAAAATAAAGAATAATTTAGCCATGCTCAGATCCAAGCTTTACCAGTCCACATTTATAAGATGCCATTACAGGATGCTGCTTCTTTAGAACCATCAGGAAAAATAGGATCTGAAAAAGGGACAGGTACGGCCTATCAACAGGTTCAGCATCCCACATTAAACCAACTTAATTTAAACAAAAAGTCTTCAAGGCGGAGGGCGGGGAGAGAGAACCAGCCAGAAAAAGCAATCTCTACTACTATCTGGAAAACAAAAGCTTTTAACATCCATGCAATTTTATCTTCCATCATTAAAAACCTCCGCTACTGAGAATTTATCTTTAAAGGTGATCTGACCACAGGCAGGAAACTGAAGGTTTCAAGGACAACACTGAAGATCAAAAGCAGCTACAGGGAGGCGAAGATGAAACTGTTTCTTAGACTATATGATATTTTCAAGGTAAACAGTCTATTCCAGGAGTGTCCAACCTTGGCAACTTTAAGACTTGTAAATGTCAACACTCAGCATGAATGGATGGATGGATGGATGGGGAATTCTGGGAGTTGGAAGTTCACGGATCTTAAAGTTGCCAAGTTTGGAAACACCCTCCCCACACACACACACACACACACACACACACACTGATCTACATACAGTTAAGGAAAGGTAAGCAAAGTATCTGTTCTGACGGAGGCTTCCCAAGAGCATGAAGCAAACTCCTTGTCCTGAAAAAACTCTTTTATTAATTTATTGTGAATTCTCCTCATTTACATCCAGCAAAGTCTCTCAAGGGAGGATTTACAGTCACAGACCTTATCTGGCTTGGAGAGCTGCCAGGCCGAGATCTGCAAAACTTGGCAAGGAGTCTCAGAGAGTCACGAACCAATTAAGCGAACAAATTGTCTCCTGCAAACTCCACTCCCCTTTCGCTCTTCTTTTATTTCCTCATTCATTGTCTAGCCTTACCCCCAAGCCGACCCCTGTTCTTTAGCTGTTCCCTTTGTTTGGCAACTCTGCACATGTGAACCCTGGAAACAGGCTCCAGTTGTTCGTCTGCCTCACTGATGTCTGACTCCGAAAGCAGCTGATAACTGGCATATGGCCCTGGCTCTCTCTCTGCCTCCGACACAGAGCCCTCATCAGAGCCTTCCCCAGGCTCCAGGACTGGCCCATGTTCCTCCCCAACCTCCTCACTGTCCGAATCTGCAGCCAGCTGTTCTGGCTGCTGGTGGGCCACAAATTATCACTTTATTTAGCAGCTCTGGAAACAGCAAAGATCCTGCCCATGTTGGCTCTGCCAGTGAAAAGAGAGCTTGGGGAGGCCTCACACAGACTGCCCGGGCTCCGTTTTCATTCGCAACAGCCTCCTGCACCCTTCTGCCAACTAAAACGGAGCCTGGGGGGGCAGCTAGCTATGCCCACCTTGGCCACGCACACCTCCAGCCCCCAAGGTCAAACACAACCTCGATGCATCCCTAAATGAAATCAAGTTGGACACCCCTGCTTTACCGGGAGGATAAAACGGTACTCACGGCTGATGTATTCTAGACAGCTACTTAGAACCAAGCACATCTTGAGATATAAACCAAGTTCTTGGGTATCATATAATACCAAACTCGTTTCACCCATGGTTTACAAAGATTTTGGCCAAGCTTTTTCAGCTGGAACAAAATAAGGAAGATAGGACTCTTACAGCATTCTGGTTCCCAACCACATCTTCAAACTTTTTTCTACTGCAGTTGGAATGAGAAGTGTACACAGTAGTTTAATTCTAAATGAAGGAGTCCCAGAGGAAAGATTTCAGAGGCTTCTTTCTCCTTGCATCCCATAAATCCTTCCTTCCTCCCACCTGCTCATCTAAATGTGCACAAACCGCAGCAGCTTGATCAGTATGCAATTGTTTATTAGCTGATTTATGGACTTGCCCGGCTCACAATGGGTAAGGCACACTGTGCAAGAAAGCTGAAAAGGTAGAATCATAATCTAAGTGGAAGAAGCATAAAAGCAGGCCACAGAAGAGCAGGCTGCAGCTTAGCAAATGGTCTGAATTTAGGCAGCCTTATCACGGTGCAGTTGTTCTGCCAATTCCCACTGACTCCAACTATGACTTCCACCTTCTTGATAGAAACGGTCAAAACATTTGCAAGTTTTTTTTTACGTAATGGATGGAAACGTAGTTGTTTTCTGCACTTTGCATGCAGCAATCCCTAATTTATATTCTCTTGGGTAAGACAGGTAGCCCTTGGTGATTCCTGGTAGCAATTGTGGTGTTTATCCAATTATTGTCCTACATTAATATCAATTTAAACGTGTATCTTAAGTGTTCGGCGGTTTCAAGGAACAAAAAAACTGGAAATGAATATTTAAGTTAAGGAAAAAGAGAGGCTGAGAATAAAATACTCATTTAATAGAACTATACAGGCTTCAGAGGACATATTATTAAAGTAGCTGCATCTTTTTTCCCCAGCCTCTTCTAAAAAGGAGGAGGTGCTTTAATGAACAGAGAAATGCCGTGTTTCTGCAACATCCAAACCCTTCCAAATCATTTTTGAAAGAAGACATGTCTCAATTCTTCTTCTTTTAAAACTCACCCAAACTTAAACCATTCAACTTTTTGATGTCCGTTAACACTGGAGCATAAGAAAACAGTGAACTTTGGTTCTGATTATTCAGCTGCCATCAGTTAAGATTTTTTAAAAAATCCCTCCATTAACAAAATTAGAATTAACTGTTCTTAACAAACAGATTTGAGGGATTTTCTTGCCAGACGTCTAATATATTTACAGCACAAAGCAGAGCCAAAAAACTGTTATTCAAACCCATCGCTCAGCAGGCATCTGCCAGAAATGCTGGCGCGGTTGACTTGCATCTTGGAAGTCATCGTAGAAAATCACATTCTTTTTTCCGCACTGGAATAAATGGGAAATTTTCCCATCATCTACAATTTAGAAAGGTCTTGCTTCCACACAGCATGAAGTAAATTAAGATAGTCACTCGAAGCTTGGGAAAAGAGGCCAAGACTGCCATTCTGTAAAAGAAAGCACTTTCCAGAGAAATTAACTATCACTAATTGTTATTACTGTTACTGCTATCCCAAATCCACTTTAGGATAAAAGCCTCTTTGCTGAAGAGCATGGACCTGTCCGAGATTATGGACTACACTACTAAGTAGCCTAAATTTACGTCTATAGATGCCATATGCCAGAGGTCAGCAAACTTAAACACTCAAAGAGCCATTTGGACCAGTTTTCCCACAGAAAAGAAAACACCGGGAGCCACAAAGGTCCTAACCGGAAGCCCCCTGTTCAATTCTGGAGCTGACCGGAAGTTCAGTTCCCCCACCATAGAGTCTCCTCCTAACGCGGCATCCTTTTTTCCTCTACCTGTCATAACCAAAAGCTCTATCAATTGTGGAGCCAACTGGCAACAGGGAGCCGCAGCAGAGGGATGAAAGAGCCGCATGCGGCTCCTGAGCCACAGATTGCCGACCCGATCTAGTTTAATGAAAAGGACAACTGGAAAACCTTCCTCTTGCCATAGAGTCTTCTCCTGGCGCACTGTGCTTCTCCCCCCCCCCGAAAGCTCCTCTCAAAATTGTGGCGCCGACCGGTGATGGAGCCGCAGCAGAGGGAGGAAAGAGCCACATGCAGCTCCAGAGCCACAGATTGCCGACCCCTGGTCTAGTTTAATGAAAAGAAGGACAACTGGAAAACCCTCTCCTTGCCATAGAATCTTCTCCTGGCGCACTGTGCTTCTCCCTGTCCTCTAAAAATTGTGGCGCTGACCGGTGACGGAGCCGCAGCAGAGGGAGGAAAGAGCCACATGCAGCTCCAGAGCCACAGTTTGCTGACTTCTGCCATATGCCATATAAATGTAAAAGTCCTAAGACAGTGATGGCTAACCTTTTTGCCATTGCATGCCAAAAGTGCACGTGCACCCACACCCATAATGCAATGTGTGTGTGATACCCCATGCATCCTGCCCATGTGCATGTGCGCATGACCCCCCCTGCCCCACATGCACCCCGGCACCCATGCATGCCCTCCACCCACCCTGGAAGGCCTCCTGCACCAACCTGGAAACCAAAACAGGGCACAGGGACACTGTACGAGGCCCCAAAATCCAATGCAAATGCCCCCCCATGCATGCACCCCCCGCACGTGCATGCACGTGTTCTAAACTTGCAGGGGCCACCCCCACGCATGCGCAGCAGAGACCCAAAGACCAGCTAGCTGGCAGGAGCCATGCGTGCACACACAGTGGAGCTGGGCTTGGGCGACAGCTGGCATGCCCGCAGAGAGGGCTCGGGTGCCACCTGTGGCATGCGTGCCATAGGTTCGCCATCACGGTCCTAGGAAGAAAAAGGCAGTGGCGAGCTAGTTTCAAAATCTCACCTAAGAAAACTGCAGACAATTGTCCATACAAGTCATCAGCAATTAGCAACAACAACAACAAGAACAAAGAGGCTGTCATTGCAATGTCATGCATTTATTTGGGATTGTGACCGGTTCGCTATGACTTCCTTGAGAATCAACATATTGAAAACTGAACCGAATATGATCTTAACAATAAGCGGGAATCCTCTAAAAAAAAATCAGTCAAACAATAATTTCAAGGACAGCGCGTGTCGCTACTAACCTACGCGTCTGCCACTGAAAAGCAAAGTGTTTCTGTCAGAAGTAAATGAATCAGGGAAACGCCGAGAAACGAGGAAATTCAAAGAGACAGCGGGGAAAACAGCTCTGCTGTTTGCCTTCTAAATCAACCCGCTTCTCCCGAAAAAGATGCGAGGGAGACCAAACTCCCCCCCATTTTTGCATCATTCGGAAAGATGAGGCTAACCACACAATTCCATCTGTCCATTTGTTGGCAAGAAGCAAGTATTCGGCAGCATGCAAATGTCTCTGGCGGTTCTAATCCTAGGCAAAATCACATCAGATACCTGTACAAATTAGCACAGGAGCCCCCCAGTCTTCTCTTTATACACCCAAGATTGCATCTCAAAAGATCCCTTTGTTACAATACTGAAGTTTGCAGACGATACAACAGTGATTGGTCTCATTCAAGACAACGATGAATCCGCATACAGATGGGAGGTTGGACAACTAGCCTTGTGGTGCAATCTTGAACTAAATACACTCAAAACCATAGAAATAGTGGTAGATTTTAGGAGAAACCCTCCTATGCTACCTCCTCTTACAATACTAGATGACAGACACTAGATGGGAAGAAGAGGGGAAGAGCAGAGGAGAGGAAGGGGAAGGAGAGGAAGGGGAAGGAAGGAGAGAAGAAAGGAGGAAAGGAAGGAGAGAAGGAGAGAAGAAAGGAGGGAAGGAAGGAGGGAAGGAAGGAGAGAAGGAGAGAAGAAAGGAGGGAAGGAAGGAGGGAATGGAGAGAAGAAAGGAGGGAAGGAAGGAGGGAAGGAAGGGGGAAAGGAAGGAGAGGAGAAAAGAAAGGAGGGAAGGAAGGAGGGAAGGAAGGAGAGAAGGAGAGAAGAAAGGAGGGAAGGAAGGGGGAAGAAAGGAGGGAAGGAAGGAGGGAAGGAAGGAGGGAGGGAAGGAAGAAGAAGTAGGATTGTTGTAAAGTAAGATGGGTGTATGGGATGGTAAGAAAGCAATCTCAATAATATTGTCAATTGTAGGGGAGAAAAATTGTTATAAATACATATTATTAACAACAGTTATGAGATTATATAATTGTGAGTGTATGTATGAGAAATAAAAATTAAACAAAAAAAAACAATACTTGATGACACAGTATCAACAATAGTGACCTTCAAGTTTCTAGGTTCTATCTTAAAATGCCTTGCGCCAACTCAGGAAGCTCAAACTGACCAAGGAGCTGCTGATTCAGTTCTACAGAGGAATGATTGAGTCTGTCATCTGCACCTCCATAACTGTCTGGTTTGGCTCTGCAACCCAACAAGACAGACACGGATTTCAGAGAACCAGAACTGCTACCAACCTGCCTTCCATTGAGGACCCGTATACTGCACAAGTCAAAAAGAGGGCTGTGAAAATATCAACAGACCGCTCGCATCCTGGACATCAATTGTTTCAACTCCTACCCTCAAAAGGACGATATAGGGCACTGCACACCAAAACAACTAAATACAAGAACAGTTTTTTCCTGAATGCCATCACTCCAGTGGTGGGTTCCGGCTGGTACGGTCCAGTACAGCCGTACGGGTAGTAGTCGGGAGCAGCGTACCGGTGCGGTGGCTCGTTTGGTCCACCCGCCTGCCCGCGTTCAATACCTGTTTTTGAAGCAACCGGGCCAATTGCGCAAGCGTGCATAGCGTGCAGTGCCTGCGCAACCTCTGACGAGCAGCTGAGTGTCGCAGGGGTAGTGGAGTGCGCATGCATGCACAGCGCATGTCCAGCACATGCACGAACAGACCACAAGCAGCGTACCGGTAGCAATGGTAACAGCAACCCATCACTGCATCACTTTGCTTAACAACTAATTCCCACAATACTGTCAATAATTTACCAAGAATGTATTTACTATTATTCTTCTCTTCCTTTCTAGTATCCATCTCTCCCCACTTATGGCTATAACCATGTTGCTTGTATCTTTCAATTTATATTGTTTTTATTGTTTCCTAGTACGATTTGATAGCTTATTAGTAACCTTGACTATCACTAAGTGTTGAATCTTTTTATTCTTGATGAATGCATTTTAATTCTCCTTACGTACGTTGAGAGCATATGCACCAAGGACAAATTCCTTGTGTGTCCAATCACACTTGGCCAATAAAGAATTCTATTCTATTCTATTCTATTCTATTCTATTCATAACGGGGCACACAACCACTACAAGGAAGACATAAGGCCTTCTTCCACTGCTGGGGAAAAAAAACAGATTCATTAGGCGCTGGAGGCGAGCAGGCAGTTGTAATAAATTCTGCCTGTTAAAAGTCTGCATTTTACTTTATCCAATAAAACCCTGATGCAGTAAAAGACATATTCTCAAAAACCTTCCGGTTAAATAGATTGTCTTCTAAAAGCTTAGAAGAGAAAGGTATTTCTCTTTCGAAGGTAATTCAAGAGCTACCTCTACACAACGATAACTGGAAGGAAGATAGACGTGTGGAGAACGGGTAAAGATTTATATATTTTTTTCTCCTCCTAATCTAAGAATTTTTTTAAAAATGTATCTTTAAGTGAATGGACCTATTAAGGAGGATCTGCAGGGACTAAGCAGCTGATAAGTAAATGGAAAATTAATGGAAGAGCTGTGCAGCAGCAACAAATGTATATCCTGTATTATTTATTTTTGAGAAAATGAAAACTACGGCAGCTGCCAAGGGGAGAGTTAGCAATATTTATTAGCCATCGTTGTTTACCACTGCCTTCTTTCAGGATCTTTTTTCAACTTTGGTATTAGTATTGGTATTTTATTATTTGTATGCCGCCCTTCTCCGGGAGGACTCAGGGCAGCGAACAATTCAAAGGGGGAAAAAAGGGGGAACATAAAAGACAAAATACAAATAATAAAAGTAGGCAACAGTCGCACAACCATACATGTCGAGAGGGGAGGGAACTCATCACCCCCAGGCCTGCCGGCAAAGCCAGGTTTTGACGGCTTTTCGGAAGGCCTGGAGAGAGGTGAGGGTCCGAATCCCTGCGGTGAGTTCGTTCCAGAGGGCTGGAGCTGCCACAGAGAAGGCCCTCCCCCGGGTAATAGCCAGGTGGCATTGGCTGGTAGATGGCACCCGGAGGAGGCCAACCCTGTGAGATCTAATGGGTCTGTGGGAGGTAATTGGCAGCAGGCGGTCTCTCAAGTACCCAGATCCAATACCATCTAGGCCCAAACTGAAGTTCGTCCTTCACTTTCAACAGTTAAAAGTTACAACGGCAAAAGTGACTTACGACCATTTTACATACTTGCAACCTTGGTAGCATCGCCTTGGTCATGTGAGCAAAATTCAGGCTTCTTGGCAACTGACTCATATGTACGACCGTTGCTGTATCCCAAGGTCATGTGATCACCTTTCGCGACTTTAACAAAGGTCTCACTTAACAACAGAAATGTCTGGCTCAATTGTGGTCCTAAATCAAGGACTACTTCAGTGGTGGGTTTCAAAAAATTTTAGAACCTCTTCTGTAGGTGTGGACTGCTTTGTGGGAGTAGCTTGCTGGCCATGTGACTGGGTGGGAGTGGCTTGCTGGCCATGTGACTGGGTGGGAGTGGCTTGCCAGCCATGTGACCGGGTGGGAGTGGCTTGCCGGCCATGTGACTGGGTGGACGTGGCCAACTTGTAAAATGTGGTGAAACTCACTTAACAGCACTCTTGCTTAGCAACCAAAATGTTGGCTCAGAAACTCTGGCATTTGAAGCACACAAGTCTTAAAGTTGTCAAGTTACAAGACCCTTGCACCCCTAACCCTTTAGAAACACCCCCCCCAAGAGGTGTTCAAACTTGACAGCTTTAAGGCTTGTGGACTTCAACTCCCAGAATTCCTCCTCTCGCTCTTCATCTTGGTGAATTGTAGATGGGCAGGGGGAGGGAGCTGGAACCGGTTCTAAACGGCACTGTAGATTTGTGGAACCTCTTCTATAGAAGAGGTTAGAACTGGCAGGAACCCACCCCTGGACTACTTACAGCACTTAAGACTTAAACACCGGTCTTATAGCGCTGGGCAGTTTAACAAATTAAACATTATTTGCATATTGCCTCCCCAACAATTCAGGCCTTCATTTTTATGACCTCAGAAGTACGGAAGGCTGAGTTAACCTTGAGCCCCGTCAGGATCGAACAACTGGCAGTGGGCAGAGTTTGCCTGCAATACTGCATGCTCCATTAAGCATTGTTTTTCTCAAAGATTATGGAAAAAAAGCCTGATACACAAACATAACAGAATAGGACAACATCAAAAGTAATCCCGAGATGACACCCCGAGACCCTTCAGGAGAAACTAAACTGTAAAACAAAAGTGGATAGATTAAGCCTTTCAAAAGGGACAGTGAGATATCACACCAACATGACTGCATGCAACACGCTCCATAAGCCACAGATTCAAGAAACAAAAGCATTTTGTTAGATTTACAAGCATCACAAACATTGGTCATCCCCTTACATCATATCATATGAATAATTCTATTCTGCTTTTCAACCATATACCCGGGCATAGGGATAAAGTTCAAATGCCATAGTCAAAAAAGAAAAAAAAGAAAAAGCAGAATGAAGCAGTCATTATTTTAAGGAGAACCAGTTTGGTCTGGGGGAGTGTTTCTCAAATTTGGCCACTTTTAAGATGACTGCATTCTCCAGCCAACCATGAAGTCCATCCATGTTAAAGTTTCCAAGGTTGAAAAACACTAGTCTAGTGATTAAGACATTTCAACTCTTCAATGAAACCACTGTAGGGCAGTGGTTCCCAATGGGGGGCCTCCAGCCCCACAGGGGGACAATTTGATTTTTAATGGGGGCAATTTGAACCTTGTTTAAACCAAGTTAATGGCCTTTTAGGCTTCCTCTGCGTGATTAGAGTTCACTTTTTGAGTAAAGTAAGGATTATATGTCACGGGGGGGGGGGGGGGGCATCAGGATTTTAGAGTTGCTTAAGTGGGACATGGCAAAAAAAAAAAGTTGGGGACCACTGCTGTACAGTAAACCCATAATTCATGATAGAGCAGGTGCTTCCAAAGGTGACAACTTTAAGGCTTATGGATTTCAACTCCCAGAATTCCCCAGCCAGAATGCCTGGCTGAAGAATTCTGGGAGTTGAAGTCCACAAGTCTTAAAGTTGCCAATGTCTGGAGACCCTTGTGATACAGGAAGATCTATGTCCCTAAGGCTCACTGAAGCAGGGATCCATCTATCTATCTATCTATCTATCTATCTATCTATCTATCTATCTATCTATCTATCTATCTATCTATCTATCTATCTATCTACCTACCTACCTACCTACCTACCTACCTATCATCCATCTATCTATCTATCTATCTATCTATCTATCTATCTATCTATCTATCTCATCTTTCATCTATCTCCTATCATCTATCTATCATCTATCTATCTATCTATCTATCAATCTATCATCTATCTATCTCATCTATCATCTATCTATCTATCTCATCTATCTATCTATCTCATCTAATCTATCATCTATCTATCTATCTCATCTATCTATCTATCATCTATATATCTATCTCATCTATCATCTATCTATCATCTATCTATCATCTATCTATCATCTATCTATCATCTATCTATCATCTATCTATCATCTATCTATCATCTATCTATCTCATCTATCATCTATCTATCTCATCTATCATCTATCTATCATCTATCTATCATCTATCTATCTATCTATCTATCTATCTATCTATCTCATCTATCATCTATTTATCTATCTCATCTATCATCTATCTATATATCATCTATATATCTATGTATCACCTATCTATCTCATCTAATCTATCTATCTCATCTATCATCTATCATCTATTATCTATCTATCTATCATCTATATATCTATCTATCATCTATATATCTATGTATCACCTATCTATCTCATCTATCTCATCTATCTATCTCATCTATCTATCTCATCTATCATCTGTCTGTCTGTCTGTCTGTCTGTCTGTCTGTCTGTATCTATCATCTATGTATTACCTATCTACCTACTTATCTACCTACCTATCTATCTATTTATCTGTCTATATATAAACTGCATCAGGGTTGTGTTTGATCTCGGGAAATAGAGTGGGCAGGGTGGGTGTGGCCAGCTGAACATCCTGCAGCCCTCTGCCAGCAAAAACGTAGCCCAGGAGGGCTGCATCTGGCCCTATCTGGCTCCGTTTTCAGCTGTAATGACCTCCTGAAGCCCTCTGCTAATGAAAATGATGGGCTCCATTTTTGCTGGCAGAGGCACCGTGGGCCGGTCCTTCACTGTTTCCAGGGCAGCCTCACGGGCCAGATCTAAGCACTCTGCAGGCCGGATTCATCCCACGGGCCTTCAGTTCAACACCCCTGCTGCAGACTGACAGTAGTGTTGATTGCCATAACAAAGGAAGTCTTTTAAAGAAACCAACTTTAAGGCCACTGATGGAATCGAGTTTCAAGCAAGACCCCGGCTCTCCCAGAATTCCCATCTACTCTTCTTACACAATGAAACTCTCTCTATTCAGAAATGACACAAACACGGGAACAGTGAAACCCTACAGCAGAGGTTCAAGAAAAACAGCAACAGCAACTAAGGCTAAAAAGTTATTTCAAATAATTTCACATAATCTTCCGAAATAGGAACAAGATATCGTTTTTTTCTTTTAAATTGAAAAATAGCCTGCGCGGCCATGAATTATTCAAAACCCGAAGAGGAAATATTCTACTCCATCTGTCCAGGTAATGAGTTTCCTCAAAGATACACATAATGACATTCTCAGGCTCATGACAGGGATTAACCTCCCAGTGGCTCCTTCTGTCAATTTGAAAACCACACGAAACCTGCTCATTTAACAGAATAGCTTTCCCGCGCTTAAAAAAAACAGAGAGCAAGGCAGGGGTGTCAAAGTCGATTTCATTGAGGGCCACATCAGGGTTGTGTTTGATCTCGGGGTACCGGGGCTGGCGTGGCCAGGGTGGGCATGGCCAGCTCTGCGTCACTCGTGTCGGGGTGCCTGTGGTGGACCGAGCGCTCTGCAAGAGAAAATAGACTCCCGAGTTCAGTTTTCAGCTGCGACAGCCTCCTGCATCCCCCTGCCAGTGAAAACAGAGCTCGGGAGGTATTACGCGGCCCTACCGAGCTCCATTTGCCGCTGGCAGAGGCACCCCGGGCTCGTCATTTGCTGTTTCCATGGCGGCCCCGCAGGCCAGATCTAAGCACCCCGCAGACCAGATCCGGCCCCTGAGCCTTGAGTTTAACACCCCTGTCTTAGAACTAATCAGAAATAATAATATCCCCAACATACAGCGCTACATAGAAGCATAGATGATTTTAAAGTGGCGCAGGGCAATCAAAATTGATTGTTCCTAGGGATGCTACTTATAAACTATTTCAGAAGGACCATTCTTATATGTAAGATCCGGCTCCCGGGCCTTGAGTTTGATACCCCTACACTAAGGCTTGAGGATCCAGCAAGGGCCACGCATCAAAAGTGGGTATTAGCCACACCTCCCAGGCCGCCGTGATGCTGGCTGGGGAATTCTGGGAGTTGAACTCCACAAATCTTCAAGTTGCCAAGGATGGACAATCCTGGTTTAAACTTTCTCTTCTTCATTTGCTTCTTCTATTAAAGGGACCACTGGTTCTTTAATACAGCACCCTACTATATCTAAATTGGTGTGGACAACTTCCAAACAAGCCATGATTTCCAGGCCAACTTGAGAATATGATTTCACATGTTGACCTGCTGGACAGCTGTGCCTCAATTTCCTGGCTTAGAAATTACAGGCCTTGCATTGCAGCTTCCTGGAGAGTTTGCCGATTTGCACAAAAGTGGAAAGCAACAGGTGGCATGCGAGATAATCCAACCATCGGGAAGTCAACCCAGAAATACATATTTCATGCACTTTTATGTACGACCGGGGGGGGGAGGCTTCCGCAAAAGATCTCCGTTTGGTGCCAATAAATTCTTTGGGGAACTGCCAACCTTTCAGGGACAGAGATCTCAGGATATTGATGGCTTTCGATGGAAGAGAATATCTGAAGTTCAGGGTTGAACTGTAGAATCCTTGGTGCTCGCCGAGCTTGGCTGTTTTCTTGCAGACATTTCATTAACAAACTAGGTAACATCATCAGTGCTTGTAGGAGTGGGGTTTGAGAGTGAACTGCACTCCCTACTAGCAGTGATGATGTTACCTAGTTTGGTAATGAAATGTCTGCAAGAAAACAACCAAGCTCAGAGATCATCAAGGTACCCATGAAATTGAAACCAACTCTGAGCTGATACAGAGCTGTAAGCTCTCTAAGTCAGGGGTATCAAACTCAGGGCCTGGGGGCCGCATTCAGACCACGAGATGCTTAGATCTGGCCCATGGAGCCGCTCCGGAAACAGTGAAGGACTGGCCCACAGTACTTCTGCCAACAAAAATGGGAGCTCGGGAGCCCATTTTCACTGGCAAAGCACTTCAGCCACCACCTGCACCCTCAACATGAGTGATGTCGAGATGACCATGCCCATCCTGGCCATATCTAACCTGACACCAAGGTCAAACACAACCTTGATGTGGCCCTCAATGAAATCGAGTTTGACACCCTGCTCTAACGGGTACCTGTTTATTTGAAAGGATGAACTACCAATCCTTTAATCATAGCATCCTCTTATGTCAGAATTGAAAATAATTTATGGTACTTTCAGTGGTGGGATTCAAAATTTTTTACTACTGGTTCTGTGGGCGTGGTTTTGGGGGGTCATGTGACTGAGTGGGCATGGCCAACTCAACATCACTCATACCAAGATGGGATGGGCGGGCGGAGCAAGTAGACAACTGGGCGGGCAGGTGGTATTTGCCAGTTCTCCGAACTAGATAAACTTTCCGCTACCAGTTCACCAGAACCAGTCCAAACTGGCTAAATACCACCTCTGGGTACTTTTCCTTCAGCTACAATCACTAAAGTGGATACCAACAGCAACATTAATAGGATACAACAGGGGCCATTGTAGATTATCTTACGGGCACACTGCTGAACTCTGTACTTCGACATGGAGACAAATATTTCAAAAGCCTGAAGACACTCTGGGAGTAGAGATAAGAAAATTATCTACCAAAAACAAATCACACCCAATTTATACTGCAGCAGCTCAAGCTGGGACTAAGCAGTTTCTGTGGGTAGATATTCAGAGGGACCTCATTCTCCCTGTAGCTGATGATCAGAAATAGGAAGCTAGATTGGCAAAAATGTATAAGAACTCCTCCGCCAAATGTTGGAAATGCAACTCGATCCCAGGAACCTACTACCTATATGTGGTGGACATGTAGGAAACCGAGGAATTTCTGGGGGGGGGGGGATCAGAATTGGTTGGAAACGATAACTGAGCAACAAATTGAGTTTAAACCAGAAACTTGCCTCTTAGGTATACTATCATCAAGTTATGATAAAGCAAGCATATACTTAGTGTTACATATACTGAAGGCAGCAAGAATTATATACGCTAAATATTGGAAAAATGTGAATACCCCATTAGATGAGGATATAATTAGGAAAATTTGGGATTGATAGATAGTTTAATCTTAAAAATTAAAGATAAAGAAGACTCGAAATATTATCGGACATGGAATACATTTTATGAATGGATATAGACAAAGAGGTAGAAATGAGAGGGAAAATAAGTTTACGAATGTCAATAATTGTTAGTATGGAAAATAAAGGTATACAACTAAAACTATAGGGAAAAATTGTAAATAAATTGTAAATTGTAAGTAGAGATTTGGTTAAAGCCCCTTTTCTTTACTCTTTTTGGTCATATTACTATAATTACTGTTATTATCTTATTGTTATAGTTACTAGCTTGTGTGCTAAGATTTACTATTAACTTTTCATTGGCTTTGCTTTATATGTAATTATTAACCTGACATGTCACTCTTGTCTTTTCAATCAAAAAGGAAATAGGAAGCTATGAATGCACACCTCCAAGTGCACAGATACACCCGTGTGGTTTTCTTACCCAGGGTATAAAATGATTGTCATTCTCGTTTTCCAGGATCTCTTCTGACTTCCGAGTCCAGTCCAAAGTCTGGGATGCATATTCGGCATTCAAATAATAAACAGGCCTGGCACTGCTTAGTTTCTAAGCTCAAGCTTTGAATAAAGTCATAGGCAAGGCGTTATCACCCACGAGGCATTGGTTCTTATTTATTGGTTACATTGATTTGCTCTTTTTCAGCAATTAAAGTGCAAATTGTTTCGCTCTAATCTCATTACAATAAACATAACGCATCTGTGTGTATCAACTAATAAAAACACTATCACTGTTTGTAACAAGAGAATGAGATGTTTCTAGATACGAGCATCGCTAATAAGGATTTGCCACAAAAACAAAATGGAAATGGTTTGTTATCTCTACTATCCTTTAACTAGTTAATTGTTCTCCTAGACCAAAAAAACAAGGCAACCTTTTTCCTCGTAATAAGGCAGCCTCATTAATGCCTCATTAATGTCGCTGTATATACTGTATATCTTCCCACAAAATAGGTAGTTTTTAATTGAATAACACAATTAGAATTAAGGTAATTACTGTGGATGGAGCCAGTTTGGGGTACTAATTAAGGCATCAGGCTAGAAACCAGGAGCCCGTGAGTTCTAGTCCCACTTTAAAACACAAAACCAGCCAAGAATTTTTTTTCTTCTCAACTCTAGGAAGGAAACAATGGTAAGCCACTTCTGGAAAACCTTGCCAAGAAAACTACAGGGACCAAGAATCAGACACACTTGAATAACAGCAACAACAAAATGTGGTTAGTGCCAGTTAATTGTTTCATTTCTATGAACATTATTGCTAGGGGTGCTATTTTTTCAAAGGAAAGAAAAACATAAAACATTGTAGAACTCTACTTTTAAGCTTTACCTATACGTTTATTACTGGCATATCATGCTGGCTTCTTATAGGTCAGTGATGGCCAACCTTTTTGGGGGGGTTACAATGTGGACGTTACATCATCCCCCCTGCGCCCCGCCCCTTCCATGTTCTCCCTGCGCATGCGCATGCAACCCCCTCTGCACCCTATTCTGCCCAGCAGGCCTCCCTGAAGCCTCCTGGGACCAAACACAGGGCACAGGGGGGCACTGCCCCCCGCCCATGCAAGTGCGCCCCTCCCACTCCCATGAGCATGCACACACATCTCCCACGTGTGCCCTGTCCCCTGCATATGTCTGGCAGAGACCTGAAAATCAGCAGGCCGGCGGGAGTGTTCAAGCTGACCTGGGTTGACGGCGCGGGTGCCCGCAGAGAGGGCTACATGTGCCATCGGTGGTATGCGTGCCATTGCCATCACGGTTACAGGTAATATAGGATACCAACAGGCAGCAATATAATCCCAGAGAGCTCCCTTGGCGTTTAAAAGCCTGGTTCAAAGGTTGAACTTTTCAATTCTAATCTTTAAAAGGTTTGATTTTACTGCAAACGGTAAAACGGCCTGATGCAAAACACCAGCCGCCAGCATCCCAAAGGTGCTTTTTTCAAGAGGCGACTGGACTTTCTCCTTTTTCTTTGGAGACTTTTTGCTTCCCATCCAAGCAGCTTCTTCAGCTCTTCACCAGCACCCTAGTTATGAGGGCCCCAAAAAGGATGAGAATATGGTCAGGCAAGATGTTCACTGTCTAGTCAATGAGTGTTTTGTGACCGTGACCCGTCAAAACTGCGCTTGACTAAACCGCGCCCGATTATCAACAGGGCGACAACAGCCAGTGCGGAGAAAGAAGGGCGCTTTAAATAGTGCTTTGAAAGCAAGCCGATTCAACTTAAGGTAAGGATTAGGGTTAGGGTTAGGGTTAGGGTTAGGGTTAGGTTAAGGTTAGGGTTAGGGTTAGGTTAAGGGTTAGGATTAGGGTTAGGTTAAGGGTTAGGGTTAGGGTTAGGTTTAGGATTAGGTTTAGGGGGGTTAGGTTTAGGTTTAGGGGTTAATTTTAGGTTTAGGGTTTACAGCGTGCTTCTGTCTCCGCGCTGTTGTCGCCCTGTTGATGATGTCAGCGACGCGGTTTAGTCGAGCGCGGTTTTGTGGGTGAACCTTTTGTGACTGGTTCTGCCTACGATGACAGCCACTTCCTTTCAGGCAAGTCCGCTTTTCTGAATATCTGTTATTGAATGTCCATTTCTGCCCCAGCTCCTAAACTGGGGGTCTCCGACTTTGGTAACTTCGAGGCTTGTGGACTTCGACACACAGAATTCCCCAGCCGGCAGATCTTAAAAGTTGCCGTGGTTGGAGGGCCCTGCCCTAAATGATTGCCCACCCTGTTATAAACTCTAACCCACATTCTTTGGATTCTTACAAGGAGAATTTGCAGACAGGGATAAGGCAAAGCTTACTTGTTGTTGCATTATTCAACTCCACTCTAAATGTTTTCAGTTCACCTTTTCTGTGTCATCTCCAGCACATTATTAAAAACACCCAAGGAACAATGCTAAATCATTTGTCAAGAGGCTGCCTTTCTGTGTCCGTATCTTAATGGCTGACCTTTCCAGGCAGGAACTCTCCCTGCAAACTCCCTAGATTATTTAGAGCGAGGGGAGGAGGGGGAAGATTTAAAAGGAAGGGTGAAATTTTATTTTACTTTGAAAAAAAGTGACCCAACTTTGGCTATTCTGCTTGTGGCCTCTAGCTGCCACAAGAGAACAATACCTCATTGTAACTTTTTCCCCCAATTTTTTCCCCTGCCAAATAAGATGCCCTTTTGCCTGATTTTTTTTTTCTATAAAGCAACCAAGAAAGAAGCCATAAACTATTATAGCTTTATTTGGATGGGAAACGCCTTCTGTCATTCTCTAATGATAGCAGGTGTGGGCTGCTACAGGTTCGTACAGGTTCGGGAGAACCTGTAGCTAACGTTAGGGCTGGTTCGGAGAACCTCCAAATCCCACCTCTGGCTGGCCCCGCCCACCCCACCCATTCCCGTCCCTCCCACCCCACGACACCCCTCCCAGGAGTCTCCACGTGGCCCGTTTTGGATACAGATAAATGCAGGGCCTGCGAGGAGGCTTAGGGAGGGGGGGAAATGGGCCTCCAGGAAGGCCTCCAGAGCCCAAGGGAGGCAGTTTTCACCCTCCCAGAGGCTCGAAGAAAGGCTCCGGAGCCTGCCCATTGCTGAAATTTTTGACCCCTGGATGATAGTAAGCCAAACAGATCGTAATTTATCTACCCATCTCCTTTCTCAAGGATCCCAAAATTATTGGTTTCTTCTTAAGTAGTCTCTACCCCCAAAAAAATAGTATTTATGGAAAGAAATAAGGGAGCACCTCCTAAGCCAGCGTGCCAATTTGGAGACAGAAAGCAGCACAGGATGTCAGCTAAGCAGCTGTCACTTAGATAGCTTGTTCCACCTTGAACATCAAGAGATCCCTGTTTACAAGTTGGAAGCGAAGAGTAAACAACGACAAGGGAAATTATCCCATAATGATAACTTTTAGGAGCACATGGAAACTAGTAAACAGGAAAGTTCCATTTCAAGGCCACGTAGAGCATTATTTCCGGCAGGCAGTCAACAATCTGAAAGGAGCTATATCAAAATCTCCCTGCAGGCCTATACACTCTTAAGTTTTTATTACATTTATATTCTACTTTCCCTCCAGGATTTCTAGGCATTTTCCCCTACAATAATAATCCTGTGACGTAGGAAGGCTGAGAGAGAATGATTGGCCCAAGACACTACGAAACCGTCCACCGCTTCGGTTAGATTTGAACCCCGGTCCTCCAGTCCTAGCCCAAACACCCTAATCACTAAGCCCCCCTGTTCCTCTGCCTCAGAGAGTTGAGGATCTCATGTTAGGAAGCTGTAGTAAAACTGTGAAATTCCCCTTTGACGGTGATCCTCATTCATGCTAGCTATTCCCAGTTCAGTTCTCAAGATACTTATATCGATTATGATTTCACACAGTTCCCAATCGCTTGATGGAGTATGAGCCATTTAGTAACTGGGAGGTAAATAGGAATCTTCTCACTTGTAGTTTCTGTTGCAAGAGGTAATTCCCAAAGACTCTCTGAGATAATGACCGAATGCAGAATGCGCTTTGGGGGACATATATGGTATAGTCTTTAATGTCATTGTACAAAATAAATACAACGAAATTGCTCCATATGAATGAGCAACACCCAGCTAGGACTGCAATTAATTGGGTACCATCAGATCAGTGTTGGGTTCCTACTGATTCAGACCGGTTCGGATGAACCGGTAGCGGTTTGGCGGCCTGGGTCACTGGAACTGGGAAAGACCCAGGCCTGCCACGCCCCCGAACCGGTTCTCCTACGACGGCACCATCTTGATTTTCAGCTCTGCGCATTCGCCAAGCAATTTTCATTGCACAATTTCATTGTTCTCATGCGCAGACCTATTTATGTGCAAATACGCATGTGCGCACTGAACTGGCAGTAATGTTGGCAGCAGCCCACCCCTGCATCAGATGGTCCCGGGGGGGGGGGAGGAGAGGAAGACCGAAGAAAACCTGGCACCAAACATTTCAGGAAGATCTGAAAAGCATCAACCTTTGATGGAAGGATGTGGCGACTGTAGCGGTGGACCGAAAATTGGGGAGCATGCTTGTAGCCCAATGTGCTTAGCATCAGACCTGGAAGCCATCTTTTTACATTGGGCCTTCCGGCCTGCCACATTTTCTGTTGCGGGAAAATAGGAGTGGGGATTATATGGAGTATGGGAGATATATAGTCAAAATAACATTCCTTTCTCAGAGTGTCAAGGAGGTCTTGCCCTGCAGCTGTGATGGTGTGACTGGGAGGCATCTCCAGTTTTGGATGGTGCCTGAATGGACCATGTGATGGACATGTGGGTGCTGGGCAGGGACTTGAACTTTCGTTTCGGTGGGGAAAACCTGGAAACTTTGGGTTTTCCCAGATGTGGCAATATGACATCTCTAATAAAATGGAACTTTGAGGAAACTCAAGCATTCTTCTCTTTACAGATTTTGCTATCACAAAGTTATGTTAGCTTTGAACAGCTACGAATATTTCCTTTTTAATACTGGACCTTGACAATTCCCTTCCCCGTTTTTTACTCACTCATGACTGGTTGTCTCTTTTCATATAGTTCCAGATAGATATAAAATTAAGGCAGCTTGTCCAAGAAGATCTCTCCGAGGTATACATGTCCTAACCAAGGGGAAACAAAAACAAATGAAAACAGTATTACTTCAAGAGTGAATCCATCTGATTAACGTTAATTCTTTTGGCAAAAATTTAACGGTCGGATCAGACAGTCCAAGAAATTGTTGGACTGAGAGAGCTAGTGCCTAATCAATCCTTCACAGGTGAGTATATTATGTAATCTCAATACATGGATGTGACTTTTGAAGTCTTCTTGTTTTGTTCTGAAGGAACTAAGCACATCCAGCAGTAAATGAAACCTCAAGTATACTCTTGATAAACAACCGCGGGATCTTTGCACAGGTGGTATTCAGCCGGTTCCAGAGGTGGGTTCCTACCAGTTCGCACCTATTCGGTAGAACCGGTTTGTCAAATCTACCAAACCGGTTAGAAGAGGTTCCACCAGTGGACCCAGAAAGCAGGCCACACCTACAGAAGAGGTTCCAAACCTTTTTGAATGGTCCTTAGATATGATTATTCTACACTATCAAGCTCATATTTATAAACTTAGTGCCTCTGTGAAAGGTAAGGATGACTACTGCGTTTGTGGTGCAATCAGAACATTGCGTGTGTTGAAGTTGTTTTAACGCAAACCAAAGATGCCTTTTAAGAAACAAGTTTACATCACATTCTTATGCATGCCAGGGCTGTGTGTGAGGTAGTTTAAGGTGGTTCTGACAAGTGTCGTCGGCATCTTCATATCCGGTCACATGGGCGGCAAGCCACTCCCATCCGGTCACATGGGTGGTAAGCCACTCCCACAAAGAAGGCCACACCCACAGAGTAGGTTCGAACAATTTTTGAAACCCACCACTGGCTGGTTCGGACCGGTTCGCCCAAACTGGTAGCAGAAATCGTGGGTGCCCCCATCCCCAGCTCTATGCCGTCCTATTTAACTATATTTTTTAGGCTGGGCGCATGCGCGGAAGGCCGAATGGCCATGTTTAGAATGGGTGCGTGCGCCTGCAAACCGGTGGTAACAAAATGTGAGACCCACCGCTGCTCTCGAGTTTGGTTGTTTTCCTGCAGCTGTTTCATGACCCAATTAGGTAACATCTGCAGGAAAGCAATCAAGTTCAGAGAGCGTCAAGAACTCCACAAATAACCACTTAGCCTTCTCACATGTTTCCTAGGGCACAATGCAATTTCAAACCTTCTCTTGATTTTTTTCAGATTGTATTTGTATCCCGAAAGAGGATGTAGGCAGGATAATTTCAAATTTGGAGCCGAACAATCCTGGCTATTAGATCCACAAGATGTTTATTAGATCCACATGAGGGATGGTGTGATCCCCTTTTGCAACCTTCTGACAAGCAAAGTCAGGGGAGGGGAGCCAGAGCCGCTTACTAACTTAACAGCTGCAGTGATTCACTTAACAACAGTGGCAAGAAAGGTGGTAAAATGGGATAAAAATCACTTAACCGTCTTGCTTAGCAACGTAATTTTGGGCTCAATGAACCTGGACATGTTTGCTGCAGAAGAATGCTACCTATCAAAGGCACAATGAACTATGTACTGTACAATCTCTACCAGGAGTGGGTGCCGGCTGCTCCTACTACCAGTTTGCTCAGGGAGACCCACTGCACGTATGCACCTGTGCATGCGCAGTACTAAAAAAAACAAGATGGTGCTGGTTGGGGGGCGTGGCAGGCCGAGTTACTACCTACTTGGCCGAACCGGTCCAAACTGGTAGGAACCCACCTCTGATCTCTACTCCAATGTGATAAAACCAGAAAAGGCTTTTTACTCAAAGGGACTGCTCAGTGATTGAATTAACTCTCACACAGCATTTTCTGTTACGAACTGTAATTGCTGCTGTAAATGCAAGTATGTCTTTCATTAGAAAGACACATTTTTTGCAAATCGAGATTTTAGATAATCTCCTGGACACTACATAACACCTGGCATTTATTCTGCTCCAAGGTGTCTGTCTCCAGCTATAATTTTGACACAGACCTGATAAATATCCTGAGAGACTTTAACCAAATTATACGATGCTAAAAATGGGTTCTCCTGCAGAGTTTGGCTACTAAAGGTATTAATTGCAACTCCACCTAACATGAAAGCAAGGGCTATTTTAGTCCAGCTGATGTCTCTTAAGCAAAATGTAAGCTTCCACAGAAGTACTGGGCCTTTTATTAAATCAGTAGAGTGCAAGGATGTGTTGTTGTTTTTTAAATTACGCACAACAGCTCTTTCTAAAGTTGGGTATAGTGTGCCTTTTAAATTTGAGGGCTGAAAGCCCTATGAAGCGGTATATAAGTCTACTGCTATTTGGGTTTTCAAAAAGCAAGCATGCCTTTGAAACCTGAGGTGCTCTCTACTGCAAGAAAGAATGTTATATATGTTTGCCCATGATGGCAAAACCTATGGCACACATGCCAGAAGTGGCACACAGAGCCATCTCTCAGGGCACGCAAGCTGTCACCCGTTGCTCTTCCGGGTTCTGGTATGCACCCGCGCGCCAGCCAGCTGGTCTTCCAGTTTCCGGGGCTCCCATGTGCACGGGCTCACGTTTCGGCACAGTGCCAAAAAGGTTTGCCAACACTGTTATACATGATAGGTTGGTAGAAAAGCCCGGGATATTTTGAGGGAGACAGTGAGAGAGTTCTTGAGTGTTGTGTTTTGTTTTTAAACCAATTATTGTATTAGGTGTTAATGCAGCTCAGCTTCAATTATAACCAGAGTGCCCTGTAAGTTAAATAAAGATAGCTGTGATCCAGCAGATGCAGAAATTATAAATTCAAAGCTGATTAAGGAGATGATTAGAGGACTGATGCCACAAATGGCAGAAGATATGACAGTTTTGTTACTGGAAAGAAACAGGTTGATAGATGGAAGAGTATAATTTAAAACTAGCTAAACTTAGCGAAATTTAGTGATAATAGGTATAGTTAAATAAATAATTGATAATGATAATAATGTATACAATGTGTAGTGTTATGATAAGCAATAACTGGATATGAATATTGAATGGTATCCATGAAAGGAAGATTAGAAACCCTTTTGGATTATATATAAAGGTTAATAATATTAATAATAAAAAGAATTAAGTTAGATTCAGTTAAGTCTTGATTACTAGGGGGAAAATGATATGATATAGGATATAGTCAAATAAAGGAGGGATAATGATAGTAACGTATATATATGTATGGGTACAATATAAGGAAATGAGATGTAAATTGTAAACAGTAATTTGGAAAGAAGGATAGAAAACTTTGTTATTAAGTATTATGGATGTTTAGCTAGAATAGGACATAAGGATTTAGTGTCATTGGAGGATTTTAGAAATAGTAAATGAAATGCCAGTATGTGGTTATGTATTAAATCTTGGTATATTTTATGATGAAGGACGTTTAAACAACTATAGTCAAATGAAAATGGAGGTATGATGATGGTAACATGTATAAATATCTGAGTTAAAATACTTGAGTTAATATGAACTATGCTTGATGACTGTGGAAGAGATGCACGAAAGTCTTTTGTAACCAACTGATACACTTTCTACAGTATGTAAAAAAGGAAGATTTTATGTATTGCGTTTGTTTTGAAAATTAAAAATAAAAACAACTTTAAAAAAAGAAATTATAAATTCACCTTAGCAATGGCCGTAGTGGCTGGAATTCTGGGAAATGTAGTCTCAACGTATCAAGAGGACGAAACAAGTCAGCTTTTGCCCCCCCAAAAAAGTATTGGATTCTGTAGCCAGTGTAGAATCCATCAGAAAATAAATGAAATCTCTTATCATGCACAACTCCTTTTCACATCCAGGGCCTGAAGTAAATCCTCAACTCCTGTTTTCCCCCTCTTTTCGTACACATTTCCAGGCATCGTCCATTTAAGTACTACTCTCAGAAATACACACTATCTTGAATTGACTAAATCATTGTCATTAACACTTCAAATCTCTAGAGAAACAAACCTCCTTCGTTTCTAAATAAGGATTACTCCTATGTATAGTTCACTGCCCATTAGAGGGCCATAAATAGATTCTGCAGCTAATGATAGATTTTCTGCGCTTTGAAAACTGTACCTGCCAAACATAAGAATATAGCAGATAACACCTTTTTTAAGAGAGAGAAACATCTGTGCTTATCTAATTCTAATGTGTGTGTTGATGACTTATCCGAAGTTAAATCTATAAAATGAGACCTTTTGCCCAAATTTCAGAGTCAACTGGTTAATCAGTGGGAATACCTTTCTCCAGGTATGTATGTGGGTCCCATTAACTCTAAAACCTAAGAGGTGGCCTTTCTATGGTCACACAGAATAATGTCCCCTCCAAAATGTGCACATTCCCCGAAAGGCCTGGGTAGGCTTCAATCACTGCACATCAGGGTCTGTCATCCCGAGACGGATGCACATCTCTTGCATTTATACGTCTGTGAATGTTCGTGCTGGCTAAGGGACATTCCACCAGCCAGAAGGAACATTCGCAGACATATAAATGCAGCAGGGACAGAAAGTCGGATCAAACAATCAGCACGCAAGATGCGCACAACACACAGTTGGGATTTGAGAGAGGTGCGCATAGGCCCATCTGCAATCTACACTTCTCCATCAGTGTAGGTAAATAGCGATGCCTATGCAGTTTCGCACAACTCAAGCTTAATGCTGTCATTTAGGAAAACCTTTAAAACAGAGTTCTTTCTACGGTTCCACCACAAAACCGCGTTCGACTAAACCGCGCTCGACGAAACCCCGTAGCTGACGTCATCAACAGCGCGACAACAGCGCGGAGACAGAAGCACGCTGTAAACGCTAAACCTAAAATTAACCCCTAAATCTAAACCTAACCCCCCTAAACCTAACCCTAAACCTAACCCTTAACCTAAACCTAATCCTAACCCTTAACCTAACCCTAAACCTAACCCTTAACCTAACCCTTAACCTAACCCTAAAGCTAACCCTAAAGCTAACTCTTACCTTAAATTGAATCGGCTTGCTTTCAAAGCGCTATTTAAAGCGCCCTTCTTTCTCCGCGCTCGCTGTTGTCGCCCTGTTGATGACGTCAGCAACGCGGTTTAATCGGGCGCGGCTTAGTCGAGTGCGGTTTTGTCCTGCCACGTCTTTCTACATCAGGGGTGTCAAACTTGATTGAGGGCTGCTTTAGGGTTGTTGTTATTGTTGTTGAATGTGTGTGTGCGTGTGCGTGTGTGTGTGTGTGGCCAGAGCAGGCGTAGTCAGCGCAACATCACTCGTGCTCTGCCAGCAAAAACGGGCTCCCGAACTCCATTTTCAGCTGCGACGGTCCCCTGCAACCCTCCGCCCTTCTGAGCTCCATTTTTGGCTGCGACAGCCTCCTGCAATCCTCTGCCAGCAAAAATGGAGCTCGGGAGGGCTGCGCGTAGCCCTCCCGAGCTCCGTTTTTGCTGGCAGAGGCACCGCAGGCCAATCCTTTGCTGTTTTCAGGGTGGCCCGAGGGCCAGCTCTAAGCACCCCCCCCGTGGGCCGGATCTGAGTTCCTCTCTCCTGTTCTACACCATGCAGAACATGGCATAATGCATCCTGTGAAATTCCATCCCCATGGAGGTAAGATTTGCCTCCACTTTTAACACTCTTTCACAAGGCCTTGAAGACTCTGGGCCTGAGGACACCAGAGTGCGACAGAGCCCATCAAGCTCATTTGACTGTTGCCAAGGGGCTGTGTGTTATTGCTCTTTCATTGTTCATACCCTGGGCTTTTAACTTTCTAAGCTGCCTGGAGTCACTGCGAGTGAGTCGGGCGGCCATATAAATGTTCTTAAATAACTAATCCCGAGGCAGGAACTCTGCAAATCTGCGCTCCTTGAGATTGTATTTGCTCAGTTCTGGTATTTCCTCTCTCCCCATACAAGAATATAGCTCTCGGTTGTTAACTCATGCTTTTTTATTTGCTGGCTGAATTTACACAGCTGCCCATTTTACCGAAGTTAAGTGTGGGCAGCTAACAAAACTTGTGGATAGGAATAACAGTACCATAAAAGCCGTAAGGCAAACCAGAATGTTTAAAAAAAGAAGTTGATCAAAGCACCTCACACTGTCTCACAATGTAGTACAGAGCACACATTTTGGCCTCCAGTAATAGGGCCCGAGTGCTTGCTCTTATTTTACTTTTTTTAAACTTAGCTTAGCATGTTAATATGATGCTATAGGACACTGCATAACAGAACAACTGGACACAAGGACAGTTTTTTCCCAATGCCATCACTCTGCTAAACAACTAATTCCCACCACACTGTCAAATCATTTACTAAGACTGTATTACTATTCTTCTTCTCATCCTTCCTATTACCTATCTCCTCCCACTTATGACTATAACTTTGTTACTTCCACTCTACGATTTATATTGTTTTGTTTCCTAGTATGATTTGATTGATTATAATAACCTATGGCTACCACTAAGTGTTGTATCTTATGGTTCTTGACGAATGTATCTTTTTTTTTTTTATGGACACTGAGAGCATACGCACCAAAGACAAATTCCTTGTGTGTGTCCAATCACATTTGGCCAACAAAGAATTCTATCTATGTATGTTATACCTCACCTAGAAGGGCAGGAAAGTTGGAAGCAGCTTAAAAATCAGATAAGAGCAGCCTTAAACAAGTAAAGACCAGAACATAGAAAGCTGTGGAGAAAAACCAACCCCGATCCAGTTCCATTATAATAAATGCAACAGATATTTCGAGTTACAGCCAACGCAATAGGCTCGCTAGCCATTCAATAGCCATTTCTAAATACCTTTCAAGTGAAACAAGTACCAAAGATTTCCAAAGACACTCCTCAATTCAGTTTCAATGTATTTACATATCAAAGAGTCACAGGGCAAATCTCCTAACTGCCAGGTCATGAGCTTCAAAGAAAAAAATGAAGATCATCAGGTCTTGGCAGTTAAATTACTAAACTTTCTATTCAAATGGCAGGTGGAGGCTTCTACTAATCTTAGGGTTGAGTTTAGCAAATGACAGAGCCGAGGACACCTGCAATTGGCAGGGGCTTACACCAGGTCAACTTTTTAAGATGTCAGAATTTCAACTCCCAGGATCACCCAAGATGGTATGAGATCGAGAAACACTCCATTGAATTATCTCCAAAATCCCTTCTTATATTCTGACTTAGGACAGGTTGTTTTTGGATGTGACACCACCTGGCAATCCCAGAGCAGAAAAGCTTAAGGGACTTTCAAGAATTCACAAGGAGGCCAGTTCAACTTGAAGGATGCTTTATCTTTACAGGCAGTCCTCAATTTACGATGGCCATTTATCAACTGTTCACAATTACCACGGACCTTTCAAAAGCTACTTGCAATCCGATTTCTAAGTTACAATGGCCACACAATGACTCCTATGTTGACAGCAACTGGGTCACCTTTACAACTCTTTGTAGCATCTTTTGACCACAATTTTCAATGTTTTACACCAGTTTCCGGCCAAAAAAACCATAAAATTAATTTGCTTAACCACAAGTGTTTGCTTAATGACCAGTGTTTCCCTAATAGCCAAAAAACCCAGAGACAGTCCATTCATTAAAAATAGCCTGGTGATACCTCAATTTATGACTACAATGATTTACAACCGCCATTCCAGTCGTAAGTCAAGGACCACCTGTATTGTTCAATGGTACAATAATGTGCAGTACTGACCCCATGCAGGTTAATCAAAACCAGCTTTTTTTTTAATGGAGCTTCCTCTCTCTCCAGGAAACATAGATGAGGCTGCAAGAGCAAAAACTAAAAATCAATCCCTTTCAGGAACACAGAATTAAGCTGAAAGAGTTCTTCAATAAACTTCACACAACGCACTCCCATTCCTCTCCTCTTCATTTAAGGGCGACCTTTCTTGGCAACAGAAGTTGGAAAGGCTGGATTTTTTTAAAGACACCCCAAACTTCAAGAAATGAGGCACTGGTGGCTTCTCATTCCCAAACAGGCAGCAACATATTCAACGGGCCAAATCCCAAAATCCATATAGGAAGGAAGGTCAAAAACATGAACTGTCAGCATCTTTCTAGGTGAAACCAAATAGCATCCAGAGCTAAAATCTCAAATTCTGCTGAGGATTTTGGCTGCTGTTGTTGTTTTTGAAACAGAGCCTCCCCCACCCAAAACTAATAGACAGCTCCCTTCCTAAACAAGAAGGGCATTCAGACGGTGTTAAACACAGCTTTTTTTTTTTCATTCTCAGAGCCGTTTAAGATGGGGGGACTTCAACTCCCAGAATTCCCCTTTCCCCCCACCAGCCATGCCCTCTCTTCTTCCACTGACCTGCTGTCAACCCATTCATCAAAGGGCCAACTCCCTGCCCATCTTTTGACGGTTTTTCCTTCTTCCTCCTCGTGAGGAAGCCTTCTCTCAATAAGAGAATATTTGTAGGGTTGAAATTGGGTGGGTGGGCTTGATGCTCCTTGAAATGATCCTTGAAATGGGGGGTTGTCCTTGAGGGGGTGGTTTTCTTGCAGACGTCTCTTGACCCAACTTTGTTGTTGTTAATTGCGAAGTCGTGTTCGACCCATCGCGACCCCATGGACAACATTCCTCCACGCCTTCCTGTCCTCTACTACTATCCTCCAGAGTCCATTTAAGCTCACGCCGACTGCTTCGGTGACTCCATCCAGCCTCCTCATTCTCTGCTGTCCCCATTCTTCTTTTGCCCTCCATCCTTCCCAGCATGAGGCTCTTCTCCAGGGAGTCCTTCCTTCACATTAGGTGGCCGAAGCATTTGAGTTTCCCCTTCAGGATTTAGGACCTTATAAAGAGCAATCAGGGTTGATCTTCTCTAGGACTGACCGGTTGGATGGCCTTGCAGTCCAAGGGTCTCGCAGGAGTCTTCTCCAGCACCAGAGTTCAAAATCCTCCATTCTTTGGCGCTCAGCCTTTCTTATGGTCCAACTTTCACAGCCATCCATTGCAACTGGGAAAACCATAGCCTTGACGACATGCACTTTTGTTGGCTTGGTGAAGTCTCTGCGTTATAGTCTGCTGTCTAGATTTACCATAGCTTTCCTCCCCAGGAGCAAGCCTCTTTTAATTTCTTGGCTGCAGTCCCCATCTTGACCCAACCACCAGTAGGTAACATCATCCATGCTAGATGGGAGTGTATGTTTGTGCTCTCAGTTTTGTATCCATGCCTCAGGGTAGCACAGATGACATTACCTAGTTGGGTTCCGAAACGTCAGTCTAGACCAGTGTTTCTCAACCTTGGCAACTTGAAGATGTCCGGACTTCAACTCCCAGAATTCCCCAGCCAGCATTCGCTGGCTGGGGAATTCTGGGAGTTGAAGTCCGGACATCTTCAAGTTGCCAAGGTTGAGAAACACTGGTCTAGAAAACATCCAAGCTCAGACCTCCCCCCCCACAACACCTTTTCCCTCCCCAGGAGGAAAAGGGGGAAGGAAAGCCCCCAGCCCCATCATTCCCTCTCCTCTGCACACACCCCTCCCTTCAGAAGCCGACTTCCCTCCCCCCCTTCTGACCAGCCCACCCTCCCTGTAAGGCAAGCATAGCCCCCTCCCCACTAAGTTGCCGTGGCTCCCCTGTTCCCCCCCCCATCCCGCACCCCGATCACCTTTGAGGATCCCCCCTGCCCCCTCCCCTCCCCCAAACCCACCGTGAATGGAGGGCAGGGGCGCCTCCCCCTCCTCAGGGCCGGAGAGAGGGGCAAGCCTCACCCTGCCCCACGCCTCCCTTGAGGGGGAAGGGCCCAATGCCGAAGAAAGGGGGGCTTTCCCCGCCCTCGGCGTGGGCCTGGGCTTGGCCACGCCCCCCCCGGGCCGCCGCGAGGAACCACCACGACCACCCCTCTTTCCAGGAATGGAACGGTCCACTTTGCCTCCTCCGCCCCTCTCCACACTGGCCGGATCCAAAGCACAAAGGGGGAGAAAGCGGCTCCTCGGGGGGGGCTTCCTCAGCACCCCCGTCCTCTCACCTCGCCCGCCTCGGCCTTCACTTTCTCCCCGCGGCTCCGTCTGCCTCCACCGCCGCCCCGCGGTGGTGCTTTTCCCAGCTCAGCGGCCGGGACCTTGGCCTCCAACCAGGAAGTGGCCCGGTGTGACACCTACTCCTCGCTGCCATGACAACGCTCCCCCGCCCGCCGGGGCTCGGGCCAGGGAAAGCCTCGGCTCTTGGCCGCACGCCGCCGCCTGGCAGCGTCGAGGGCGTTCCCAAGCAGGGCGCCATTTTGCATTCCAAGGAGGCTACGGCGGCCGGCAGGGGTGAGACAAGCTCCCGCTTTCTCTCAGCCCCGCTGCCATCTTCGGTCAAAAGCGAGGCGAGGCTCCGCCTCTTGCGCGAAGAGCTGCAGGGTTTTATTCGGTGTGGACTCCAATTCCCAGAATTCCTTAGCCTACCATGCTGGATGAGGAAACCTGGGAGTTGAAGTCCACCCGCCTTAAAGTTACCTTGTTTGAAAAAGTGTGAGCTAAATAAATGCCTCTTAAAATAAAGTTAAATGATTCTTACACAGTCATCGGAACAGCATACAGGAAGAAAAACGATTCTAGCTAATTTTAGAAAAGGCTGATGTTTCCTTCTGTGTTGAAACCTTATTTTATTTTTATTTATTTATCTGATTTGCCAAGCATGTAGAAGAAAACAGGTACAAGTATGAATATAACATATACACATATAAGCAGCAGGTATACATAAGAAATGAGTACCTTGCCTGAATGTTAATCTTTGTCTTGAGCAAAGATTAATATAATCATGGTCTTATTTAAGCCACTGTATCTGATATTGCATGATACACTCAGCCATCAATGGGAGCACAGTGTAAAACACAACTTTGAATATCGACATTTACACACTGAGCCTGGCAATAAGTAACCCCCAGAGGGGTCTATGACAATTTGCCGCAGCCAACTCCCCATGGCCAACTTGTCACTGTTGTCCCCAAAACTGGGCTCTTGCTAGGTGTCCAAGCAGATAAGTCACCCGGCCACAAGGTGTGATGTAGAATTATACTTTTATTTTGGTACCAAGATATAAGAACTCCAGTTTGAAAAGCTAACCAAGGGCCAAGATTAGGATCTTCCAGCAGTTTTTATAGTCAAGGGATGGTCATATTCAACCCTTCGCCCTTCCCCTTAATATAATGCATGCATAACAGATAATATTGATTGGTTATTTGGATTTCAGCAAAGCTCCTTAATTGCCTGTAGGAAGTTATCACCCAGCCCTCTCCCAGAAAAATGAAATATCCTAGGAAATATTGAAAAGGCAGAATATTTCTCTGGATGTGAAAAGAAAGAAACATGTTTTAAAAGACAGAATAGCTGCCTGTAGCTTCCTGCCCATCCCCACTTTTGTCAATGGGCCATTAAGAAGGCCAAGCTAGTCCACTTTACATAATAAAGGCTTCTCCACTGCAGCTCCAGGGAGACGGGATTAAGGCGTGATAATATTGGCCCTTTACTCAACTGACCACATTGCATCTGAGAACTCAACCAAACCTGGATTCTAAACACAGCCGAGAGAGTTGCCCCTGCATGGCCCCATGGGAGTCTGACAACCAATCAGAATACATTTCTTACACAGGAACAGGAAACAGAGAGGTGGGACTGAACAGGTTATAAAAAGCCTAGCAAGCCCCCCCTTCAGCCCTTCTCTTCTTCTCCACCAACATTGAAGCATGTGATCACCTTTTCTGTTCAGGACTCAAGCCATGTGGTCCTGTCCACCAATAAACCATCTTTCCAAGCAGCCTCCATGTCTCCAGTGTCTTTCTCCCCACTTGGAGCCGAACCCAGAAGGACATTTCTTTTATCAAAATAATTAAGAGTGTTGTTGCCCCGTGGTGAGTTTGCCGTGGTACGTTGGCTCATTCCGGTCCCAGAGAAAGGCAATTTCTCTGCTAAGCTCCTACATCACGCTCGCAATGTTCAATCTGGAAGAGAGAGAGCGCACTCTAACAGTGGTTGGGGTGACGCATGTGTGAATGCAAACCAAGAGATCTGGTAGGTAGGGCGAACAGATTTCAAAGCAGCTGGAATTTGGAGTGACTGACAATGAGCAGCGCCCAGATTCAATCGGGGAGCCCAGAATGGGGGAAGCATTTTCAAGAGTAGAAATGGAGTCCCTCGCCCCTCCCATAGGGAAGGAATCCACTGAAATAAAGTCTTATCTCTTATGGAATTGCTGGAGTCCACCTGCATTAGAACATAGCAGGGCACAAAAACAGGAGGGAAACAGAAACTCCACTGACCTCTATGGATCAGTGAGTCAGTGGCAGCTAAACCTGTATAACCGAAAGGAAACAATACACCTCTGGCCGAAACTTCTGGCACCTTCTCTTGGGTATCTAAGAGCACATTCCAGAAGAAGGCGATGGCAAACCACGATTGACATGTTTATTTATTTGCTAGCTCATAACCCAGCGTTGCCCGGGTATTTATTTATAGGGGGGGAAATGTCCAGACCAAAGATAATTTCTAATGATGGATTTTCTCCCTTACCAGAGGGAGCCCCCTTGTGGAGTAATGGGAAGCCATTACCATGATAACTCCACTGCACTGTACAGTAGAAGCTATTTTACGGCAGTACAGCAGAAGCCATTTTATGGCAGTACGGTAGAAGCCATTTTACAGCAGTACAGTAGAAGCCATTTTAAGGCACAACAGGCTGTATCTTAACAGAACACACTCTCCGAGGGGAGTTAGGGGTGTCTTACGCCCCCACAGTATTTGTTTCCAAAGAGTAAGTCATCTGCGTACCAAGTTTTGTTGAAATTGCTTGAAGCGTTCCAGAGTTGGAACGTACGTACGTACGTACACACACACACACACACACACACACACACACACACACACACATAAAGACTTTTCTTTTAGGGAAAAATGAGACTTTGTTCTTTATATGTGTTGGCAGCAGTGAGAATGCTATATGTACAAAAATGTACATTTAATTCCCAAAACAGCAAATGGGCTGGGAAAACGGATGGAACCAGTAGAGATGACTAGATCTGCTGCCTTCATTAAAAAAAAAAGAATATATCCAAATTTGTTTCTGCGTGGAAACCGCTCCTGAATTTTGTCCTTGTGATGGGGGGGAAATGAAACACTGACTTTTTGATCGGATAAGTTTGTTGTTATAGAAATCGCTAGCACATTTTAGTATGCAAAAGTGAAAAGCTGAGGCTATTATGTTATTATCTTATAATTCTACTGAAATTTTTAAAAAGTTGGAAGTGAACATTTTTTTCTTTTTTCCTCTTTACTTTCCACTTTTTTTTCTCTTCACTAGTTTCATTTGAAGTCACCAGAATTTTATAAACTTAGTAAAATGATTCAAGGAGCAGAATTTGGTTCGGTGGTTAAAGCATCAGGCTGGAAATCAAGAGACTGCGATTTCTACTTTCGCCTTAGCCATGAAAGCAAGGCCGCTGGGTGACCTTGGGCCATTGTCTTTGAAAGTGCGTGGCTCATTCTTCCACGCGTGATGCAAAAAACCGCGCAAGTGCGCAAAGAAACACGCATCTGGCTCACGCGCCCCCTTCTGCCCGATCGGACCCGGATTCCTCAACACAAGCTTCCCTTGCAACCACGGCTAGCAAGGCAGGAATCACCCAACGGGACCAAACCCGGCAAAGAGCAAACCCCGCGCGAGTTTTTTTCCCCCGCGCGGAGTGAACCCTGCCAGCAGCGCGGCTCTTTTCCTCCACGCGCCGTTCCGCGTCTGGCCGGCAGGGGTCCCCATTGAGCAGCTCCCTCTCTACGAGCCATGGCCGCTGCAGCCGCCCGCGGAGGGCTTTGCGGGGCGAAGCTGGTGCGGCTCGTCCTGGGCAGCCGGGCTGCTTCGACCGGCACCCCCGCAGCCCCAGCGCCCGATGGGCAGCGCCAGCAGGAGCAGCAAGGGAAGCTCACCCGCGTGTGGCAGAGCGAAGGCATCAGGTTGGGCAGAGAATGCAAAGCCCCGGAACTTCCGGGTTAGAATAGAATAATAATAGAATGATTCAGCTAGGATCGGATCGGATAGGATAATAGGATAGGAGATAGGAGATAAGATAGGATAATAGGATAGGATAAGATCAGATAGGATATAGAATAGGATGATAGGATAGGATATATGATAGATAATAGAATAGGATGATAGGATAGAATAGGATATAGCATATAGGATAGGATATAGAATAGGATAATAGAATAGGATAGAATAATAGGATAGGATAATAGGATAATAGGATAGGATATAGGATAATAGGATAATAGGATAGGAGATAAGAAGATAGAATAATAGGATAGGATAAGATAGGATATAGAATAGAATGATAGGATAGGATAGGATATAGGATAGATAATAGAGTAGCATGATAGGATAGGATAGAATAGGAGATAGCATATAGGATAGTGTTGTAGGATAATAGGATAGGAGATAGGATAGGATAATAGGATAAGATAAGATAGGATAGGATATAGAATATGATAATAGGATAGGATAGGGTATAGGATAGGATATAGAATAGGATAATAGGATAGAATAGGATATAGAATCCGATAATAGAATAGGATAATAGAATAGGATAGGATAGGATAGGATATAGGATAGGGTAATAGGATAATAGGATAGGATATAGGATGGGATAATAGGATAGAATAGATATAGGATAGATAGTAGGATAGGATAATAGGATGTAGGATAGAATAGGATATAGCATATATCAGTGTTTTTCAACCACTGTGCCGTGGCACACTAGTGTGCCGTGACATAGTGTAAGGTGTGCCTTGGGAAAAACACTTTATATATAGTCAATATAGGCACAGAGTTAAATTTTTTTAACATTTTCTAATGGTGGTGTGCCTCATGATTTATTCATGAAAAAAGTGTGCCTTTGCACAAAAAAAGATTGAAAAACACTGGCATATATGATAGGATATAGAATAGGATAATAGAATAGGATAGGTTACCGGATAGGATATAGAATAGGATAATAGGATAGGATAATAAGATATGATATAGGATATAATAATAGGATATAGGATGGATAATAGTATATATAGGATAGGATAATAGGATAGGAAAGAATAGAACTGGAACAGAACAGGAGCAGGAATGGAATAGGAATAGAATAGGGGAGGACTGCCCTTCTCCCTGTAGCCCCCACTTGCCTTGGGGATACCCCTCCCTTGGCAAGCCTGAGAATTGGGATCTGCAACTACGGGTTGCAAATCTGGAGGATCTCCAGCACCAGCGAGTGTTTGGGATGGGGTGAAGCTGGAGGAGGCGGCGGAGGCGTGCGTGAATCCGCAGATGTGTGAAAGCACAGCAGAACTCGGTACCAGCTGTTCCATTCTAAGCTAGGATGTCCAAGCTGGGGCTGCCATTGTGGGGGGGGGGGGGGCACAAATGAAAGAGCGTCCTGCTCGGATATATAGAAGTGATGGGGGTGGTGGTTTCCCCTCTTGCTTCCCCGAGGAAAGTTTTAAAGCGGTGTTTTTCAAAGCCGTCCCCTTTTAGAGGGCCTGGACTTCAAATCCCAGAATCCCTTAGCCAGCTTTAAAGCCAGGCTGCTTTAAAGGGGAAACGCTCGCAATGATTTATTTATTTATTTATTTATTTATTGCCCCGATGGTAAGTAACATTGCCTTACTTACTCACTGGGTCCAAGGTCCTGCAACCGGAAACAAATCCGGAATCCGGAAAGGGCTTGGCATACCCTTGGCAAATGAAATAGATTTTGTGTTTCTATAATTCTGGAACGTTGCTGCAATGGATCTGAGTTTTCACAATGGGCGTATATACACCCATAACGTGTCTACATCTGAAAGAGGAATTATAATGATGATCGGTTTTTAGTACCATTCAAGATGGTGTACATATGTTTTCCCCTCCTATTTCCCCACAACAACAACCCTGTGAGGTGGGCTGGGCTGAGATCAGGACCAACCCAAAATCACCCAGCGGGCTTTAATAGCCAAGGGAAGGCCAGAAGCATTCTGACAGACACACACACACACCACCTGATAGCACCTTTTAAACTTGGAGTGAGCAACTAGGGTAATGGGGTGACCTGTGGACTTCGGTTCCCAGAATTCCAGAGCCAGCACAGCATTCTGGGAGTTGAATGGAATTCTGGGAGCTGAAAGTTCATTGCTAGCAAGTTGTCTTAATTGCCTAAAGGTAAAGATTTCCCTTGCATATATATGCTAGTCATTCCCGACTCTAGGGGGCAGTGCTCATCTTTGTTTCAAAGCCGAAGAGCCAGCACTGTCCAAAGACGTCTCTGTGGTCATGTGGCTAACATGACTAAACACCGAAGATGCATGGAACGCTGTTACCTTCCCACCAAAGGTGGTCCCTATTTTTCTACTTGCATTTTTACATCCTTTCGAACTGCTAGGTTGGCAGAAGCTGGGACAAGTAATGGGAGCTCACTCCGTTACACGCGCTAGGGATTCAAACTATTGAACTGCCGACTTTTATGATGGACAAGCTCAATGTTTTAGCCATTGCGTCCCTATGTAAGCTACTAAATTAATTAAACTACTAGACATACCCAATTCCTGAAACCGTTTTTCATATATTTTAGCTTTCAATTCCCTAATCATCTTTGTTGCCCTTCCAATCGTTTTGCTGCTTGAAAAAATAACTGCTCTGCATAAGCGTCATTTAAAATCCATATTCTTAGGTTGGCAGAAGCTGGGACAAGTAATGGGGGCTCACTCTGTTACGCAGCTCTAGGGATTTGAACCGCTGAACTGCTGACCTTTCTGATTGACTTAGCCACTGAGCCACTGCATCCCTTCTTAGTTGCCTACTCCTGTTTTATGCCAATGCATCTTTTCACATGCTGTAATGACTGGGTTTACACCATGTACCGTGTTTCCCTGAAAATAAGATAGGGTCTTATTTTCTTTTGAAACCCCCCCCCCAAAAATAAGCACTTGGCCTTATTTTCAGGGAGGTCTTATTATTTTTGAGGTGCAGATTTTCTCTGCTTTTTAGTATGCTGAGGTCAAGTTCACCCACTGCAGATTTAGCAAGCAGCTTTTTTCAAAAACAGCTTCTCCCCCGCAGCACAATTAATTAATAACTAACAGTGCCTAAACAAGAAATTCCTTTTTTGGAAATGTGAAGATAAGGATCAGTTTCTAAATCAGTGAGCAAAGGGAACTGGGCACAAGGGAAGGTAGCAGAAAAAGAGATGGATTAATAGTGGATTAAATTTAGAGTGGAGGAAACTGTTGAAAAAGTGATTCAGAAAGGAGACCCAATTTCTGGCTCTCTTTTTGAAATGACCTCAAAATCAGTAAAATCCACTTGGTGAAGTCCATTTGCAAACCATGCCTTGATTTGGTTGGGGGGGGGGGAGGGCAAATCACTTCCTAGGCCTCTCATTCAGAAAAAAAAAATGTTCTCAGCTTGCAAATCTATTTGATCTCAATCAGCGAACAGCAAACACAAGAGCAATTATCAGTTATTCAGTCAAGGAACCAAATTGTTTTCCTCTAAAGTGCTTTTGTGCCTTATGTAGGCCAGGGGCATCAAACTTGATTTCATTGAGGGCCGCATCAGAGTTGTGTTTGACCCGAAGGGCGTGGCCATGGTGGGTGTGATGGGCGTGACACAGGACTCGGGTCTGGGGCACCTGTGGTGGCCAAGTGCTAAGGGAGGACATCCCTGAGACCCTTCCTCACATTATAATCTATCTCCCTCCCTCCCTCCTTCCTTCCTTCCTTCCTTCCTTCCTTCCTTCCTTCCTTCCTTCCTTCCTTCCTTCTTTTGGAAGAAATGTCCTCCTGGGTTCAGTTCCAAGTAGGGAGAAAGATATTGAAACATCCTCTGCTACCAAGTGTTAGGTAAGCTCCCCGTTGGGAGAGCGAGTACGTTCAGCGAAGCGTTGTGAGAGTTGTGTTGGAGAACACACAAACCAGCATTCAGAGACACTGCAGCTTAAATAGGCTTTTACTTTCGTGGAAATAGAGGTATCAGAGTCCATCAAACAGTCCAAGTCATACACGGATAAGACAGTCAGTCATCAATGTCTTTCAGTTAAGGGATAATCCAAATAACATAGTCCAGTATCATACAAACAGTCTGGTACTCAAAGTTTGCTAGCAGTTGCAAAACTTACAATAGCTCACGGCACTTTCTAACAGCCAGCTTCCAAAACACTCAGATCAGATCAGCCCAGCCCCTCTAAACTGCTTTCCATGATAGCTTATAAATATTAATTTTTCTTTACAGGAATATTGTCCTGAGCAACCCTGGGAAAAGGAATGCGCTCTCTCTCGCCATGCTGAAGTCCCTCCGTCAGAATATTTTGCAGGATATTGACAGCATGGATCTGCGCGTCATTATCATTTCAGGTAGGTTGTTCATTCACAGCCGAAAATGAATGAAGGTGGAATTTGGCAGAGGCGTCTTCTCAATCATTTGCGTCTAACTATCATGGGTCGTGGCACGACAAAACCGCGCTCGACTAAGAAGCGCCTGATTAAACCGCGTCGCTGACGTCATCAACAGGGCGACAACAGTGAGTGCGGAGAAAGAAGGGCGCTTTAAATAGCGCTTTGAAAGTAAGCCGATTCAACTTAAGGTAAGGGTTAGGTTTAGGGTTAGGGTTAGGGTTAGGGTTAGGGTTAGGGTTAGGTTAAGGGTTAGGTTTAGGGTTAGTTTAAGGGTTAGGATTAGGGTTAGGTTTAGGGTTAGGTTTAGGGTTAGGGTTAGGTTTAGGGTTACGTTAAGGGTTAGGTTTAGGGTTAGGTTTAGGATTAGGTTTAGGGGGGTTAGGTTTAGGTTTAGGGGTTAATTTTAGGTTTAGCGTTTACAGCGTGCTTCTGTCTCCGCGCTGTTGTCGCCCTGTTGATGACGTCAGCTACGCGGTTTCGTCGAGCGCGCTTTAGTCGAACGCGGTTTTGTGGTGGAACCATCATGGGTTATCCTTTGTTAGGGACGCGGTAGCTCAGTGGCTAAGGCGCTGAGCTTGTTCATGAGAAAGGTCAGCAGTTTGGTGGTTCGAATCCCAAAGAAGAAAACAAGATGGAGCCTAAAGTGGATGGGCTTTCAATTGATGTGGTTTTTCCCCCCCTTCTTTCTTGAAAACAAGAATATGGATTTTAAATGACACTTATGCAGAGCAGTTTTTCTCAAGCAACAAAATGATTAGAAGAGCAACGAAGATGATTAGGGAACTGATGGATAAAAGATATGAAGAATGGTTTCAGAAATTGGGTATGTCTAGTAGTTTAATTAATTTAGTAGTTTACATAGGGTGGCTCAGTGGCTAAGACGTTGAGCTTGTCGATCAGAAAGGTTGGCAGTCCAGCGGTGTGAATCCCTAGCGCCGCATAACGGAGTGAGCTACTTGTCCCAGCTTCTGCCAACCTAGGAGCACCAAGGACCCCACAATCCAACCATGATGGCTTGTGAATCATGTTTCAGCGTGTCATGCAAATGGAATACTGGTCGAGCATGTTCTAGTTCAGTGTGTGTTGTGTGAGCTAGGCCATTGTGGCATCCTGTGCAAATATCTCCTCCTCCTTTTTCCAAACTTCCCTGAAGCTGAAGGTCCTGTGTTCTCCTCTGGGCATGACTTGAAGGAACTGACTCCGAAGGAAGACACAAAACGCCACATGGACATCTTCCAAACCTGTTCAGAGGTGAGTTTCCACGTTGATTTGGTGCCAAAATGTTAACTTTAAATCAAGGGTGTTCAAACTTGGCGCAGTGGTTAAATGCAGCACTGCAGGCTACTTCAGCTGACTGCAGTTCTGCAGTTCGGCTGTTCAAAATCTCACCGGCTCAAGGTTGACTCAGCCTTCCATCCTTCCGAGGTGGGTAAAATGAGGACCCGGATTGTTGTTGGGGGCAATATGCTGACTCTGTAAACCGCTTAGAGAGGGCTGAAAGCCCTATGAAGCGGTATATAAGTCTAACTGCTATTGCTATTGCTAACTTTAAGACTTGTGGACTTCCACTCTCAGAATTTGAAGCCCACAACTCCAAGACCCCTGATGTATCACTGCACGCAACAGCATGACCCTTGAACACACTTTTTATACAGGAAGGACTTATTTTTCGGAGTATAAGACGCACCAAGATTTTGAAGAGACAATTTTTTTTAAAAAAATGTGCACTCTGCAGACCTACAAAAAATGGCCCGTTTTTCGCAAAAAGGGGGCGTTTTTTTTTAAAGGGCATGAATAGCCTTTAAGAGGCTTGTAGAGTGCTCTTGGGGGGCACAAAAACAAGCAAAAAATGGCCTATTTTTCTCTCTTTTCTGCCCTCCCCAGCCCCCACTCTGTAAGCCTCCTAAAGGCTATGACCGGCCATTTTTGTGAGGCAGGCGGGGTTTCAGGAGGCAAAAAAATGCTGTATTCAGTGTATAAGATGCACCCATATTATCAGCCTCTTTTTTGAGGGAAAAAGGTCTGTCTTATACTCCGAAAAATACAGTAATATTAATCTAAATACTGACATCATAAAGGACTAATTAGCCAAATCTGTCCATTTCCCCCCTTTTAATAAGGTTTATTGGGTTTTTATTTTTAAACATATATCAGCATCTATATATGAGCAGCCTCTGGTTGAAAAATGGTTCACGTTAATACAAATAACAACAATCAATTGTTACATTAATCAAACTTATATAATCCTGATATTAATGTACAGTGTTTCCCTGAAAATAAAGCAGGGTCTTATTTTCTTTTGACCCCCAAAATATGGCCTTGGCCTTATTATTGGGGGAGGGGGCTTATTATTTTGGAGCCAGGCTCTTTGAGAGCCTGCTCGCAAGAGAGCAGCCACCCAGCACCCCCCCCCCTCTCCAGCTTGGCAGAGTGCCACTCACCGACCCAGCAATATCCCAAAGGCACCAAGCTGTGCGAGCGGGGGAGCGGGGGAGGGATTGGCGCTCAGGCAGCTTGGTTCCTTTGGGATACCGCTGGGTCAGTGAGTGGCACTCTGCCAGGCTGGAGGGGGGGTTGCACAAGTGCCTGTCCGTCTGTCCCCTCGCCCCGCTAGCGCACCTCACAGTCCTCACCACAACCTCGCCCAGCTCTCCCTGCATGGCCAGGGCCAGGGCTGCCATCGCTGCCCTCTCAACACTGAGGATGGCTTATTCCGAGAGGCCAGTCTTCCAGGAGCCGGGGCAGAGAGTTTTCCAGCAGCCGGGCCACAACCATAGAACGGGAAGCACACACCCAAAGTGGCCACCGCCAGAAGGCTCCGAGCTGCCCAAAGGCACGAACAATTAAGAAAACAGGGTCGACTCGGGAGTAAGGCTGGGAGATGATTAGCCCCTCCCATAAGACATAAAAGAGGAGCGAATAGGACGTGAGTCTTTTCAGGAAGCAATTAGTTCATCTGGTCGGTTCAAACTTTGAAAAGTTCTGTTTGACTCTGTGCTAAGTTTGGCCTTGCTCTGCATTTGGCAATTAGGTCTCTGGCAGCCTTCCAAGGGAGATAAGGTGGGTGTTTATCAACATTCCCCTGAAAGACTGTGGCAACTCAAGCAGACGTCTGTCGGAATCTTCACAGGCTGTTTGTGAAGCCTTGCGGGCTCTGAATGACCATAATTCACAGCCGTATAAATAAAAGAGGGGTTTTGGGACTAAGATTGTGATTTATGCTTTCTCAGGAAGCCTAGGTCAGAACACTGTATTCCAGATGTGATCTAACCAGGGGTGGGTTCTTGCCAGTTCTAACCTCTTCTATAGAAGAGGTTCCACAAATCTACAGTGCTGTTTAGAACCGGTTCCAGCTCCCTCCCCCCTCCTGTCCACACATCATCAAGATGAAGAGGAAGAGGAGGAATTCTGGGAGTTGAAGTCCACAAGTCTTAAAGCTGTCAAGTTTGAACACCCCTGGGTTTTTTTTTCTAAAGGGTTAGGGGTGCAAGGGTCTTGTAACTTGACAGCTTTAAGACTTGTGTGCTTCAAACGCCAGAGTTTCTGAGCCAACATTTTGGTTGCTTAGCAAGAGCGTTGTTAAGTGAGTTTCACCACATTTTACAAGTTGGCCACGCCCACCCAGTGACATGACTGCCAAGCCACTCCCACTCAGTCACATGGCCGGCAAGCCACTCTCACCCGGTCACATGGCTGGCAAGCCACTCCCTCAAAGCAAGCCACACCTACAGAAGAGGTTCTAAAAAAATTGGAAACCCACCACTGGATCTAACATGGGGTAAAGTGGAACTATCATTTCTTCTGATCTCCACGCATGTTTTCCTTTGTTTTTAAACCACTTCCTGACAGGTCATGACCTTGCTTCCAAAGCTACCCGTGCCCGTGATTGCCAAAGTAAATGGCCTCGCCACAGCCGCCGGTTGCCAGCTGGTGGCCAGCTGTGACATTGCCGTGGCCAGCGAGAAGTCCAAGTTCGCCACGCCTGGAGTGAACGTGGGCCTCTTCTGTTCGACGCCCGCAGTAGCCATTGGAAGATCCCTGCCAAAAAAGGTAGACCTTATCCACCAATGGTCCTTGGTGGCCCTTCTCTTTTGCTCCCATGTCCATCGCTTGAATGGGGTCAACCGTTCTGCAAGGATAAAGCCAACCGATTTCACATGGGCAAAATTGAGCTGTGGAACTTCTGGCCACAAGGCAGCCGTGGCTGGCCACCACAGTTGATTTGAAAAAGGAGCGACGGCATGCAGACATTGCTTGGCTTACGATCCCAATCGAGTACAAAATCTCCTTTGCTAAGCACGACGTTAAATGAGTTTCACCCCACTTGATGACCTTCCTTTGCCCCTCATTACAAATTAGCTAAGGTTAAATGGCGCAGTGGTTAGGGTGCAGTACTGCAGGCAACTTCTGCTGCCTGCAAGTCAGAAGTTTGATTCTGACCGGCTCAAGGTTGACTCAGCCTTCCATCCTTCCCAGGTCAGTAAAATGAGGAGCCAGATTGTTGGGGGCAAGAGGCTGACTCTGTAAACCGCTTAGAGAGGGCTGTAGAGCAGTGTGTAAGTCTAAGTGCTATTGCTAAGTGGGAGGGAGGGAGGGAGGGAGGGAGGGAAGGAAGGAAGGAAGGAAGGAAGGAAGGAAGGAAGGAAGGAAGGAAGGAAGGAAGGAAGGAAGGAAGGAAGATCTCTGATGATCCTGTAGTTAGAATGCAGTTCTGCAGGCTTCCTCTGCTGACTGTTGGCTGCCTGTAAGTTCGGCAGTTCGATTCTGACCGGCTCAAGGTTGAGCCAACCTTCCATCCTTCCAAGGTCAGTAAAAAGAGGATTGTTGGGGGCAATAGACTGACACTGTAAGCCACTTAGAGAGGGCTGTAAAGCACTGTGGAGTGATACAGTATATAAGTCTAAGTGCTATTGCGATCAGCTATGAGTTGCCACCTCATTCCAAAATCAAAGGAAAGGTCCTACCAGCATCTCCTTAAGCCAGGTCGTTGCTTCTGAAAGCAGAGGTAGCTGGAGAAGATGCTCTCGCTGCTCGTTTTAATGCGTGCCCAAATTCATGCCTTAAATATTTGCCTGGTGGGATTTCCTAGCCTGAACTTGCCCATCAGACGGGCATCAGGATCTTGAAAGGAGCCAGATGTTGCACATCCAAAGTCTCCAGCTCAGGTGTTTTCTTCCAGGTGGCACTGGAGCTCCTCTTCACCGGAGCGCCCATGACAGCCCAGGATGCCCTTCTCCACGGACTCATCAGCCAAGTTGTACCCGAGGACCAGCTGGAAAGCGAGACCCTGAAAATCGCCCAAAAGATTTGCCAAAGCAGCCGGGCCGTGTTAGCTCTGGGGAAGGCCACATTTTACAAGCAGATGGAACACGATATTAGCACGGCCTATCAGATAGCTTCCCAGGTCATGGTGGACAACCTGGCTATGAAGGACGGACAGGAAGGAATCGAGGCCTTCATCTCTAAACGCAAACCCAACTGGTTCCATTCTTGAAAGAAACATTTCCAAGGAACATCTGGGCCAATGTTTTTCAACATGAAGATGTGTGGACTTCAACTCCCAGAATCCCCCGGCCAGACAGACAGAGAGAATTCTGGGAGTTGAAGTCCACACATCTTCACGTAGCCATGGTTGAAAAACATTTGATTTAAGATCTCTAAGAGCCTTTTATTTGGTCAATAAAACCAGTTTTGGGTTTCCCAAACCTGCTTTGAATGTCCCAGGACTTTCAGCTTGTTTTACGGAATCCCTTATTGGCCTATGAATATTGGTTTAAAAAGATGGTTATGAATTTAATGGTTACATGTTACTCTATAACAGACTGTGATTGAGGGTGCTAAGCCATTGTTTGCCTAACCACAATGTAATAAATAAACCACCATATCTGAATGTACTAGTATATTAAACCAAAACCAAAGCCTACTGCCACACTCCTCCCAACGGCCGATAAGATCCCACAGGATGGGCCTCCTTCAGATGCCGTGAGCCAGACAATGTCGGCTGGTGGCTCCCCGGAGGAGGGCCTTCTCTGTGGCTGCCCCGACCCTTTGGAACGAACTACCCCCAGAAATCCGGACCTCGCCCACTCTCATGGCCTTCAGAAAAGCTGTCAAGACCTGGCTATTCCGGCAGGCCTGGGGCTGTTGACCGCATTGTTGAGGTCCAGCCCCGATTGAAATGAATGTGTTGTTTTTAACTTGTCTATTTTATTTTTACTTTCTTTTATTTTCTTTCTTTCCCCTCTCTGTAAGCCGCCCGGAGTCCTCCGGGATTGGGCGGCCTATAAATAAAATTAACCATTAACCATTAACCTGGCCAAACATATATTGGCTTAATTGAATTCCTCCAGTAACTAGGCTTATAAGTTGTGATTTCCTTGGTTTATGACTTCAGATGTCAGGCTGGGGGGAAAAAACAGGACCTTTCTTGTGGGTTATGCCAATTGCCTGGGAAATTAGGAGATTCCAGCAGCTCAAATAGGTATAAAGATTTCTTGTAACCTTAAGCTCTCTACAAGAATCTGAGCTACTAACGTTCAAAGCAATTTGGCGGTAGATAAACAATTTACAGTGGGCTGGACTTACGATCTCTTGTGGGCGCTCAGGTACTCGTGACTTATGACGTGTTTGACCCTTCACTGGTCACCTCCTACAGCAGGGGTGTCAAACTCGATTTCATTTGAGGGCCACATCAGGATTGTGTTTGACCTCAAAGGACTGGGCGGGAGTAGCATGGTCTTGGTGGGCATGACGCAGGGTTCATGTTGGGGGCACCTGTGTTTTGATAGCCCTCTGCCAGCAAAAATGGAGCCCAGGGGTCCCCCGCACCCCATTTTCAGCCCTCCTGCAGCCCCCTGTCAGTGAAAATGGAGCTCGGGGGGGGCTGTGTGTACCACCCCGCACCCCATTTTTACTGGTAGAGAGCTACAGGAGGGTAACATTGGGGCAGTCACCAGGAGAAGGTGATATCTAGAAACACTATACTATCAAGCAAATTCAGCTGGAATTTATCCTTTGCATTGATGATTCCTGAATTACCTTATTTTTCGGAGTATAGGACGCAGCTTTTCCCCTCAAAAAAGAGGGTGAAAATCTGGGTGCGTCTTATATAATAAATACACCATTTTTGGCCTCCTGAAACCCCAGCCCCCCCCTTTGCAAAAATGGACCTGAGGGCTGGGGAGGGCAAAAACAAGCAAAAAATTGGCCGTTTTTGCCCCCCCCCCCCCAGCTCCCAGGAGCACTCTACAAGCCTCCCAAAGCCTCTGCATGCCCCCCCCTTTTTTGTGCAAATAACGGTACATTTTTGCAAAAAATGGACCATTTTTTTGCTCGTTCCCCCTCCCCCCCAGCTCCAGGAGCACTCTAAGAGCCTCCCAAAGCTTTTTATTTTTGCAAAAAACGAGGCGTGCAGAGGGTTTGGGAGGCCTGCAGAGTGCAAAAACTTTTTTTATATATATAAAATTGCCTCTTCAAAATCATGGTGTGTCTTATAGCCTGAAAAATACGATATGTCTCCCAAGCTAGAGGCATCTGGTGTAGAAATATTTCTATATGTATATGGAGAAATGCTGTCCCTTCAGAATGTCCCTGAATGACAATTCCCCTACTTAGTTTAGCATCCCTTCCTTCTAGATCAGGAGTGTCAAACTCAAGTCTCAAACTTGAACGGGCCCGCAGAGTGCTTAGATCTGGCCTGTGCGGCCGCCCTGGAAACAGCGGACTGGCTCGTGGTGCCTTTGCCAGCAAAAACGGAGTTCAGGAGTGCCGCACACGGCCCTCCTGCCCTCCGTTTTCGCTGGCAGAGTGCTGCAGAAGCCATCACGCGGCCCTCCGGAGCTGCATTTTTGCTGCCAGAGCTCTGCAGGAGGTCGTTGCAGCTGAAAACAGAGCTAGGGAGGGCCGTGCGCATTCCTCGGCACCCTGGCCATGCCTACCCGGCCCTCTTGAGGTCAAACACAACCCTGATGCGGCCCTTAATGAAATCGAGTTTGACATCTCTGTTCTAGACGGGTTTGAATATTGTTCAGGAGGTATCGAGCTATTCTAAAGGATGAACACCAGGGGGCGATGTTCACATTCTAAAAACTGCCAGCATCTTTCTCAATTCTCTGCCGCAGGAAGCATTCAGATTTATTTTTTTTCCCTGTGACCCGCGAATCAGGCAGGAGCAAAATAAGGCAGAAGAATTCAGGAATTCATTTTCACTGTCCGGTTTTCAACGTCTCTAAACACAATTCATCATTTATTCACCCGCAAACTGGCCCTTCACTAGATCGGAGGGAACTTGAGGAAGTCCAACATTGTCAGGATTTTTCCTGTTAATTCAGTTAATTTTCAGTGCATTACTCAAACTCCAAAGTATTCAAACTATGTTATCTGGAGCCACGGGGGTTCTATTAAGAGGCATCCTGGGATTGCACAGGACAGTTTTTGCTTACAGGTGATCCTCCACCTGTATCCAACAACTGTAATGTTGGAATCACTGATTCCAACACCAAAGTTGGAACCAGAATCTCAAGTCATTGAGCAAAATGGCCAATTAAGTAAGATATCACTGCTTCATCCAACAACTGCAATCCCAAGCACTTCTGGTTGCGGTTGTTAAAGGGATGGAGTTGGTGGCTGGTGGGGGGCAGCGTCCCTCCACAACAGGCCCAGTCTCACGCCACCCCTTAGGAATATTGGAAGAAATGTCCTTCTGGGTTCAGTTCCAAGTGGGGGAAAAGACACTGGAAACATGGAGGCTGCTTGGAAAGATGGTTTAATGGTGGACAGGACCACGTGGCTTGAGCTCCTGAACAGAAAAGGGGGATCAGATGCTTCCAGATGTTGGGTGAAGAAGAAAAGAGAGCGAGATGCTGAAAGTTTTCGGGCTTTACACTCTCTGTTTCCTGTTCCTGTGTAAGAAATGTATTCTGATTGGTTGTCAGACTCCCATGGCGCCATGCAGGGGCAACTCTCTAGGCTGTGTTTTGAGTCCAAGTTTGGTTGGGTTCCCAGATGCCATGTGGTGAGTTTCTGCAGAAGGCTAATCCTATCTATGTTATGTAGAGTAAACTAGCTTAGGGGCCCTAATGGCCCATTGAGAAAGGTGGGGGCTTTTAAGAGTGAGTCTGTTTCCTGCCTAAAAAACATGTTCCTCCATTTATGATCCAGGGAAATATAATATTCTGCCTTTTCAATATTTCGGAGGATATTTCATTTCTCTGGGAGAGGGGTGGGTGCTAACCTCTACTCTACTCTAAATGAAACTGTAATTTCTTTCCTTTGTACCAGATAAATAAATGAGGATAGGATCTTTTCTTAGTCCTTTTGTGCCTTGAATATTAACTTAGGCTTCACTATAAAAATATAAGGAGTAAAAAATGTAATAATATAATGTGAAAATATAAGGAGAATTTAGGCTTCATTATAAAACGGGGCCAGATGGCTCAGCGGTTAAAGAGGCTGAGCTTGTCAGATGGAAAACTGACAGACCGGGTTCAAGACCCGAGTGCTGTGGGATGGGGTGAGCGCCCGTTCCTTCCTCCAGCTCCTTCCCACCCAGCAGTTCAAAAGCATCCAAATCATCATCATCATCATCATCATCATCTCCATTTAACGACCCCATAATCCCTTGCAGGGTGGAGTCTGGGCAGCTGAATGAAGGTAGCAGAGTGTTTTAATGGCCAGATGCCCTTCCTGTCGCCAATCCGGAGTTTTGTTCCGCAGATATATTCTCCTTGTGCCCAGAGAGAGAAATATCTGCCTCTACCTAAGATCAACTCACACAAGCATACAAATGCAAGTAGATAAATAGGTACCACTTTGGTGGGAAGGTAACAGTGCTCCATCTGCCTTTGATACAGGGATGGGTTCCTGCCAGTTCCAACCTCTTCTATAGAAGAGGTTCCACAAATCTTTAGTGCCGTTTAGAACCTGTCCGCACAACATCAAGATGTGCGCCCCGCCTGTCCGCAGTGCCCCCCTGTCAAGATGAAGAGCGAGAGGAGGAATTCTGGGAGTTGAAGTCCACAAGTCTTAAAGCTGTCAAGTTTGAACACCCCTGGGGTTTGTTTTTCTAAAGGGTTAGGGGTACAAGGGTCTTGTAACTTGACAGCTTTAAGACTTGCGTGCTTCAAATGCCAGAGTTTCTGAGCCAACATTTTGGTTGCTAAACAAGAGCGTTGTTAAGTGAGTTTCACCACATTTTACAAGTCGGCCACGCCCACCCAGTCACATGACTGCCAAGCCACTCCTACTCAGTCACATGGCTGGCAAACCACTCCCACTCAGTCACGTGGCCGGCAAGCAGGGGTGGGTTTCTCGCCCCGTTCCAACCGGTTCGGTTGGAACGGAGCCAGCGGCGTCCTCGTGCACGCGCGCAGTGCACGCATGTATACTAGCGTCTGTGCGATGCTCCAGCTGCTCCTGGAGGATTGCGCAGGCGCTGTATGCGTCCTGCGCATGCATGGAAGCGCAGAACTCGTCAAAACCGGGTAAGAAACGCGGGCGGGCGGGTGGACCCTTCGGCGTTCTCGGAAGTTACTTACTTCCGGGTTCGCCGACCAAACGGTTCGCGGGGACCGCCGCGAACCGCCTGAAACCCACCCCTGCCGGCAAGCCACTCCCACAAAGCAGGCCACACCTACAGAATAGGTTCTAAAAAAATATGAAACCCACCACTGCTTTGATATATAGTCATGCTAGCCACATGACTACGGAAACATCTTTGGACGGTGCTGGCTCTCAGGCTTAACAAACTGAGATAAGCACCACACCCTTACAGTCAGACACGAATGGACAGAGAAATCTTTAAAAAAACAGTTCACAAAGCTTTTTCTTTTAAGGCTTCACATTTCGGACTTTACAAAATCGATACCTGAAACTTCTCTTGCAATCTGCCCTTTTTGTAACATTTCTCACAATTCTCCCATCGATAGGAGGAGAAAGGAACGGATGATTTAAGTTTCTACTACAGTCTTGGGGTGCGGCTACAACGTTGCTGTTGAGTTTGCCGTTTGGTGTGACCCAGATACCTAGTTGGCTTGCAATCCATGCGTTGCACAAATCCAGAAAACTGGTAAACCCAATTTCAGTTAGCGATCACGGGAATTGTTCACTTGCCATCCCACACAGCGATACAAAGGGTACTGATTGCTGTTGTGTGAATGACAATATCTAAGGGTGATTATATTACATGGTTTTCCACAAAAAAAATATGCTAATCTTTTATTCAGATGGGAGGGAAGGGAAAATCTCACATATGTATGTAGGTACGTACCAGGGGTGGGTTTCTCGCCCCGTTCCAACCGGTTCGGTTGGAACGAGGCCGGTGTTGTCCTCGCGCACATGCGTACTAGCGTCTGTGCGATGCTCCAGCTGCTCCTGGAGGATCGCGCAGGCGCTGTATGCGTCCTGCGCATGCGTGGAAGCGCAGAATTCATCAAAACCGGGTAAGGAGCGGGCGCGGGCACGTGGGCGCGAACGGGCGTGGGGGGGGGCTTCGCCATTCCCAGAAGTTACTTACTTCCGGGTTCGGCGACCAACCGGTTCACAGGGACTGCCACGAACCAGTTGAAACCCACCCCTGGTACGTATGTACGTATGTACATTCTCTCTCTCTCTCTCTCTCTCTCTCTCTCTCACACACACACACACACACACACACACATATATATATATCCCATATATAACTCACAATATTGCTATTCACCAAAGCGATTGCATTTACAAAGGGAATAATAGTATCTAATCTCCCCAACCAATTTATACCGCAGTTCTTGAGAACTCCAATATGTTAAATGCTTAAAGCATCCAATCTTTAGAAAACAAAGGTGTGTCTAATTGCTTTTTGCACTGAGCAAAACAAATCTTGCCACTGGACTGTTTGCTAGATTGTAAAAACGAAATCAAACTTTTCAAAGGAACAGTTTAGAAAAGAAAAACCAAGCATTATCTTTTTAATAGAATCATGGGCTTGACGAGGGATGCTTTTTCCATGAAAATGTAAAGGTTTTTCCTGTCCAGTCGTGTCCCACTCTAGGGCACGCTGCTCATCTCCGTTTATTGGCCGAAGGAGCCTGCGTTGTCCAAAGACAATTTCCGTGGTTATGTGGCCAGCACGACTATATGCAAAGGCACACGGAAAGCTGTTACCTTCCCACTGGAGTGGTACCTATTTATCTACTCGCATTTGCAGGCTTTCGAACTGCTGGGTCGGCAGGAGCTAGAGCAAGGAACGGAAGCTCACCCATTGCGCAGCACTTGGGTCTCGAACCTGGGCTGTTAGCTCTCCATCTGACAAACTCAGCATCTTAAATCACTAAGCCATCAGGGCCCTCCGCTTTGCATCTTCGTTTTAATTTCTATTTATTTATTTAGTTTGTCACTCATGCACAAGATAACAGGAAGAAGAATAAACAGATCAGTTTACAGCCTATTGCCGCAATAATCTGGGTCCTTGTTTTACCGACCTTAGAAGGATGGAAGGCTGACTCAACCTTGAGCCTGGTGAGAATCGAACTGCTGGCATTCGGCCGAATCAGCCTGCAATACTACATTCTGACCACTGCGCCACCACGGCTCTTATCATCACCGTTGCCTTGCAAGACCCACTTTGCAAATTCTCATGGCTGGTTGGGGAATTCTGGGAGTTGAAATCCGTGCATCTTCAAATTGCTGTGGCTGAGAAACACTGAACCACACCATTGTTTAACGTGTCCCTCCAAGGAGACTCTTTGCAGACTAGCTGGGCAATGTTTGCTAAGCTGGACTATTCTAAGCCTGGATTGTTCTCTGGCTGAAAGTAGGCGCTGTTCCTTTTAGATGAAAACTCCATTTTTTAGAAAACGGGGGTATAAAGATCTTCATTCTGCAGAAAAGATTCGATCAGGAACAAGCGGTGCTTGGCGTTTCTTTCCCGACTGTTTAACACCAGTTCTATCAGAAAAGGCTGGGCGTCTTTATTCCTTTTGTTAAGAGGCAGAATGCAGAAGACAGTGAGGAGGCTTAGAAGTTGGTAAGACAACCTTTATTGTCATTTTTTTTCCCTTGAAGCCACACTGGCACACATTAAAAAATGAAAGTGTTTCCTGCTCTAAAAAGTGTACACGTAGATAACACACATACAGACATGCTACATACCCTATTTTTCGGAGTATAAGATGCACTTTTTCCCCTCAAAATAGAGGCTGAAAATCTGGGTGCATCTTATACACTTAATACAGCATTTTTTGTCTCTCGAAACCCCGCCCCTTCACCAAAATGGCCGTGCATAACCTTTAGGAGGCTTTCAGAGTGCTCCTGGGGGCTGGGGAGGGGGCAAAATTGAGCAAAAAAAAAGGCCATTTCCTGGGGGCTGGGAAAGGCAGAAATGAGCAAAAAATGGCCGTTGTTTGTTTTTGCTCAATTTTGCCCCCTCCCCAGCCCCCAGGAGCACTCTATAAGCCTCCTAAAGGCTATCCATGCCCTTTTTGCGGGGGGAAAAGGGCCCGTTTTCATGAAAAAGGGCCGTTTTGGGGAGGTTTGCAGAACGCAAAAACTTTTTTTTTAAATTTGCCTCTTCAAAACCTTGGTGCCTCTTATATTCTGGTGCGTCTTATACTCCAAAAATATGGTACATACATGTGTAAATACTGACCCCCTGACATAGAAACAGATATATATTTTAATCACTCCATCTTGAATACGTAGCAGAAAGAGGAAGCTTGGGAATTCCTAAGGCAGATACTATATGGAACAAAACTGGAAGAATCTGGATGTTCTTCAGACACCACGAAGCCCCTCCCAGAAGGTAACAAGGAAAACAGTTTGTGAAGAGGATGTGTAGCATCCCGGACAGTCCTGCGGACTCTATCAAGCATGGCTTACATGCTACGTCCTGGATAGAAAGAAGTGAACTACCAATAATCTTTTCTGCTGTCCTCACCACTCTCTGATTCCTCTCCGAAGCAGTAATGCTTCCAAGCCAGACAATAATGCAATACGACAGGATGCCATCCCTCTATAGCAATGATGGTGAACCTTTTCAACACTGAGTGCCCAAACCAGAATGTGCATGCATGCATGTGCATGTGCGTGCGCTGGAGCACCCGAAACCCAAAGACCAGCTGGCCAGCACATGCATGCCTATTCTTGGGGCTGTTTTTCAGGACTTCAGGCTGTTTTTCAGGCCATGTTTGGGGCTGTTTTCAGGCTGGGTTTTTGGCCATTTTCAGGTCATTTTTGGCCTGAAAACAGTCTGGAAAATGGCCTGAAAACAGCCTGAAAAACAGCCCAAAAAAGGCCTGCAAATGGCCCAAAATGGCCTGTTTTTTAAACCATAAGAGCAGCTGGTGATGGCACCTATGCCCACGGAGAGGGCTCTGCATGCCACCTCTGGCACGCGTGCCATAGGTTTGCCATCATGGCTCTATAGAAAGTGGTAAGGACAGGTGGAGGAAGATGTACTTTTCCCACGTGACGCAGAGCAGAGTCTCTCCTCTCTAGACTTTGCTACAAAACCATAAAATGGGAGTGCTAAAAACACTGGGGAATCCTGGGAACCAGAAGTCCCCACATCGTGAAGTTGCTGAGGTCGAATGTCTGTGGAGATGGCCAGTCATTCAGGTCATAGTTGCCTCAAAGGTGCCTTTTCAAACGGCAACTGGACTTTCTTTGGGGGAAGAGGAAAGAAACTGGATTTTTCCCCCTTCTTCCTCACGTAAAAACAGTCCGCCTGCCCTTTGAAAAAGCATCTTTGAGATTTCTGAGGTTGAGAAACATTGCTGTGGTGAAGATGAGCAAACGGTCAGCAAAATCAGATGCCCTTCATTCTGTCCTTCCGTTAACGGGCATGGCCTTAAAATCAAATGTCGTCCAGCTTTTTGAGCGCCTTGTTTTGTTTCTGCTTCTTCTTGGAATGTTTTCACAACAGTAGCCCGTCCGACTTTCATGTGTTGTGACTTGTAAATCGCCTCGAGGCTCAGCAGTCTAAATTTACATTATTTCCTGATTCCAGCAATTGGCTCCAATCCAGAGCCTTCAAATCGATCATCCGTGGAGCCTGTAGATCCCGTAACTCGTACATGATCTAGAAAGTCAAACTACGTGTCTTCCTTTCCTCCACTATTTGTCTTGCTTTCCAATTGTCCATCTCCTGCTTTGCATGTTCAGATACCTGGTAACCGTAGGTGGAGTTGACATCCATGTGCATATTTTGGTTCGATCTGCAATGTGTGATTTTCTCCAGTGGTGAAATTCAAATTTCTTTACTACCGGTTCTGTGGGTGTGACTTGGCGGGTGTGGCAGGGGAAGGATATTGCAAAAATCTCCATTCCCTCTTCACTCCTGGGGGAAGGATACTGCAAAATCTCCATTCCCTCCTCACTCCTGGGGGAAGGATACTGCAAAATCTCCATTCCCTCCTGGGGGAAAGATACTGCAAAATCTCCATTCCCTCTTCACTCCTGGGGGAAGAATATTGCAAAATCCCCATTCCCTCCCCACTCCTAGGGGAAGGATACTGCAAAATCTCCATTCCCTCTTCACTCCTGGGGGAAGGATACTGCAAAATCCCCATTCCCTCCTCACCCCTGGGGGAAGGATTTTGCAAAATCTCCATTCCCTCCTGGGGGAAAGATACTGCAAAATCTCCATTCCCTCTTCACTCCTGGGGGAAGAATATTGCAAAATCCCCATTCCCTCCCCACTCCTAGGGGAAGGATACTGCAAAATCTCCATTCCCTCTTCACTCCTGGGGGAAGGATACTGCAAAATCCCCATTCCCTCCTCATTCCTGGGGGAAGGATACTGCAAAATCTCCATTCCCTCTTCACTCCTGGGGGAAGGATACTGCAAAATCCCCATTCCCTCCCCACTCCTAGGGGAAGGATACTGCAAAATCTCCATTCCCTCCTCACTCCTGGGGGAAGGATATTGCAAAATCTCCATTCCCTCCTCACTCCTGGGGGAAGGATACTGCAAATCCCCATTCCCTCCTCACTCCTTGGGGAAGGATACTGCAAAATCTCCATTCCCTCCTGGGAGAAGGATACTGCAAAATCCCCATTCCCTCCTCACCCCTGGGGGAAGGATTTTGCAAAATCTCCATTCCCTCCTGGGGGAAAGATACTGCAAAATCTCCATTCCCTCCTCACTCCTGGGGGAAGGATATTGCAAAATCTCCATTCCCTCCTCACTCCTAGGGGAAGGATACTGCAAAATCTCCATTCCCTCCTCACTCCTGGGGGAAGGATACTGCAAAATCTCCATTCCCTCCTGGGAGAAGGATACTGCAAAATCCCCATTCCCTCCTCACCCCTGGGGGAAGGATTTTGCAAAATCTCCATTCCCTCCTGGGGGAAAGATACTGCAAAATCTCCATTCCCTCCTCACTCCTGGGGGAAGGATATTGCAAAATCTTCATTCCCTCCTCACTCCTAGGGGAAGGATACTGCAAAATCTCCATTCCCTCCTCACTCCTTGGGGAAGGATACTGCAAAATCTCCATTCCCTCCTCACTCCTGGGGGAAGGATACTGCAAAATCTCCATTCCCTCCTCACTCCTGGGGGAAGGATATTGCAAAATCCCCATTCCCTCCTCACTCCTAGGAGAAGGATACTGCAAAATCTCCATTCCCTCCTCACTCCTGGGGGAAGGATGCTGCAAAATCTCCATTCCCTATTCACTCCTGGGAGAAGGATACTGCAAAATCTCCATTCCCTCCTCACTCCTGGGGGAAGGATACTGAAACATCTCCATTCCCTCCTCACTCCTGGGGCAAGGATACTGCAAAATCTTCATTCCCACTCCATTCTGCGGCCAGCCAGAGGTGATATTTGCCAGTTCTCCAAACTACTCAAAATTTCCACTACCGATTCTCCAGAACCTGTCAGAACCTGCTGAATTTCACTCCTGATTGTCTCCCAACTTCTTAAAGAAACCATGATGGTGGGTGGGTGAGTGGAGATTAGATCATCTAGGCAGTTAGAAAGCTACCATTCATCCTTCATGGATTCCCATAATCATGGTGGGATTTTGAAGGACATTTCAAGTTAATTTCCATATTGTGTTTATCCATGGATAAAATTGGAACCTCCTACCTCAATGTTTCTCAACCTTAGCAATTTTAAGAGGTGTGGACTTCAAGCCCTAGAATTCCTCAGCCCGCTTTATTGAAGTCCATCAACATCTTCAAGTTGCCAAGATTGAGAAACAGTGTTGTAAGGTCCTCACCATCTTCTAAACTCTTCTCCACAGTCCTTTGAGTTCTTGATTTGTGTTGACCAAAGCTGGAGCACTGAATTCCATGTTTAAACCAGGAGTGTCCAAAAGTTGTTGGCAACTTTTAAGACTTGTGGACTTCAACTCCCAGAATTTCTCAGCCAGGAGTTGAAGTCCACACTGCTTAAAGTTATTAAGGTTGAGAAACTCTGTGCGGTACATACACCTGGAATTATAATACGAGATCTCTTAATAACAGGATGCTCACTGCTTCACTATTTCCTGAGTTTAAAACTACTGTTGTACTTGATAGTCACAACCTAAAAGCATATTTATCTTGGATTCGTGATCAGTGCTATTAGATTCATGTTACCGCACGAAACCCCAAGAATAAAACTTCCTTTTAGCAAATCCAACTGAAATAGAAGCTGGGTTATTGTGTTTTATGTTATAGCGTTTTTTCTCAAGCTTGGCCACTAGAAGATGTGTGGACTTAAATTCCCAGAATCCCGCAGCCAGACATGCTAGCAGAGGAATTCTGGGAGCTGAAGTCCCCACATTTTCAATGGCCAAGCTTAACAGAATAACAGAGTTGGAAGGGACCTTAGAGGTTTTCTAGTCCAGCCCCCTGTTCCAGCAGGAAACCCTATATCATTTCAGACAAATCGTTTTCCAGTCTCTTCTTTAAAACTTCCAGTATTGGAGCATCCACAACTTCTGGAGGCAAGTCGTTCCACTGATTAATTGTTCTGTCAAGAAATTTCTCCTTATTTCTAAGTTGGATCTCTCCTTGATTAGTTTCCATCCATTGCTTCTCGTTCTGCCTTCAGGTGCTTTGGAGAATAAGTTGACCCCCTTCTTCTTTGTGGCAGCCTCTCAAATATTGGGACACTGCTATCATGTCACCCCAGTCCTTCTTTTCATTAAACTACTAAAAAGGTAAAGATTCCCCTCGCACATATGTGCTAGTCGTTCCTGACTCTAGGGGGTGGTGCTCATCTCTGTTTCAAAGCCGAAGAGCCAGCGCTGTCCGAAGATGTCTCCGTGGTCATGTGGCCGGCATCACTAAATGCCGAAGGCGCACGGAACGCTGTTCCCTTCCCACCAAAGGTGGTTCCTATTTTTCTACTTGCATTTTTACATGCTTTCTAATTGCTAGGTTGGCAGAAGCTGGAACCAGTAGTGGGAGCTCACGCCATTATGCGGCGCTAGGGATTCAAACCGCTGAACTGCCGACCTTTCTGATCGACTAGCTCAATGTCTTAGCCATTGAGCCACCCTATGTAAATTACTAAATTAATTAAACTACTAGACATATCCAATTTCTGAAACCATTCTTCATATCTTTTATCCTTCAGTTCCCTAATCATCTTTGTTGCTCTTCTAATCATTTTGTTGCTTGAGAAAAACTGCTCTGCATAAGTGTCATTTAAAATCCATGTTTTCAAGAAAGAAGGAGGAAAAAAACCACATTAATTGAAAGCCCATCCACTTTAGGCTCCATTTTGTTTTCTTCTTTTGTCAGAACGTACCAGGATGATTTAAAAGTTTTCCCACTTCTTCAAACAATTCCTGGTTGCTAAGATCTGCTTTCAGAAAGAGGGCTGTCTTGGTGTGCTCACAGTAATCCTTTTCAGTTTTCCTCTTAATTAGACCAACCAGGCTGTTTTTATCAAAATAAATAATCCACAAAGAGAGAAAAAAAAAGTCAGATAGAAACCTTAAAAGATAAGGAATCAAACATGTCAGTCAACCATAAATAAACCATCATTTTACGTCAAAAAGTCCACATTCCGTAGATTTCTCCAGTAATTGTGTTTCTCAAACCTGACATTTCAGCAACGCTCAATATAATAGAACAGAAATTTTAAATCGGCCATTTCTTGAACAGCTTTAGCCTCGCTGAACTTTAGTGAAAGCCTTTTGAGGAAACATTTGACAGTGATTGATAAAGGTGCTAAATCTAATAATTAGGCCGCTTGGCTCTTCATGGAGCTATATTTAGGTTTAGCTCTGGAAAGTGTCTGGCCTTCATTTTTCAGCCAGGAATAAAAATGTAGCACGTCACTATTATTCTCATTTCTTCTCTTGCATGGGAAAAAAATAAAAATCATAGCTCAGTTCAGCAATGTATATTTAACAGGCGAACCAAGCACGTTTCGAAAAGCAAATGCTGTCCAATCACTCATCCTTTCCAGAATTGGAGACGTGGACGATGGGCTCAGGAACCCAGAGGAAAATTGCAAATGAAGTGCCGTCAAATCTTTTTTTTTTTTTTTCGATCGAGGGGTCCTACCTCAGCTCCTTCGGGATTGGGCAGCCTATAAATTTATTAAACAGTTAAACAGTTAAACAGTTACTTTTAAGGCTTGTGGACTTCAACTCCCAGAATTCCGCAGCCAGTATGGCTGAGGCAATGGTGGGTTTCAAAAAATTTTCGAACCTACTCTGTGGGTGTGGCCTCCTTTGTGGGAGTGGCTTGCCAGCCGTGTGACCTGGTGGGAGTGGCTTGCCGACCATGTGTTTTCTTTCTCTCTCTCTCTCTTTTTCTCTCTCTCTCTTTCCTTCCTTCTGTCTCTCTGTCCCTTTTTCCTTTTTTCTTTCATCTCTCACTTTTTCTTTCTTTTTTCTTTCATCGCTCACTTTTTCTTTCTTTTTTTCTTTATTTCTTTCTTCCTTTCTTTCTCTTTCTCTTTCTGTGTGTGTGTGTGTGTGTCAGTGGTGGGTTTCAAAAAAATTTAGAACCTACTCTGTGGGTGTGGCCTCATTGTGGGAGTGGCTTGCTGGCCATGTGACCTGGTGGGAGTGGCTTGCCGGCCATGTGTTCTCTCTCTCTCTCTCTCTCTCTCCTTCCTTCCTTTTGTCTCTCTGTCCCTTTTTCCTTTTTTTCTTTCATCTCTCTCTCACTTTTTCTTTCTTTTTTTTTCTTTTTTTTCTTTTTTTCTTTCTTCCTTTCTTTTTCTTCCTCTCTGTGTGAGTCTGTCTGTCTGTGTGTGTATGTGTGTGTGTGTGTGTGTGTGTGTCAGTGGTGGGTTTCAAAAATTTTTGGAACCTCTTCTGTAGGTGTGGCCTGCTTTCTGGTGGAACCTCTTCTAACCGGTTCGGTAGATTTGATGAACCGGTTCTACCGAACTGGTGCGAACTGGTAGGAACCCACCTCTGGACTAAGGAATTCTGGGAATTGAAGTCCCCAAGTCTTAAAATTGTCAAAGTTGAGCATCCCTGCTTTAGATATTCCTGGTGCTAAATCTGACCACGTTACATGTCTCTTATTAGATGTTGGTCTCGTAAGTTAAGACCTGGATTACTTTTTCCTCAGGATCCTTGATTGTTCATTTTGAGGAAGTTTCTCCTTAGTTCTAAGTTGCTTCTCTCCTTGATTTGTTTCCACCCGTTGCGTCTTGTCCTGCCCTCGGGTGCTTTGGAGAATCTTCTCTGTGCTAGCCCCTTAAGTGGACTGAAGAAGCTCGTCACAGTTCCTACTGCTGAGCCAGGCACCACCTATTGTTTATATATGGCAGGTTAAGGTTTTGGGGGTTTTCCTGCCTAAGTGAAGACTCTTACTTGTCTCACCGCTGAACTGGATCAACCCATGAAACGGAAGTTGACTTCAGAAGTTGTGGGAGCTTCTTCCCCGGAAGCTTTCAAAAAGAGACTGGACTGCCACCTGTCAAAAATGATGTAGGGTCTCTTCTTGGGCAGGGGGGTGGACTGGATGACCTACAAGGTCCCTTCCAACTCTGTTAATCTGTATCTATCTTGGAAAGGAGAGAGGAGATGGAAGGAGAAGGCAAAGAAAGAAAGGAAAGGAGAGAGGAGAGGAAAGAAGAGGAAAGGAAAGGAGAGAGGAAAGGAGAGAGGAGAGGAAAGGAAGGAAAGGAAAAGAAAGGATTACAAAGGAAAAAGGAAAGGAGAAGGAGGAAAGGAAAGGAGAGAGGAAAGGAAAAGAAAGGATTGCAAAGGAAAAAGGAAAGGAGAAGGAGGAAAGGAAAGGAAAGGAGGGAGGAGAGGAAAGGAAGGAAAGGAAAAGAAAGGATTGCAAAGGAAAAAGGAAAGGAGAGAGGAAAGGAAGGAATGGAAAGGAAAAAGGAAAGGAAGGAATGGAAAGGAAAAAGGAAAGGAGGAACAGGAAAGGAAAGGAAGAATAGAAAGGAAAGGAAAGGAGGAGAAGGAAAGGAAAGGAAAGGAAGGAATGGAAAGGAGAAAGGAAAGGAAAGGAGAAAGGAAAGGAAAGGAGGAGAAGGAAAGGAAAGGAAGGAATGGAAAGGAAAAAGGAAAGGAAAGGAGAAAGGAAAGGAAAGGAAAGGAAGAATGGAAAGAGAAAAGGAAAGGAGAAAGGAAAGGAAAGGAGAAAGGAAAGGAAAGGAAGAATGGAAAGGAAAGGAAAGGAAAGGAAAGGAGGAACAGGAATAGAAAGAGGGAGAAGGAAAGGAAAGGAAGGAATGGAAGAGAAAGGAAAGGAGAGAGGAAAGGAAAAGAGAGAGGAGAGGAAAGGAAGGAATGGAAAGAGGGAAGGAAAGGAGGAGCAGGAGAGGAAAGGAAGAGGAAAGAAAAGGGACAAAGGAAAAGAGAGAAAACAAAAGAGAAAAAGAAAAGAACCAACTCACAGCCATCAGGACCTGTCCAACTGGTTTTTAAAACCATGTGTGGAATGCGCGTTCTTCCTGTCCCGGAGATTGCTGCTAGGCCTAGCGACACCATCTAGTTGTTCCTGAACTCCTCATTATGAGCTTTGGAGTGTGGTTATAAGCAGGTGGAACCGTTCCAAAAATAGAGAGTTACTCTGCCAACATGGTTTCTCTATTGCAAAAGAACACTTCAGGCTGACGAGGAAGGATTGAGGAGGGTCTGAAAGAAACTTGGCTCTGGAATTGCTTCCCTCATCGTGTAATCATTTTTTTTTCTTACCCAAGTATGATCAAGGGTTAGAGAGCTGTGAAATGTGTAGAGAAAAAATAGGGAACAAGAAATAATCTTCTTCCTGGCACTGCAATGAACAGGAAGGTAATTAGTTAGCTCAGAGGAGAGTCAGTAAGCTCAGTCATTTAATAAGGTAAAGCTAAAGGTTCCCCTTGCACATATGTGCTAATCTTTCCCCAATTTAGGGGGTGGTGCTCATCTCCGTTTCAAAGCCGAAGAGCCAGCGCTGTCCGAAGATGTCTCCGTGGTCATGTGGCCGGCGTGACAAAACACCAAAGGTGCACGGAGAAGTCTTTATTATGTAAAAGGGACTAGCCTGGCCTTCTCAATGGCCCATTAACAGTGGGGATGGGCAGGAAGCTACAGGCAGCTATTCTGTCTTTTAAACATGTTTCTTTCTTTTCACATCCAGAGAAATATTCTGCCTTTTCAATATTTCCTAGGATATTTCATTTTTCTGGGAGAGGGCTGGGTGATAACTTCCCACAGAACTAAGGAGAAATTTCCTGATATTGAGAACAATTAACCAGTGGAACAGAAGTTGCCTCCAGAAGTTGCGAGTGCTTCAACACTGGAAGTTTTTAAGAAGAGATTGGACAACCATTTGTCTGAAATAGTATAGGGCAGGGATCCCCAACTCCGATGGGTGAACTGGCACTGGGCCACGGCATGCCAGAAACTGGGATGTGCAAATAGGCAAAACCCCATCCACGGGATGTAGGCAGCACACAAAATCACGTCACCTCCAGTCCGCGGAAAACCTCTCTCTACAAAACTGGTCTTTGGTGCCCAAAAGCTTGAGGGCCATTGATATAGGGTCTCCTGCTTGAGCAGAGAGTTGGACTAGGACGGTTCACCGACAAAAGGGCGACCGACAAAAGGGTGACCGACAAAAGCGAGCCCGACTAAACCGCGGTGACAAAACCGTGAGTTCTAAACTGCGCCGACGAATGAGCGCTGAAGCACGCCGACAGAAGCGCGCTCTAAACTTAACCCTAACCCTAAACCTAACTCTAAACCTAACCCTAATCCTAACCCTAAACCTAACCCTAACCCTAACCCTTACCTTAACTTAAATCGCACTTCTGTCGGCGCGCTGTTGTCGGCGCGTTGATGACGTCGCGGTTTTAGCGCTGCAGTTTTGTCGGCGCGCTTTTGTCGTGTGTGCATTTGTCGGGTCACGGACTAGAAGACCTCCAAGGTCTCTTTCAACTGTTAATCTGTTACTCATGGGTTCCTACTTTGCATTAAGCCATATTTTGTCTTTCTATAGCTCTCAAATAGTTACAAAGGCCAAGTACACGGATAATCGGCTTTCTAGCTGAGCTACCGTATTTTTCGGAGTATAAGACACACCTTTTTCCCTCTGAAAAAAGGCTGAAAATCTGGGTGCGTCTTATACACTGAATACAGAATTTTTTGCCTCCTGAAACCCCGCCCCCTTCACCAAAATGGCCACGCATAGCCTTATGGAGGCTTTCAGAGAGCTCCTCGGGGCTGGGGATGGCAGAAATGAGCAAACAACGGGCCTTTTTTTGTTCAGTTTTGCCCCACCCCTACCTCCAGGAGCACTCTACAAACCTCCTAAAGGTATTCATGCCCTTTCTTTGAACAAAAATGGGCCAGTTTCCGTGAAAAACGGGCCATTTTTGGGATGTTTGCAGAGTGCAAAACCTTTTTTTAAAAAAATTTGCATCTTCAAAACCTTGGTGCATCTTATACTCCGGTGCATCTTATACTCCAAAAAATATGGTAGTTGTCCTTCAATGTTTCACCATAGTATTATTTTCTTTAAAAAAACAAAAACAAATTCCTGAAATCTCACCTTTGTTGCATAAGAGCAGAAGATTTACAACACAGCGTGTAAGAATGCTCAAATCTTGCGCTGTCTCTTTGACACTGTGGTACATTTCAAGATTATGTAAAATTTCAGTGTGACCCAAGAAATCTTTCTAGCATAATCTTCCTCTAAGCTGTAGAAACCGGAGTGGATTGGTTCACACGTTACGCTAAATCTTATAGTAACACAATTTATTTGGTTCGGGCGTAGTGGTTGTGTGAACTCCACCAACATGTTGTGGTTGAAACAAACCATGGCTTAGCAGAATGAATGAACGTCACCACAGAGAGAAGGAAAACAGGGAACAGAATGTGCTTGGTTTCATACCAGGTGGCAGGTTAATTCCAGCTTATTTTCAGTAGTAAATAAACTACTGGCTGCATTCACACAACCCTCTGAATCTATCTATCTATCTATCTATCTATCTATCTATCTATCTATCTATCTATCTATCTATCTATCTATCTATCTATCTATATCTATCTCTATCTCTATATCTCTATATCTCTATATCTCTATATCTCTATATCTCTATATCTCTATATCTCTATATCTCTATATCTACATCATCTACATCTACATCTCTATATCTATATCTATATCTATATCTATATCAATATCAATATCAATATCAATATCAATATCAATATCATATCTATCTATCTATCTATCTAAATATATGGCTCTCTGTGTGTGTGTTCCAGCATAACTCTGGAACACCTGAAGCAATTTCAATCAAACTTGGTACACAGATGCCTTACTCTCTGGAAAAACAAATACTGTGGGGGATAGGACACCCCTAATACCCCTCGGGGTGTGTATTCGGTTAAGATACACCCTGTTGTGCTTGTAAATGGCTTCTACTGTACTGCCATAAAATGGCTTCTACTGTAAAGCGCAGTGGAGTTGCCATGGTAACGGCTTCACAGTAACTCCACAAGGGGGCTCTCTCTAGTAAGGGGGAAAATCCAACATTAGAAATTACATTTGGTCCGGATATTTTTCCCCTATAAATAAATACCCGGGCAATGCTGGGATATCGGCTAGTTATACATTTAAAAGTTCCAATTTAGCCCAAACAGGTTGTGTAAATTTGACTTTAAAAATAACCCGTGACACAATACGTTACTCACACAGCCCCAAAACGGGTTTCAGCGAACCATCATTCATCATAATAAGCATGTCTTGTGAACATGGCAGCTCCTTGGTATGTTATCAGAAATAATCTCTGGATTGCGTTATCGCACAGCTTTCCTTTGAGAGTTGAGTCAATCGCACCTTTTGAGTGAGCTGCATGTGATTGCTGCCCATGATGGCATAATGGGGTGAGTCATTCTTGAAAAAAAGGGAGATGGAGGTACAGCTTGGAAGGTTTACACACCACAGTCAGGTGTTGAATACATTCCCAGTTCATGAAAGCATGGTTCTTTTCTGTTCTCAATGTTCACGCATGGACACACATGGACTGGCATTCCGTCTATGCTAGAAATGTCATGGGACATTTTATTTATTAAATAATCAAATTTACCCCACCCATTCCATGAGAAGCGACTCTTGGTCTTAAGCCTTGATATCAGCCAGGAGAGAAGTTTTTTTTCTGTTTTAGGTAAAGATAAATGTTTCCCCGCATATTGCGTGCGAGTCATTCCCGACTCTAGGGGGCGGTGCTGATCTCCATTTCAAAGCCGAAGAGCCAACGCTATCCGAAGACATCTCCGTGGTCATGTGGCCGGCATGACTAAACACCGAAGGCGCACGGAACGCTGTTACCTTCCCACCAAGAATGGTTCCTATTTTTCTACTTGCATTTTTACATGCTTTTGAACTGCTAGGTTGGCAAAAGCTGGGACAATTAACGGGAGCTCACTCCGTTATGGGGCGCTAGGGATTCAAACCGCCAAACTTCGAGTATCTTAGCTACTGAGTTACCGTGTGCTGTTTTACATCTGTTTAAATTGGGAATTTTAATAAGTACTGGAATTTTACTATCATTATCAAGGAATTTATCTTCTCTGGCAAGGCAAGGGAAGGGAACAGAAGGACAAGAGAAAAAATATGTTTTATTTCCTGCAAATAAATGTGGCCACTCCTCAAATACTGGAAGATTGACATTGGTTGTCACTGAAGCTTGCCTCTGAAATCCAGGCATTCTCTTAGAATTTTGTGCGAATCAAGAGTGTCACATGAATTAATGATAAGAGTTTCTTAGTTTGGGGATCACACTTTTTATAAACAAATGAATTGCCTTGGGATATTCCAAAGCTTAGTGTGTTGCGTTCACACAAACAAGCCAAACTAACCCGTGAGTATAGTTTTCTCTTCAAGGGCTGCATTCACACGCGTCATTCCATCCGGTTACGCTTTCTGGCTTCACGGCAAGGCACCGAACCACAACCAGCAAAATGGGCTGGGACGGCACGGGCTGCCCCTGACTCGTTAAATCTGCCTTTCCTAAGGATGTGGTATGAATTCTTCAACCCAAGTCCAATTCCCCCAGAAAAGCACATTGCGGAAGCCCCATTGGCGTAGTTTCTGTACAAGTATTGGCCAATCTAAAATCTAAAGAAAAGAAGAATTAGGAGTGGCATGATAGCAGTATTCCAGCCTTTGAGGGGCTGCCACAAAGGGGGGGGGGGTGTCAACCTATTTTCCAAAGCACCAGGACAAGAAACAATTGTTGAATGGAACGGAATGGAGTGGGGTAGGGTAGGGTAGGAATAGGAATAGGAATAGGAATAGGAATAGGAATAGGAATAGGAGAAGAGAATAGGAATAGGAATAGGAATAGGAATAGGAATAGGAATAGGAGAAGAGAAGAGAATAGGAATAGGAATAGGAATAGGAGAAGAGAAGAGAATAGGAAGAGGAAGAGGAAGAGGAAGAGGAAGAGGAGAAGAGAATAGGAATAGGAGAGGAGAAGGGAATAGGAATAGGAATAGGAGAGTAGAATAGAATAGAATAGAATAGGAATAAGAATAGGAATAGGAATAGGAATAGGAATAGGAATAGGAATAGGAATAGAAATAGGAGGACCTGTGAGGAGGCAAAATTTTTTTGGAAAAGGATCAAAAATTGGCTGGAGGCAATAACAGGGGTTAAAATAGAATGGAAACCTGAAGTTTTTTTTATTAGGAATTATGTCGGTGAAATACAAAAAAGAAATCCAGTATTTAATACTACATATACTTATAGCGGCAAGGATTGCCTTTGCCCAGAAATGGAAAAACAAATTAACCCCAAATGAAGATGAAATAATAAGAAAGAGTATTGGACTGTGCCGAAATGGATAAACTAACTAAAGAAATACAGGGAAAGGAAGAATCAGAATTCTACCAGATATGGGATAAATGGTATAGGTGGATGGAGGAAAGAAACAAAAATCAATGAAAGAATATAACAACACTCAAGAATAATAGTTATGAGTAAAATAAGAGGGGTTAAGAATGGTGAAATCTAAATGAAATACGATAGAAGGGGAAGTAATATAAGGTGAGCGATATCGACTGATGATTGCTAATATAAAAAACAGTAAGTTCCTGTTCGCACTGTATTGTATAAATGTGGTGTACGTCTAATTTTTGTGAGTGTGTGTGTATTTTACATGTTTGTTAATAAAAATCTTTTTAAAAAAAGAAATAGGAATAAGAATAGAATCCCCGTCTAGCACTGATGATGTTACCTAGTTGGGTCATAAAACGTCTTCAAGAAAACAGTAAAACTCAGAGAGCACCAAGGACCCCATAATTCAATGTTGAGCTACAAATATTCTATAGAATAGAATAGAATTAAAAAAGGAACAAATAAGAATAGAATAGAATAATTTTATTGTCACTTTGAATGCACACTAACTGGCATACTTTAAAACGAACTTTCGTTACATACAGCTCTCGAAGGGTCACCACCTCCAATATACACCGCATCAACATGACAAAATAAATAAATAAAATTATACAAATACCCACCTATCCACCTACGTGCATTCGATGACTCAGAAAAACATCAGTGTCTAGTTCGGATGTATCCACGTACCTGGCCAGAAAAAACCGAATCCTGCGAGTTCACCAGACCGATGGCCACAGGGAACAAAACTCTTAAAAGAATCTGGAAGTCCCGCTAAAAACAGATACAGATTAAGAGAGTTGGAAGGGACCTTGTAGGTCATCTAGTCCAACCCCCTCCCAAAAGCAGACCAATAGTTAGAAACCTCCTCCCAGAGGGGACCGACAGAAACAGACCCTAAAAGTGGGTGCGTGAGGAGTGGGGGGGGTGTCTAACTTGTGACGGCCATTAAACGAATGGCTGTAAATCGAGGACTCTCTGTACGCTCCAGAATCTTGACCCAGCCCGATGGAGCTGCGAGGCAGAGAGCTGCCCAGTGGGCGGGATGAGCGCAGGGAGGAGGCAGGAGTCCCGCCCCGTCCCAGCCAGACCAGGCGGAGAGAGAAGCCGCGTCTAATCCCTGCCCAGTGTAGCTTTGCCTGCCGGCTCTTCGCACCTGTTTCGCCCGGGGAGCCGCGATTCATACGGCGTCCCACGCGCGATCCCCCCCCCCTGCGCATCCTTCCCCCCCCCCTTCCCTTTGCTCCGGGAGACCCGCTGAGGATTTCCACGCGAGTCAACCTCCCACCTGCGCGGCCAGTCGGATTTTTCCCCAGGTAAGCGATCGCAAGCTCTCGCGGGTGAAATTGCAAGCGCTCACGCTTGAAGGGCGTCTTCCCGCGCGGGGCGCTCGTCCTGGATCCTGATCCTGCGCTGGATCCTCTGAACCACGCGATCCCCAACTTCTTTGAGCCGCGATCCTGAGGACCAACTTCTCGGAAAGGCATTTGGGGTTTCTAACGGTGAGAGAGAGAGAGTTTGGGGCTCATCTGAGGCTTCCGTGGGTTTAAGGGACAGGACGGGACGGGTGCTACCCTTGAGGACTGGTAACTTGTCTTGAGGTATAAACTTAACCCGGCGGAACCTTTGCGCTGTTGCTCTTTTTTCTTCCATTGGCGTGTTTACATTTTCTTTTCCTTATGTGGATGTCAAAAGGGTTGTTTCTAGGGAAGGGCTAGTAGTAGTAAGCCATAGATCTCCTGCTTTTCATGATCTTGACTGCGTGGTGTTCATTCTGTCCCTCGGTTTTTTAGACATAATCTGCCACACGAGGATGGATTTGATGGAAGTAGCCTCTGTCAATGAATTCATTATTTTCACCAGCTGCCTCCTTTCTCATCTCCTCTGGCTCTCTTTTATCATACATGCAGCCTTAGTTTGGAAACTCAGAGATATGTTCCAACAGAGCACACACACACACACACACACACACACACACACACACACACACACACACACACATACACACACACACACAGAGAGAGAGACCCGGCTTTAAATTTGGGAATAAAATAACAACAATGCCAAATCCACTGGATTTGGACAGCTAATAAAATTCAAAATAATAATAATTTAGTTGTGTGATTGGAGCCCTTTTAGGAATAATACAACAGCAATGACAATAATAATTTAATGGCACCTGTTTAAAATGTGCGGAATCCTATTGGGGCATAAAGATTATTGTGGAGATAAAGTCTCCAAGCTGAACCGGAATTGACAAAGAGGCCACTGGATTTAGCCAGCTGATAATATTTAAAATAATAATAATTTAGTTGTGTGATTGGAGCCCTTTTAGGAGTAATAGAACAACAATGACAATAATAATTTAGTGACAACTGTTTAAAGGGTGCGGAATTCTATTGGGGCATAAAGATTATTGTGGAGATAAAGTCTTCAAACTGAAGTGGCATTGACAAAGAGGCAGTGGTTGGACAATTTATAAATTCAAAATAATAATAGTAATAATAATTCAATTGTGATTGGAGCCCTCTTAGCAATACCTAAAGAGTTCTTCAATATTTGGAAATGTTGGATTTACGGGACTTGAACACTCTAATTTTAAAAAAAAACCCAACTTGCTAGGAACTACCTATATTCTCAGATACTATCTAAACCATTCTTAAACTTTGGTTAGGACTTGGGTTATCAAACTCCCACCAGTATTAGATGTGAATTCAATCCTAGATTATTATTAAGAATAATAATTATAATAATAATAACAATAAACCACCGTACTTGGAACAACTTATATCTTCCGATGTTACCTTAACAGTTCCTAGGTCCTTGGTTAGGACTCGAGCTGTTGAGCTACCAACCAGCCCCAAAGGCTGTGAATCTCACCAAAGATTAACCACATAATAATAATCATCTAATAATAAAATAAAAACTGCATTTTTGAATGCTCAGTTGACTGAGTTTCATGTTTAATGAATAAAGTATAATAAACTAACCAAATAATAAATAACTCAGTTGACTGAGTTTAATGAATAAAGTATAATAACAATAATTCAGAAGAACTCAATTCCTATGAAGGCCAGCACTGGGTAAATATCTAGCAGCTGGGATTCACGTGGCTATTTATATAATATTAAAAAAAAACACACCCTAATAATTCCTTTTTTAGAAATTTCATTCACCAGTCCTCCATGGATTCCTTCCCGCGGGGAAATTTGGATTCATAGACAAAGGAACTAGATTTGTTCAGTTTTGCCCTCTTTTCGTCAAAACAAGCATTTCTTTATTGATTTTAGCAGGGACTCAAACAGCAAAGTCGAAGGCTGAACGCATAGGAAAGAGAGCGACATAAAAACGGCACTCCTGTGCGTTTTGTTCTTGGTATTTTTGCAAACTTGGAGGGCAGGGGGTTATTCTTATTTTCTCTGGACAGATTGTGCTCAAGAAACCCACAGTTATTTTTTTTAACCAACCGAAGAAGGATTAGACGAAATTTTCAATCCCATATCATTCGATTCCAACTTTCCAGATCATTACAGGTTCTCCTTGTCCACAAATGGCCGCCCCGTGACCCCGAGACACTTCCACCTTTGTAAATACGAGTACCCAAATTTTGACCCCGTAACCATGGCAAACGCTGCAAAGGTCGTAAGTGAAGGACCGGGCGTACGTCACTTTTTTTTTCAGTGTCTTTGTAACGTTGACCAATTGCTGGAGAAATGGTTGTAAGCCGAGAACTGCCTGTAGCAGAAGGATTCCGGATGAGATCGTTCTCACCGTCTATTTTTACAATCTTTTCAGTAATCCTAGTTGTAAAATAGTCCGGCTTCTGTTTAAGATCTGATTGGATTGAAGGAACATTGATCCTTCGTGCCTCTGTTCCTGGGTCGAGCAAATGAACACCGTGTTTACCCTGAAAATAAGCGCTTGGCCTTATTTTCAGGGAGGTCTTATTATTTTTTTGAGCTGCTGTGTTGCAATATTTTCAGACAGGGCTTATTTTTGGGGGAGGGCTTATTTTAGCACATGCGCTCAAAAGCCCGATTGGGCTTATTATCCAAGGAGGTCTTATTTTCGGGGAGACAGGATATGTATGACTCAGATGTGGATGTCACATAATTTTACCACTGGTTCGTCATGCCATTTTGCTCTCATGCATAGCTTGCACGCATGCACGCAGCTTAGAAAATATGGCTAAATAGGACGGCATACAGCCGGGGCAGGTACAACCCAAACGTTGCCACTAGGGGCCGAGGTGGCACAGTGGTTAGAGTGCAGCACTGCAGGCTACTTCAGCTGACTGCAGTTCTGCAGTTCGGCGGTTCAAATCTCACCGGCTCAAGGTTGACTCAGCCTTCCATCCTTCCGAGGTGGGTAAAATGAGGAGTCGGATTGTTGTTGGGGGCAATATGCTGACTCTGTAAACCGCTTAGAGAGGGCCGAACGCCCTATGAAGCGGTATATAAGTCTAATTGCTATTGCTATTGCTATTGCTACTACCAGTTCAGCCGAACCGGTCCAAACCAGCTGAATACCACCACTGGCATGACTTGTGTTTCAGAAGTTCAAGGCATAGATTCAGCCTTCAGGGTTAGCAGAAAACCTCATCTTGAGGAAATGTCCCTTAGAGTGCTCATTGTTCCCCTGTGGAATTCATTGCCACCAGACACCATAATAACTATTGACTCAGAGAGCTTAAAAGAGATCGGATTGGATCACGGGGAGGAGGGATGGGAAGACAGTGACAGGCTCACCACACAAATCATAAGGCTTAAAGACTCACATCCGATGTCAGGAGGCAAATAAGAAGAGCTAGGGTTGTGTATCACAATGTTGTTTAAGGTTTAAGGTTTTATTTGGTTTGTATGCCACCCTATTCCCGGAAGACTCAGGGAGGCTAACAATCAGAAGGGGATAAAAATAAAAGACAACAATTTAAGAAACAACAACAGTCGTAACCTCGGATGGGGCTGGAAAATTCAACAGCCCCAGGCCTGCCGGAACAGCCAGGTCTTAGTTGCTTTGCGGAAGGCCGGAAGGGTGGTAAGGGTCCGGATCTCAACGGGGAGATCGTTCCAGAGGGCCGGAGCAGCCACAGAGAAGGCCCTCCCCCGGGGAGTTGCCAGCCGACATTGGCCGGCAGATGGAATTCGGAGGAGGCCTAGTCTGTGGGATCTAATAGGTCTTGTGATGCGTCTCCCTATTTTTTTTTGTCGCTGAGATTTTTATTATACATCTGTGGAGAGCTATCACTCTTTGGGGTGTCCAACTTTGTGGAGACCTGTGGATTATGGAACTGCGGACATGCTGGCTGGGGAATTCTAGGAGCTGAAGTCCACAATCTTATAAATTCCAGACTTGGATGACCCCAAGGCTATCAACCTAAATAGTTCCAAACTTGGGCACCCTGGGCTATCGCCCTAGATCATGGGGTCTCCAACCTTGGCAACTTTAAGACTTGTGGAACATGGAACTGTGGACATTCTGGTTGGGGAATTCTTGGAGCTGAAGTCCACAATCTTATAAGTTCCAAACTTGGACAACCCCAAGGCTCTCATCCTAGAGACCACAAGTCTTAAAGTTGCCAAGGTTGGAGACCTCTGCCCTAGATTGTGCAGGAACAAGAACAAGGAAGAGCTACATCCTCTGTTTCTGGACACCCTGCAAGCAATTGGTTGACCTTTATGATTAAGTAAACCATGGTTTCTCAATCTTGGCAAGGCATGGCTGGCTGGGGAATTCTGAGTTGAGTTGAGTTGAGTTTATTGGTCTTGTATGCCGCCCACTCCCGAAGGACTCCGGGCGGCTTACAATAAACAAGGGAAGGGGATAAATAAACAAAACAACACTTTAAAATACACAACAGTCACAGTTTCCGTGGGGCTGGATATTTCGAAAGCCCCCCGGCCTGCTGGAGCAGCCAGGACTTAACAGCTTTGCGGAAGGCCGGGAGGGTAGTAAGGGTCCGGGTCTCCACGGTGAGGTCGTTCCAGAGGGCTGGAGCTGCGGCAGAGAAGGCTCTCCCCCGGGGAGTCGCCAGCCAACATTGGCTGGCAGATGGAATCCGGAGGAGACCTAACCTGTGAGATCTAATCGGTCTATGGGAGGTAATTGGCAGGAGGCGGTCTCTCAGGTACCCAGGTCCGATGCCATGTAGGGCTTTATAGGTAACGACCAGCACCTTGAAGCGGGTCCGGAGACTAATGGGTAGCCAGTGCAGCTCGCGGAGGATAGGTGTGAAGTGGGTGTACCTGGATGCACCCACAATCGCTCGTGCGGCTGCGTTCTGGACCAGCTGAAGTCTTCGAACACTCTTCAAGGGCAGCCCCATGTAGAACGCATTACAGTAATCCAGTCTTGAGGTCACAAGGTGTGAGTGACTGGGAAAATTCTGGGAATTTTAGTCCACACATCTTAAAGTTGCCATGGTTGAGAAAGACTGAATTAGATGCTGCACTAAAATGACTCTAGTCCTGATCCCTCAACTTAGTCCATGATACTTCTTGGTATGTGCTATCTGATGTGTGGGTTGGCATCTACCTAGTTAATGTTTACCCATTCTAGTCTGAGGATGCTTTGGGAGAATGTGTTTTCTCTGTGTTGTTGGGGGTGGGGTGGGGTAATAAACCATGATATTCAAATTGCATTTGGTGGAGAAGCATACCCTCTAGTTTTTGGGAATTGCAGAATTCATCACGTTAGAGAAATAATGTGGATAGCAATGTTACAATACAATAGCAGAGTTGGAAGGGACCCTGGAGGTCTTCTAGTCCAACCCCCGGCCTAGGCAGGAAACCCTATACCGTTCCAGACAAATGGCTATCCAACATCTTCTTAAAGACTTCCAGTGTTGGGGCATTCACAACTTCTGGAGGCAAGCTGTTCCAATGATTAATTAATTTAGATAGATAGATGATTGATAGATAGATGATAGATAGATAGATAGATAGATAGATAGATAGATAGATAGATAGATAGATAGATAGATAGATAATAGATGGATGGATGGATGGATGGATGGATGGATAGATAGATAGATAGATAGATAGATAGATAGATAGATAGATAGATAGATAGATAGATAGATAGAATACGAAGTCAAAATTTAACATTTTACTCTCCTTTTTTTTACTTTTTTTTTTACTTTGTTCTTATTTTTTATACTTATACTTTACAGGTATTGAAAAAAATTATATGTAAATACTAACACATGTATCATTAGGATTTTAATCGATTTATTATCCTCTGACCTTCTTGTGAGCCACATATTATTCTATCAGCTGGTTGCAGGAAATAGTTTTCTCTTGGGATTTTTCCCCCCTCTGTTCCTTCTTTCTGATCTTCTGTTTTTTTCCCCCCTCTCATTCACTCTCTCTGCTCCTTTTTTTTCAAAAACTGTGCATTTCTTTCCTCAGCAATGCCATTTCGGGTGTTGGGGCGCATTCTTTATTTCTGCATTACCATTTGATAGAGAATTCTCCTTGGTTTTCGAAGAATGTTGGATTACCACACCTATTATTTTCTAAGTATATATGAAGGGAGTTGCATGAATTCAAAGGCAGAGGGTACAACCTGCCTTGTCTGTTTCCAGAAATATGTTTGCTTTCTGGCCTTCCTGGGTTGGTGTAGGTTTGCAGACATTAAAAAAAATAAAAATTCTGGCCACTCCCAATCTGATATATAATGTTCAGTTTTGCTTTTACAGTGGTAGCTTTATAACAGAAGAGAGGATGTAACAGTAAGTCACTGTGCTGATTCAGGAAAGAGTTTGTAAGGTAGGGCTAGGAAAAATTGAGATGCCAAGAATTTAAACCCTTCTTTTGCTTTGCTTTTTCCAACCCCCCTCCTAAAAGTGAGGTTAAATATCCAGGAATTATTTTTTTTCCCAGCCTTGCAAATAAGATTCTAACATGATTGAAACGAGCCACTGCTTCTGCATTATGAAGAGTTGGCTTTAAAAAAAATAAATACAACCTCGGATTGACACCTGGTAGGTAAATAAACAAACCCATGCATTTATTTTATTTTTTTTACAAAAAACGGTAGTGAACAATCACTTAAATATAAGCCGGTGGTGTGCTGCAACTGTCAAAAAAGCGAACATCGCCCTAGGCAAGATTAATAGAGGGATAGAATCAAGATCACACAAATTGTTAGTAGCACTTTATAAGGCCTTGGTAAGGCCACACTTGAAATACTGCATCCAGTTTTGGTTGCCACAATATAAAAAGATGTTGAGATGCTAGAAAGAGTGCAGAGAAGAGCAACAAAGAGGATTAGGGGACTGGAGGCTAAAACATAGGAAGAATGGTTGCAGGAACTGGGTATGTCTAGTTTAAGAGAAAGAAGGACTAGGGGAGACATGATAGCAGTCTTCCAATATCTCAGGGGCTGCCACAAAGAAGAAGGAGTCAAGCTATTCTCCAAGGCACCCGAGGGCAGAACAAGAAGCAAAGGGTGGAAACTAATCAAGGAGAGAAGCAACTTAGAACTAAGGAGAAATTTCCTGTCACTGAGAAAAATTAATCAGTGTAACAATTTGCCTCCAGAAGTTGTGAATGCTCCAACACTGGAAGTTTTTAAGAAGAGATTAGACAACTATTTGTCTGAAATGGTACAGGGTTTCCTGCCTAAGCAGAGGGTTAGACTAGAAGACCTCCATGGTCCCTTCCAACTGTGTTATTCTATTCTATTCCATTCCATTCCATTCTATTCTGTTCTGTTCTATAGAAAGGACAGTCGTTTGTCCGGAATAGTATAAGGCAGGTGTGTCAAACTCGATTTCATTGAGGGCTGCATCCGGATTGTGTTTGACCTTGGGGAGCATGGGGTGTGGCCAGGGGGCGTGGCCAGCTTGGCGTCACTTGTGGCGGAGGTGTCTTGGCGGGCCGAGCGCTCTGCCAGCGAAAACGGGCTCCCGAGCTCCGTTTTCCATCTGCGACGGCCTCCTGCAACCCTCTGCCAGTGATCATGAAGCTTGAGAGGGCCGCCCTGCCTACAATTGTGTTTTTGATGAAAATCAGAGTTTATTTCTAGTTTTCAGCAAAAATGCTCCGTGGTCAACAATGGGTTTACTTAACTGCAACATTCATTTAACAACTGCTCCCCCCCCCAAAAAAAGTTCATAAAATAAGGTCGGTCATGTGAGTGACTTGCTTTATGACCTCCATGACTTATGACCATCTTGGGCAGGCTCCATTGTGAGTTGAGCTCTCCCTAACGTGTTGAATTAGTCCTAAGATTTTATATGAGTTTAGTCACGCTGCTTATAATTTAGCCCAATGAATGAACTCAGCACATTATGACCTATTCGGCAAGCAGTTTTTAAAAAGTAGGTTACTTAAAATGTGTTGGCCCATTTTTCCTCCTCTTGTCTTGGAGCTGCTGATTGCAAAATCTTGTGTAATGTACGATAAGAAGAGCCGGGTTTGATAGGGAGAAAGTGATTCAGAACCAGGCAGGAAGGTTGCATTACCTCCGTCGGCAACTCCTAAACTGTCTCCTCCTGCACAATTTGTGTACAATTCCAGACAATAATATTTGGCTTAAGGAGGGACCAACAGATGTTATCTCCCTCTGAATCAATCTAGGTACGATGTCTTTCGTTCATGAACCTCTTATTGGTGAAACACATTACAGGGCAGTATTTAAATTGTGTGCAATCCATTTTAACCCCTCCCTAAAAGTATGGGAAAGGGCACTCGAAGTTTGAACTGCAGAATTGTGTGCCGGATAGGTACACCAGGGATGCGGTGGCTCAGTGGCTAAGACGCTGAGCTTGTTGCTCAGAAATTTCGGCAGTTCGGCGGTTCGAATCCCTAGCGCCGAGAAACGGAGTGAGCTCCCGTTACTTGTCCCAGCTTCTGCCAACCTAGCAGTTCGATAGTACGTAACAAATGCATGTAGAAAAATAGGGACCACCTTTGGTGGGAAGGTAACAACGTTCCGTGCGCCTTCGGCATGTAGTCATGCCAGCCACATGACCACGGAGACGTCTTTGGACAGGGCTGGCTCTTCGGCTTTGAAACAGAGATGAGCACTGCCCCCTAGAGTTGGGAATGACTAGCAACATATGTGTGAGGGGAACATTTACCTTTATAGGTATACCATCATCCAGAGGCTAGGTGCTTCTAGGTGCTTTTACTGTGCAAGTATCCTACTGGGAGATAACCTTCTATTTGCAAAATGGGAAGGGAGGATTGTCCCCTGATAACAATCCCTTCCATTCTTTCTTTTCACAGTTTTCTTTCCCCTCCTCTCTTAATAGTTAAAGGAGGCAACCAAATACGTTTTCTATGTTCTGGAAACTGATAATGGTGTTTTAGATGGCTGCCTGTTTTGCAACTCTGCAATATCATTGGGGGGGAGGGAATTATGTAGGGCAGTGGTCTCCAATCTTGGCAACTTTAAGACTTGTGGACTTCAACTCCCAGAATTCCTCACCCAGCTGGCCACAAGTCTTAAAGTTGCCAAGGTTGGAGATCCCTGCTGTAGGATGTGTTTTAGTTCAGGTTTCAAACTATATAATTCCACATCATTCCACCGGGACACACTTTCCTGAACTTCTGTCTGATGAAAATCAGTTTATTATGAATGGAATTCCTGGGAGTTTCCTCTTGGGTCTTGCATCTATTAAAATAGGTTGGATTTATGCAATTTGTGCAGTGGCCTTTCAGGTACCTCTCGACTTATGACCACAATTGACCCCAACATTTCTGTTGCTAATTGAGACAGTTGTTAAGCGAATTGAGTAAAATAAAGTTGAGTTGAGTTGAACCCCACACATATTCAAGTTGCCAAATTTGAAAAACATGGGATTAGAAGGTCCCGGTGTGTGTGTGGGGAGGGGGGGGTTTAAACCAGTGCTTCTGTCTCAATCCATAAACCAGGATGGTAAAGTGAATCAGGTGCTAAACTAGGTGCAAGAGACCTAGTTTCGCCTTGTGGACTTCAACTCCCAGAATTTTTCAGCCAGCCATTCCATGGGAAAAAAAAGCTAGCTGAGGAATTCTGGGAGTTGAAGTCCACAAGTCATAAAGTTGCCCACTTTGGAGATTTCCTGGTTTAGCTAAACAGTAAGCTTTATTTTGACTCCTGGTCATTCGGTAGACACACATCCCTTGCAACAAATTAGTAATGGTTTGCCAAGTCTTTCTTTGACGATTTTGTTGCCTTTACCTTGGCAAGCCTGCAGGTCATGGGGGTCTCCCATCCGTTTATTAGCCAAGGCCGACCTTGCTTAACTTCAAATCTGGCTTGCTTAGTCCAACAGGCTGAGAATATAATTCCTTAAAAACAAAATAGGCTCTTCTTTTGAGGCAGAGAACTGTCCATTGTCCATCTACATTGTGCATCAAGGTTCATCATCAAGGATAGAATAGAGTAGAATAGAATAATAGAGTTGGAAGGGACCTTGGAGGTATTCTAGTCCAAATCCCTGCTTAGGCAGGAAACCTTATACCACTTCAGACAAATGGTTATCCAACACCTTCTTAAAAACTTCCAGTGTTGGAGCATTCACAACTTCTGTGCTTCTGGAGCTTCAGTAGGAAGGCAGTTTCAGGTATTGACCTGCTTCTAGGTAGACCTGAGCAAGGTGCAATCTTCAACCAGGAAGGTAAGCAGGGAAAAATGCTAGGAATTAAAAGTCAGCATCCTTTGAAGGGACTTGACAGACTGTTTCTTTCTAAGCGTGTTTCGTTATCTACATGCCTATCCTCCTCAGGAATGCATTTTAGAAATTCCTTTGCAACTATATATATTTGCATTTCTGGCTGCAAAGGCATTCTTGAAATGTATTTCGATGGAGAAAGAAACGTAACTATGGAGAGGAGGTGGAAGATGCCATACAAGTAATAAGGCAGTTCAGCCTTTCCCAAACAGATACTTCTTCAGGTGCGTTGGCTACTCCCGGAACGCCAAAGAATTCCAAAAGAACAACTCCCAGAATTCCAAAACTCCCTGGGAATTCTGGGAAACAGCTCATTTCAAAGCCACCAGGAAGAGCTAAGATTGCAGGATGCTCCTCGTTTCCTGTCACGCTGCTCGGTCTCACAACTCAACATAATGACGGCCAGTTAAAATTAAATTACTGGTCTTCCAAAATTTGTGGTTCGCTTCTAATTGACATTTACTGTTCGTGCCTCTGGCATGACAGAAGTTGAGCCTTGAGGTAAGGGGCCACCTTGTGACTTTAAAATGTAATTTTTGAGTCATCTCTCGAACCACGAAGACCATCATTTCGTGGCTTTGTCGTCGTCTCCTCAGTTAGATCCGCCAAGAACATGGTTTGAAAACCAAACGAAGTCATTTTGGAACTCAAAACTAAATAGTAATGCACTAATGGCCACCCCAGTCAGGAGATCCATGTTAAATGAGTAGAAGAATAGTGGTAACTACCATTCCTAGTGATGAAGAGATGGGCCTTGACCTTGCAAACTTCCAATTTCAAAGTAGAGTTTGGTACATCTGTATCAGGGGTGTCAAAATGGATTTCTTTGAGGGACGGATCAGCATTGTAGTTCTCTTCTGCGGGCCGGTGAGGGGACGGGGAGACAGGATGGACGCATCCTGCCAGCCAAAATAGGATGTGGAGGGACCACATACAGCCCCCATGCCACGTTTTCAGCCTGGAAAGCCTCCTGTAGCACTTTGGTGGTCAAAACAGGGCATGTTTTCTGCACCTTGTTTTCTGCCTCCCTGGCCTCCTGCAGTACTCTGCCAGCCGAAAATGGGCCGTTTTTGGCTGGCAGTGTGCTGCAGGAGGCCGAAAACAGGCTTCAGGAGGGGCACAAATGCCCCCCCCCCCGGTCCCATTTTGGTCGGCAGAGGCATCATGGGCCGGTTCTTTGGTATTTCCAGGCCAGCCTGTGGGGAAGATTTAAGCACCCCACATGCCAGAGGTGGGTTTCAACCGGTTCGCAGTGGTCCCTGCGAACCGGTTGGTCAGTGAACCCGGAAGTAAGTAACTTCCGGGAACGGCGACTGGCCCGCCCGCCCGCGCTCCTTACCCGGTTTTGACGAGTTCTGCGCTTCCACGCATGCGCAGGATGCATACAGCGCCTGCGCGATCCTCCAGGAGCAGCTGGAGCATCGCACAGATGCTAGTACGCATGCGTGCGCCCCGCGCGTGCACGAGGATGCCGCCGGCCCCGTCCCAACCGAACCGGTTGGAACGGGGCGAGAAACCCACCCCTGCCGCATGCCAAATCCGGCCTGCGGGTGTTGAGTTAGACACACACACACACCGATTTAGATCTTTCTTCTGTGTCGATCTGTACAGCTAGACCTTGAAGTAACAATTGAGCCCAACATTTCTGTTGTTCTGTGAGACAAGTGTTAAGCGAACTTTGCCCCATTGTACAAACTTTCTTGCCACAGTTGTTAAATGAATCCCTGCCGTTGTTATGTTAATGACTCGGCTGTTAAGCGGATCTGGCTTTCCCCATCGCCTTTCCTTGTTAGAAGGTCCGCCAAAGGGGGTCACATGACCCCCCAGGACACTGCGACCGTCATAAAAATGAGTCAGTTGACCAGCTTTCTGAAATTAGATCATGGGGACGCTGCAATGGTAATGACTTTTTTCAGTGCGGCTGTAACTCTGGTCTCTCAATGAACCGTTGTAAGTTGAGGACTACATGTATTCCTTTTCTCTAAGGAGCTGGAGATCCCGCATGGCGGGTTTCATCCCTCAAAGCATTCTGTGAGATGGGTTATAATGAGAGGGAGAGCTGATAATTCACAGATAAACTTAATGTCTTTGGGGGAATTCGGCATCGTTGGTTCAAGCCACAGATCATCGGACGTCTTTTAGCTTTGTGGGGCGGGGAGGACATTTTGAAATGTCAGCCTGTATCAGGGGTGGCTCTGGAGCCGCATGTGGCTCTTTCATCCCTCTGCTGCGGCTCCCTGTCACTGGTCAGCTCCACAATTGATAGGGCTTTTGGTTAGGACAGGCCGAGGAAAAAGGACGCCATGCTAGGAGGAGACTCTATGGTGGGGGAACTTCCGGTCAGCTCCACAATTGATAGGGCTTACGGTTAGGACAGGTCGAGGAAAAAGGACGCCGTGCTAGGAGGACGCCGTGCTCTATGGTGGGGGAACTTCCGGTCAGGTCCAGAGTTGAACGGGGGCTTCGGGTTAGGACCTTTGTGGCTCTTTGAGTGTTTAAGGTTGCCGACCCCTGGCCTATATATACTGTAGGGGTCCCTCTTATAAAATAATCCCTGTGGGTGGAGAATTGTTCATAAGGAGGCCTTCACGCCGATCGATTTGTCTGAATTCCCTTCTGGGGCCTCGGCTTCCCTGTGAAGAGAGGCTCCGCTTTATGCGCAACTTGCTGCGTTCCCATCTTTAAACTGATTGTCAAATGTTAATAACATTGCTCATTATTATTTAATAAACAATCATTCATTTAAAAAGCCAGGCAGAGTAGACCTCAGGGAATGTTTCCCAAGCTCTATATACATGCCCTTGAGGATCGTGCTGATTGTTCCAGATTGAAGTCAGGAATTTGTTATATGCCGTATGAGAATTCAATTACTTTGTGAGCCAAATATGAGTGTTCTGAAATTCTTTCTTTCCTTTCTTTCCTCCCTTCCTTCCTTTCTTTCCTTCCTTTCTTCCTCTTTCCCTCCCTTTCTTCCTCCCTCCCTCCCTTCTTTCCTGTCTCCTGTTCTTCCTGCCTTCCCTTCCTTCCTTGTCCCCTGTCTCTTTCTTTCTTTCTCTCTCTCCTTCCCTCCTTTCTTCCTCTTTCCCTCCCTTCCTCCTTCCCTCCATTCCTTCTTTCCTCTCTTCTCTTCTTCCTTCCTTCTCCTGTCTTTTCTTCCTCCCTTCCTTCCATCTTTCCTCTCTTCTTCCTTCCTTCCTTCCCTCCTTCCTTTTTCTCCTGTTTTTTCTTCGTCTCTCCTTTCCTTCTTTCCTGTCTCCTTTTCTTCCTTCCCTTCCTTCCTTGTCCCCTGTCTCTTTCTTTCTCTCTTCCTTCCTTTCTTCCTCTTTCCTTCCCTCCATTCCTTCTTTCCCCTCTTCTCTTCTCCCTTCCTTCCTTCTTCTCCTGTCTTTTCTTCCTCCCTTCCTTCCATCTTTCCTTTCTTCTTCCTTCCTTCCTTCCCTCCTTCCTTTTTCTCCTGTCTTTTCTTCCTCTCTCCCTCCCTTCTTTCATGTCTCCTGTTCTTCCTTCCCTTCCTTCCTTGTCCCCTGTCTCTTTCTTTCTTTCTCTCCTTCCTTCCTTTCTTCCTCTTTCCCTCCCTCCCTCCATTCCTTCTTTCCTCTCTTCTCTTCTTCCTTCCTTCCTTCCTCTCCTGTCCTTTCTGTCTCCCTTCCTCCCTTCTTTCATCTGTCTCCTGTTTTTCCTTCCTTCACTTCACTTCCTTCCTTGTCACCTCTCTCCTTCCTTCCTTCCTTCCTTCCTTCCTTCCTTCCTTCCTTCCTTCCTTCCTTCCTTTCTCTTCCCTGGAATTATTGATTTTTTTTTATTGGAATAGACTAGAATCCTCCCTCCCTCCCGCTCCCTCTTATGTTTTATGCAATAACTATCAGGGTGATCAATCACATTATTTCTGAACTCTAGTACACCCAGATTTCTTGCAAATGGCTTGTTTACTCTTGATAAGCTGTTTTAGCAAGACAGCAGGGATGGAACGGGCAGCTGAAGTCAGTGGGGGGGGGGAAAGGTGCACTATTACACCCTTTCCTTCAAAACAGAAAGCCCCTGGCCCAAGTTGGGGAAGAGGGTCTCAGAAGAAGCATTGAAAAGATAAGATTCTCTTTGCTTGTGTTTTTTCCCCCCTCTTTCCTGCTTTTCTGGGGGTCCAAAGTGTGATTTGTGCACCAGCCCTGCTCTTTCCACTGTTTACCAGACAGCAAATATCTTCTGTTTTTGGCTTAAGGTGTGCGTTCCTATTGCTCAAAATCCTGGCCAGCTACTTTTAAAAGACACGGGAGTTTGTTTATTTCTCTCCATTTCTTTCCATTTCTACGACTGCGCATCTCCAAATCTTGAACTCCGGGCAGTTAACGGGAGTTAAAATCATCCTAAGCAACCCCAACATAATAAAATATCTAAATGGCAGCCGAGATTAAAAAAACCCCAAACGTCAAAAGCACCTTGCCCTAGAAATCCATTTCTGAACAGATGAATTCTTTGGTAGGAAATGTCTTTTCCTTAGCGACTTCTTGTTTCAGGTGTTCGCATTTATTTATTTTTTAATGAGCTCCTTCTCCTTTAGATGTCTTCTTATTCCCCAGTTTTAGCAGCACCTGAAAACCTTGAGATATGTTTAATTTTAGCTGGCTGCCCTAGAAATGCAGGTTTTATTGGTCTCTTAAGATTTGCGAGGGCCTATTTGAAACCTGCAAGTCATAACCAAATAAGCATACAGAAATCAACCCCTTAACTATCAACTCTTCTTATCTCTTGGGCATATATAGCATCTATTGTAATGTCTCTGGATGGAAGCCATTAATTCACTACAGATAAAGCAAGCATTTGTTTTGATTATCCACTTCCATATAAGTTAAATTTCCTCGTTGTGCAATGCTATATAATGTGGCTGGTTAGATTTTTGGGCTTTGCCCAATTGCTGTTTATTGCAAAAAAAAAAAGTGCTTAGTACAAATTGTTCTGGCTTTGGATGGTGTTTCAGTCTGATAACCTTTATTCCTGAAGCTTTAAATGTACTATTTCCCATCATTCCAGGGTTGAGGGGGAAAAAATCCACCTGGTTCAGTTCCGAGCTGAGAGAAAGATGCCGGAAACAACATGGCGGCCGATTGGAAAGAAAGTTTAATGTTGAACAAAGCCACACGCAACGAAATCGTGCGGCTCTGGGTCAGCCGAATTGGCTGAATACGTGGATGGATCTTTCTGGTTTCTGTAACTTTGAAGTTTGGGCTTTGTGCAATATTGGGCTTCATGTGGCTAATAGGCTTTCGTCCTGTGTTGGGTCTTAGGTGAGGGGATGCTTGTTCTAATCCTACCATTCTGCTTTTTTTTTTTAGCTGTCAAACTTTGCTGCAAATCCGTCTTGAATGGATTTCTGCCTGCAGTATTTTGCCTTGCTTATGAATGGGGCCATCTAGATAGCTGGCGTTTTCTTTCAATAAGCTCTTTATCTCCTTACGTGCTGGCATCTGCTGTGGGCTCTTAAGAAAGACTGGGGTGGGGAGGTGCTTTCTGCCTCTAAAAACATGTTTAGAATTACTTTACTCTTTTAAACATTTCACTTCTCATCCAAGAAGCTTCCTCAGTTCTGTTCTTCTGGCCTTCAGAGTGAGACATCAGTGAGGCAGGCAAACAGCTAAAGAACAAGGGTTGACTTGGGAATAAGGCCATAGGTGGACGCTGAATGGCCCCTCCCAGAGGAAATAAAAGAGGAGCGAAGGGGAGTGGAGTTTGCAGGAGAGAATTAGTTTGCTTAATTGGTTTGTGATTCTCCTTGCCAAGTTTTGCAGATGTCGGCCTGTCAGCTCTCCAAGCCAGATAAGGTCTGTGATTGTAAATCCTCCCTTGAAAGACTTTGATGGATGTGAATGAGCAGAATTCTCAGTAAAGTAATAAAAGGTTTTTTTGGTCAGGACAAGGACCTTGCTTCATGCTCTTGGGAAAGCTAGGCCAGAACAGTATTTTACTCCATCCCTACATTCTGAGCAAGTTATTAAATTAATAAGTTTATAATATTCATTGAATGCTTCGAGCATCTATTGAGGTAAATAGAGCATTGCTAATAAACAGGATCGCTGATTGAATCTGAATGCCTGCAGAGAACAATTATTAGCAAAAAAAAAAACCTTAAGGGATATCTCTGTCTGTTGTTTGATGTGTATGTGTCTGTGAGTTAAATCAGATGGAGAAGCATCCAGAGGGGAAGGAAACACTGTGTGTTCATCCGTGTAACTCGCAATATTCTATTAAAGTCATTCATAATTTCATTTCAGAGCAATACACGCCGGGAGTTTTGTTTTCAATTTAATGACCTTTCTCTCCTCTTCTTTCTCTCCTTTTTTTTTGCAGAACGGCTGGGCGTAAAAAAATTGAAAGCCTCTGCTCGAGATCCGTGAGTGTTTCACATTGCATGAGAAAAGAGACTCTCTTACCAAAAAGGACACATTTTTCTAGGTGGGGAATGCCAAGAAACATGGTGTCAGACTATTCAGGAATGGGATATGAAATTCCTTCGGAGGTCCAGCTGGGAAACTTGGAAAACACACATCATCTTGAGAGTGGGGAAAGTTGCCTGCATCGAAAACACTCAATTTTGGTAAGTGCCTGGAGACAGAAGCATCTTTTAACTTTTATATTGTACGGCTAGAATATATAGCTTTGGATTGCAGTTGTTGGACAAGGAAGGATACCTTGTGGGTAATTTATCTTATTGGTGGCCTGCTTTGAATTTTTTTAAAAAATGATTTCTTAGATTTGTATCCACCTTTAGAGGGACGCGGTGGCTCAGTGGCTAAGACACTGAGCTTGCTGATCAGAAAGGTCGGCGGTTCGAATCCCTAGCACCATGTGACAGAGTGAGCTCCCGTTACTTTAGAACCTAGCAGTTCTAAAGCACATAAAATGCAAGTAGAATCAATGTCAATCTTCCAGTATTTGAGGAGTGGCCACCTTTATTTGCAGGAAATAAAACATATTTTTTTTCTCTTGTCCTTCTATTCCCCTCCCTTCCCTTGCCTTGCCAGAGAAGATAAATTCCTTGATAATGATAGTAAAATTCCAGTACTTATTAAAATTCCCAATGTAAACAGATGTAAAACAGGACACGGTGATTCAGTAGCTAAGATACTCGAAGTTCGGCGGTTCGAATCCCTAGCGCCCCGTAACGGAGTGAGCTCCCGCTACTTGTCCCAGCTTTTGCCAACCTAGCAGTTCAAAAGCACGTAAAAAATGCAAGTAGAAAAACAGGAACCACCTTTGGTGGGAAGGTAACAGCGTTCCATGCGCCTTCGGCGTTTGGTCACGCTGGCCACATTACCATGGAGACGTCTTTGGACAGTGCTGGCTCTTCGGCTTTGAAACAGAGATGAGCATCGCCCCCTAGAGTCAGGAACGACTAGCACATATGCGCAAGGAGAACCTTTACCTTTATCCAACTTTAACGCTTTTTAAGTACCCTGTTTCCTCAAAAATAAAACTTCCCCGGATAATAAGCCCAATTGGGCTTTTGAGCACATGCACTAAAATAAGCCCTCCCCTGAAAATAAGCCCTCCCTGGAAATATTGCAACACAGCAGCAGCCATAAGGTGACCACATTTGATGCGTCCTGCACCTCAGAAATAATAAGACCTCCCCGAAATAAGGCCAAGCGCTTATTTCGGGAGTCAAAAGAAAATAAGACCCTGTCTTATTTTCGGAGAAACACGGTAGCTCAAGGCAGTGTACACACATAATACTCCTTCCTTCTCCTGTTTCCCCGCAAGAGCAATCCTAAGAGATGCGTTGGCTGAGAGAGAGAGAATGACTGATCCAAAGTCAAGATCTCCCAGCCAGCTTTCATGGTTAAGGTGGGACTAGAATCCACAGTCTCATTGTGATTGGCCCAAAGAAGTTTTGGTAAGTTGGGCCAATCACCAGAAAACAATAAATTATGTTCACACTTTAACCACAAAAGCTGGTTGGGAGATCTTGAGTCAATCACCCAGGACACTGGGAGTTCTAGTGCCACCTTAGGCACGAAAGCCAGCTGGGTGACTTTGGGCCAGTCCCTCTCCCTCAGCCGGATCCACCTCACAGGGTTGGTGTTGTAGGAAAAATAGGAAGGAGTATTCTGTACGTTTTCTGCCTTATTTATAAAAACAATAAAGATGAGATATGAATGAATGAATGAATGAATGAATGAATGAATGAATGAATCTTCTCCCAATCTAACAGTCAACTGGTCAGGTTTTCAAGACAATGGGAAAAACCCTCCTTCTTGGGAGCAACAGGACAGGATAGCTCAAAAGAAGGGAGCTATTGGGCCCGCCAGCAGCCAATGCAGCTGGCAGCGGATTTGGACAGTGAGGAGGTTGGGACGGAACATGGGCCAGTCCTGGAGTCCTTGGAAGGTTCGGATGAGGGCTCTGTGTCGGAGGCAGAGAGGGCACCAGGACCATATGCCAGTTATCAGCTGCCTTCAGAGTCAGACATCAGTGAGGCAGACGAACAGCTGGAGCCTGTTTCCAGGGTGCGCATGCGCAGAGTTGCCAGACGAAGGGAGCAGCTAAAGAACAGGGGTCGACTTGGCAATGAGGCCACAGGTGGACGATGAATGGCCCCTCCCGGAGGAAATAAAAGAGGAGCGGAAGGGGAGTGGAGTTTGCAGGAGACAATTAGTTCACTTAATTGGTTCGTGACTCTCCGAGACTCCTTGCCAGGTTTTGCAGATATCGGCCTGGCAGCTCTCCAAGCCAGATAAGATCTGTGACTGTAAATCCTCCCTTGAAAGACTTTGATGGATGTGAATGAGCAGAATTCACAGTCAATTAATAAAAGAGGTTTTTGTTGGGACAAGGAGTTTGCTTCAGGCTCTCGGGAAGCCTCGGTCACAACGAACTACAGAAAAAGTGTGCAACACTCCCAGAACCATATTTTCTCTCCCCCTTCCCCCACAAAAAGCTTTGGATGGATTCTCAAAGCCCTTCCAATTGTTGGCTCTGAACTGCAATTTACTCATGGGTTACTACGTGATCAAACTGTTGCAACATGAGGAATAATGCAAAAGTAGCACAACTTATACCTATCAAAGGTGACCTGGCTGGAATATCTTTTGACGTAATGTGAGATTTCACAACGTGAAAAGGACCTTCTCCATTCACACAAGCCATCCTTTGGATGCAACGTAGGGAGGAGGCGGATTCCCAGGAGGGAGGGGCTGCATTCCAGAGGAGTAAGGTAAAAGCTAAAGATTCCCCTCGCACATATGTGCTACTCGTTCGTGACTCTAGGGGGCAGTGCTCATCTCCGTTTCAAAGCCGAAGAATCAGCGCTGTCCGATGACGTCTCTGTGGTCATGTGGCCGGCGTGACTAAATGCCGAAGGCGCACGGAACGCTGTTACCTTCCCACCAAAGGTGGTCCCTATTTTTCTACTTACATTTTTACATGCTTTCGAACTGCTAGGTTGGCAAAAGCTGGGACAAGTAACGGGAGCTCACTCTGCTATGCGGCGCTAGGGATTTGAACTGCCAACCTTTCTGATCAGCAAGCTCAGCGACTTTGAGCCACTGCGTCCCTAAATGTCAAAAGAAAGAGGCACAAAGATGTGGAGATTCAAAAACAGAGAAGAGCAACAAAGGTGATTAGGAGGCTAGAGGCTAAAACACATTAAGAACAGTTGCAGGAATTGGATAAATCTAGTCTTAACAAAGAGAAGGACTGGGGTGACTTGATCACAGTTTTCCATCCAGTCTTTCCACTGTTACATCATGACTCTCTTCTTTCTACTGTGTAATCTATCCTAATAATCAAAACCATAAATCAAAAGATGGGGTTTTTTTTTAATGCAAAAAGTCCATGCAGGGCGCTAGGATTCGAACCGCTGAACAGTCGACCTTTCTGTCGACAAGCTCAGTGTCTTAGCCACTGAGCCACCGCGTCCCACAATTCCAGAGGAATAAGAGGCAACTAAGCCCAGATATCATGTGAGAGAAAGAGGATGAGGACAACTTCTCCTTAATAGTTCCCAAAACATAGGTGGTCCCCACAATTACAACCACAATTGAGTCCAAAATTTCTGTTGCTAAGCGGGACGGTTGTTACGTGACCTCCCCCCCCATTTTATGACTTTTCTTGAGACAGTTGTTAAGCGAATCCTTGCCGTTGTTCAGTTATTAACGTGGCTGTTAAGTGAAATCCGGTTTCGCCGTTGACTTTGCTTGTCAGAACTTTGCAAAAGGGGGGCGCGTGACTCCAGGACTGACACTGCACCCGCCATAAATATGAGTCAGTTGCCAGACATCCGAATTTTAATCGTGGGGATTCTGCAGCAGTTGTTAAGAGTGGGAAAACGGTCGTAAGTCACTTTTTCCAGGGCCGTGGCAATTTCAAACGGACAAAAAGGAATGGTTGTACGTCAAGGACTACCCGTATAGGCTCAATGTAGATAATTAGCTACTTCAGTTTAGCAAGAGTCTGTCTGTAGGTGTGAAAACAATAAAGACCTCAGCTTGGAAGAATCTCAACGTGTCATACTTGGTTTGGGGAGGGGGGGTGCGGTAACTCCCGGAGGATTTGAGCAAAAACGTTTGACGTCAAAGCGGGGCTGATTCTCTCTCTGTGCATTTAATTATCATCTTAGCCGCATCTTCGTCTCTGTTTCATCCTCAAGCGTGCGCCCAGAAGGGTGAGGATATTGCTTGGAGCTACACAAATTGCACCTCTCTTATATTATCCGGCTTCCTTGCCTGCTCCGTGGCGCCTAATTTACTCTTTGGCTTTTGGTGTTTTCGGATGATTTCATTAATTGACATGAGGAGGGCCCGGGTGATGCTTCAACCTGCCTGATGAGCATGTGAGCACTGGGCATCCAAGCTAACTGTGGTGGCTTGGGGCTCTAGGCAGACAGGGCAACCAAAAGCAAGCACGTCATTTCCCCTACGGTGCTACAAACTAGATATTTCAAAGTTGGAACAGTCTGATCCAGAGGTGGGATTCAATTTTTTTTTTACTACCGGTTCTCTGGGTGTGGCTTGGTGGGCGTGGCATGGTGAAAAATGTCCCTACGGGCAACCTGGAACCCTCTTGAAGCCTCCGAAAAACACCCCTACGGGCAAACCGGAAGTCCATTCCCGAACTTCTGGTTTGTGCGTTGGGTTGTTTTTCGCTCTGAAAATGAAGGCTGGTTAGCTGGCGCGCGCTGGCGCTGACAGGGCAATGCCTCGCATGCCCTAACAAATGGCTCGGCACGCCACCTGTGGCAAGCGTGCCATAGGTTCTCCATCGAGGTTAATCGATTAATCAGTGGAACAGAAGTTGCCTCCAGAAATTGTGAATGCCCCAACACTGGAAGTCTTTAAGAAGATGTTGGATAGCCATTTGCCTGGAGTGGTGTAGGGTTTCCTGCCTAAGCAGGGGGTTGGACTAGAAGACCTCCAAGGTCCCTTCCAACTCTGTTATTCTATAAAAAAGCATTCTCCTGTAAAGCAAGTATCATTTAGGCTTTCTGAATCTGCTTCTTCTGTCTATAAACAGGTGTGGTTCCGGGCAGTCCGTTCCTTGACCCTTCATCCCAAATAGGGGCAGTTCTAGGTTGAAGATGTCCCCATTTCTCTATAAAATCGGTGGTTCTGGGCTGTGGGCATTATCTGCATTCTTCAAATAAACAAATGTCATTTAGACTGTATAGATCTGTCCCTTCATCCATAATAGGAGTGGTTCTGGGCTGCCACTCTGTAAATGGGATGGTTCTAGGTTTTCAATATTTCAACATTAGTCTTCTGCAAAACAGGAGGTGGTTCTAAGGCAGCTGTAGGCAACCTGCAGCTCTGGAGCCGCATGTGACCCTTTCGTCCCTCTGCTGTGGCTCCCTGACGCCGGTCGGCTGCACAATTGATAGGGATTTCAGTTAGGACAAGTAGAGGAAAAAGGATGCCGCACATGGGTGGGTTTCAACCGGTTCGCGGCGGTCCCTGCGAACCGGTTGGTCGCCGAACCCAGAAGTAAGTAACTTCCGGGAACGGTGAAGGGCGCGCCCGCCCGCCCACGGTCCTTACCCGGTTTTGACGAGTTCTGTGCTTCCACGCATGCGGAGGACGCATACAGCGCCTGCGCGATCGTCCAGGAGCAGCTGGAGTGTCGCGTAGACGCTAGTACGCATGCATGCGCCGTGCGCGTGCACGAGGACGCCGCTGGCCCCGTTCCAACCGAACCGGTTGGAACAGGGCGAGAAACCCACCCCTGATGCCGCACTAGGAGAAGACTTGGTGGTGGAACTGGACTTCCAGTCGGCAGAGGAAGAAGGACGCTGCCCTAGGAGGAGACTCTATGGTGGGGGGAACCGGACTTCCGGTTGGCTTCAGAATTGAACGGGGGGCTTCCGGTTAGGACCTTTGTGGCTCTTTGAGTATTTAAGGCTGCCTTCATCTGTCTCTTCTTCTTGCAGTCTTCTTAAAATTGCTTTTAAGCCTTTGCTTGGGATGTGTTGGGGTTTTTTTTTCTGGGTGCTTTGTCTCAAATCGCTACTGCCAAACAAAAGCCGTCACCTCCTGCCAAGGCGAAAAGGACTGGTTCGCCCAGTCTTGTAATTCTATAATTAGGCTGCTCTTTTGGATTGTTGTGCTTGGATAAATTGTGTTGAGGGCTTTTATTTGCACGGGTTTTAAGGCAAGGTGGAAACAATATAATTGCGCGCAGCACTTAGCAAGTTGCTGTGGTGTACTGTTTCAGCAGCAATTAAGCGATTTCGCATCTCTGGTGGTAAATTGTCCCAGTAATTTGACTTGAGACAGGCGAGAAAAATTGCCTTCCCCCTTCCCCTCCAGTGGTGGCCTTCAAATAATTTAACAACCGGTTCTCTACCCAGTTGCTGGGTGGGCGTGGCCATGGTGGGCGTGGCCTAGCTGGCCTCCTGCACCATCCTGGGCAGGGGTTGGCTGCTGGAGGTTCGCAGGGGTTCGGGAGAACCTCCAGTTAAGATTCTGTGCAATTCGGAGAATCCCCACCTCCCACTCTTGGCTGGCCATGCCCACCCCGCCCAACCCCTCCCAGGAGTCCCCACACAGCCAGTTTTGGATGCAGGTAAGTACAAGCCATGCGCGGAGGCTCAGGGAGGGAGAAAAACAGGCCTACTGGAAGTTTGAGAAGGTTGGAAATGGGCCCGTTTCTGGCCTCCAGAGGGACTCCGGAGCCCTCCCGAGGGCTCGAGGAAAGCATCTGGAGCCCAGGGAGGGCAAAAACGCCCCCCCCCCACCATGGTGCAGGAGGCCGGCTAGGCCACACCCACTATGGCCACGCCCAACCAGCAGCCAGGCAAAGAACCCCTTGCTAAAATTTTTGAAGCCCACCCCTGGGATCACATGACCCAGAGAGACTGTGAGCATCATAAATACGAACCAGTTGGCAAGCATCCGAATTTTGATACCGTGTGAGGTGTGGATGCTGCAGTGACGGTAAAGGTGGAAAAAAAGGCATCCATCACTTTTTTTTTTCCAGTGCTGGTTGTAACTTTGAAAGGTCACGAAATGAACTGTTGTAAGCCGAGGGCTGCCTGTACCTTCTCATATACAAAAAAACCTGAGTTCGCCTTTTGTGGTTAAATCTTAGGATGAAGATGAACGGTTGAAAGGTTTAACTCACGAAGAAAAGGACGTCCTACTTTTTTTCGAAGAAACTATGGATTCTTTGGATGACGGTGTGGAGGAGGAGGAAGGCTTGCACGACAGTGGGGTCTTCTGCAATTCCCCAAAGCTGGTGGAGGAAAACACACCTGACCATTCCGGGTCTGAAGAGCTGATAGAATTGGTCCCATCAGCACCAGAGAACAGCACGGAACCAGGTAAAGTGAAATTATTTGCCCAGGTGTGAATTTGTGTTCTGGGAACTAAAGAGGCGGACTTCCAAGGAATAAGATTGTTCAGTTGGAGTTGAACCGACCAGAATTAGTTCATTCTGCTCGGTTCAAACTCTTGAGAAGTTCCGTTTGACTGGGAGACGTTTGGCTTTGCAAAACTAATTGGCCATTAGGTCTCTGGCAGTGTTTCAAGGAAGAAAAAGGGGGGTGCTTATCTGAAAGACTTTGGCAACTCGAGCAGACATCTGTCGTACTCTTCATATTCACCGTTTGTCAATCATTACAGGCTGTGAATGACCATAATTTACATCCGTTTAAATAAAAGAGGGTTTTGGGGACTAAGCGTGTGATTTATGCTTTCTCAGAAAACCTAGGTCAGAACAACACCTTCGGGACAACCATGACCTGGATGACTGAGAATTTCCGTAGACCTCGGGACCATTCCGCGTAACTTCTAAAACAGATCTAATAGGTTCTTTTGTTTTTCTTCCTAGCATCAGAGGAAACTTGGAAGCTGGATGAGCCAAAGCTGGAGGATGCTGAACCATCAGAAGAAGATGTCTGTCTTCATCCAGTTTCTCTTCCGCCAACACCGCCTTCGCCACCTCCGTTGCCGGTCTGTGAGACGTATCCCATTCAGCCTACTGTACCGCATCCGAAGCTCCTTCACTCCATCCCCACACCACTTCTGATTGCCGAGAAATTGTTGGAGCAGCAGGCAGAAGGCAGTTCTTCCTCGCTTTCTTCTCTAAAGGAAAGGGACCCCAACAAGAGGAGCACCATCTCCACTTCCTCCACTCTCTGCAGTAGGGAGCAGGTCAAGCCTTGTGCCCCACCTCCAACTGCTCCCAAACCCCAGAGGTTCCCGAAAAACATCAGCTTCACCAATGCCAGCGAGCGGGAATTCAGCAAAATCATCTCCAAGGCGGCCGTCAACGTTCAAGAGCGCAAGGCTCAAGTGTTGGCCAACGTCAACGCTTCAGCCTTGCTACTAAATGAGTTGGAAGAGAGGCTGCAGAAGCGTGGACTTCTGGGTCCCAGCCAAAGCTTACCTTTACGAGATTTACCTTCTGAGTCCATGAATCATGAACCCTTGAATAGTTTAAGCCTGGTTGAGAAAACTCTTGCTCGGGCCCACCTCATCCATCCTCTCAAAATCCTTTCCACCACAAAGAATGAGAGGCCTGAACAAGAATGTGGTACACCAAATGACTATCAAAACACCCATGAAATCATGAAAAAGGATCCTAATTTGTTACCCACCCTGAACAAAACAATGACTGTCAAGCCAGATGTTGACCTTGTGGATGGCAAGTCTGCTTGGCCAAGTATTTCTGGACAACCCCAACAAGACCTCATCCTCGACATACAGAGAAAGTTGAGCACATTGCCCAAATCTGCAGGACTCCATTCCAAAGGTGTCACAGTACAATTTTCCGGCCGTGGTTCGACAGAAGAAGCCCGGAGGGAGGCTCTACGAAAACTGGGACTTCTGAAAGAATAATGGAACAAGAAGAACATCTAAAGAACATTATGACAGATTGATGACATTATGACAGATGAAATCCATTCTATTTATCATGCAGGCGAAGGAAATATTAAGTGTTTGGAACACCACCGTTCTCTGCTGGCATTTGGGATGGATGTCCTTGACATGAACTCACCGTGCTTATTGAAGACTTCAAGGCCGTTCATAAAAGCCCAGGTGAAAATGAGAGTGTCAAGTTAAATGAAGGTCAACGGACAGTCCGTGTGTAAACCTTGTGTGTATCACTGGCCACGTACATTGGAATCCCTTGGATAAAACCCAAAAGATCCCAAGAGGACTGTATTAAGGAGTTCTGTAAGGATAAATGTATATATCCCCCATGTATCGGGCAGCTCAGATTTGTAATGAACCTGCTATCCCTGATTGTTGCAAGTATTTAACACTGCAAATCACTGCTTTTGCAGAGTAGCTGGCAAGACTGTCGCAAATATTTTCAGCTTGGTTGATAGCTTGAAAAATATCAGGCCTGCTGGATTTGACAAAAGGACCCGTTGCATTCACGTTCTGTTTCCTGGAGCTTCCCGGTCCCTGTGCTGCTAAAAATCAGTTGTGTAAAAATGATCGGGGTGTTCTGACCTAGGCTTCCCAAGATCGTGAAGCTGACTCCTTGTCCCAATAAAACCTCTTTTATTTAGGTCAAAGGGAATTCCTCTTCCGCAAAGTCCTGGCAAACAGTCTTTCATGAGATTTCACAACTACAGACCTTTATCAGGCTTGGAGAACTGCCAGGCCGATATCTTCCAAACGCCATGCTCTAGCAGCAAATACTTGGCAAGAAGTCAAGAACAGATCTTCCCCCTAATGAATTGAACTGATTGTCTCCTGCAAACTCCACTCCCCTTTCGCTCCTCTTTATTTCCTTTGGGAGGGGCCATTCACCGTCCACCTGTGCCTTTACTCCCGAGTCGGCCCTTGTTCCTTAACTGTTCCCTTCTCCTGGCATCTCTGTGCATGTGCACATAGGGAACAGGCTCCAGCTGTTCTTCTGCCCCACTGATCTCCGACTCCGAAGGCAGCTGATAACTGTTAGACGGCCCTGGCCCCCTCTCTGCCTCCGACGCAGAGCCCTCATCAGAGCCTTCCCCAGACTCCAGGACTGGCCCATGTTCCTCCCCAACCTCTTCACTGTCTGAGTCTGCCACCAGCTCCACTAGCCGCTGGTGGGCCACAACAGGGGGACCCAATATGTCATAAATCTGGGTTGCAATCTTGGGCGCCCCCGTTTTCTGACCTCCTAGGCTTCACGTTGAAGCATATGATAACCTGCTCTTTCCTCTACCACATCTAATACAAGGTACACTACCTGTAGGGTAGCCCAACTTGAGCACTTTCCAGATGGGCTTAGATTTGAAGTCCGCACATCTGGAGGTTGTCCAGATGTAAGCTCACATAAGCTCTTAGAACTAGGTACACAGTTGTACATGGAACCTACCAAAGAGTGAAGGATCCAGTGGCGTAAAGAACTGATACAGGTAGTCTTCGACTTACGACAGCTCATTTAGTGGCTGAAGTTCACTAACGTCCAACATTTCTGTTGTTAAGCATTCCGATTGTTAAGTGAATTTTGCCCCATTTTAGGACCTTTCCTGCCACAGTTATTACGTGAATCACCGTAGTTGATAAGTTAGCGATCCAGTTGTTAAGTGCATCTTGATTTCCCATTGACTTTGTCAAAAGATCGGAAAGTGTGTTCTCCGGACCACGGAACACCACAATCGTCCTAAAGCCTCGTGATCACTTTGTTGTAACAGTGAAAAATGGCCATGTCACCCTTTTCAGTGTCGTGGTAACTTTGAGCGTTCACTAAATGAACTGTTGTAAGACCATTTGTAAGGACACGGTGGCTCAGTGGCTAAGACGCTGAGCTTGTCGATCAGAAAGGTTCGAATCCCTAGTGCCGTGTAACCAAGTGAGCTCCCGTTACTTGTCCCAGCTTCTGCCAACCAAGCAGTTCGAAAGCACATAAAAAATGCAAGTAGAAAAATAGGAACCACCTTTGGTGGGAAGGTAACAGCGTTCTGTGTGTCTTCGGCATTTAGTCATGCCGACCACATAACCACGGAGACATCTTCGGACAGCGCTGGCTCTTCGGCTTTGAAACGAAGATGAGTACCGCTCCCTAGAGTCGGGAACGACTAGCACATATGTGCAAGGAGAACCTTTACCTTAAGACCACTTGTAAGCCAAAGCCAGAACTGATATTTGCGTGCATACTAGCAACGTTTCAGTGAGGTCTCACCATCTTCAGGCTGGTGTTTTAATGAAGATTGCGAGTGAGACGTCGCCGAAACATTGCCAAGACAAAATCAATCTTACACGGGAAAAGACCCAAATACAACAAGACCAGCATACCTACACTCGTAAAAATCTACGAAAACATAGCTCCCCCCCCCAGCACTTTCCCTCCCTCCCTCTCTCACACACACACATGTACACACGGGTTCATGGCAAACTGGTACCGAATGGCAGACATGAGCCAGCACTTCTGATATTATGGATCTTGGGGATGCAGCTCTCTTACTCCAGGGTGTAGCCCTGGAAGGTAAGGAGCCCAGAAATTGCCCCGCTTGATAAGAAAGAGAGCCTTTTCTTGGACTCGATGCCCTCCTTACCCATCGGATCCTTTCAGCTAAAGTGTATTGTAGCGGCAATGCTGTGAATTCTCATTTCATCTCAAGCCCTCTTTATGTCGACATGGTGTGATGATGGCCTGTGACGAGTAAGCTAGTCATGTTGACCTCATGCTGAAGCAATAGCGCCGCCTGTGATTTCACTAGAATAAATATCCTTCTGTTCCCAGAACCGTCTCGTGATTCTTTTGTTGGGATGGTTGGAAAATCGCCTCCTTGAAATTTCTCCTAGGGTTGCATCAGCCTTGCGAGATAGTTCAGAACAAGAAGTACAGCCACAGAAGGACTCACTGTATTGTAAGGTTACACTGGTTGCAAGTCCAAAAGTACAAAAGTCCCGCCCCCCCCTCGCCCCTTGCCTGCATAGATAGTCCTTGTTGTACAACCACAACGGAGCCCAACATTTCCGTTGTGAAGTGAGACATTTGGTAAGTGAGTTTGCCCCCCCCTTTTTTACGACCTTTCTTGTTAAAGTGAGTCACTGCAGGTGTTAAATTAGTAGCACGATGGTTGTTAAGTGAATCTCTCTTCCCCGTTGACTTTGCTTATAGTAATAGCAATAGCAGTTAGACTTATATACCGCTTCATAGGGCTTTCAGCCCTCTCTAAGCGGTTTACAGAGTCAGCATATTGCCCCCAACAACAATCCGGGTCCTCATTTTACCCACCTCGGAAGGATGGAAGGCTGAGTCAACCTTGAGCCGGTGAGATTAGAACCGCCGAACTGCAGTTAGCAGTCAGCTGAAGTGGCCTGCAGTATTGCACCCTAACCACTGCGCCACTTCGGCTCTTACTTGGCAGAAGATCACCACAATATGAGCCTGGGACACTGCAGCCATCATAAATATGAGTTGGTTGCCAAGCGTCTGAATTTTGATCCCGTGACTGTGGGGATGCTGAAATGATTGTGTGAAAAATGGTCATAAGCAGGGGTGGTATACACTTACCTTTCCCACCAGTTCGCATATGTGAGCGTGCGGACACGCTGGCTTTGCTTGCACATGTCATCTCCACATATGCGCAGATTCTTCCGCGCATGTGCTTTTGGAGAAAAAAGTGGCCTAAATGGGGTGCTGTAGAGCTGGGCACCGGTGAGCGGAGCCACCAGCGATTTCTGCTACCGGCTCAGGCAGTCCGATCCGAACCGGTAGAATACCACCTCTGGTTTTAAGTCACTGTTTCCAGGGCCGTTGCAACTTTGAACAGTCACTAAATTTTTATTTTCTAATTTGTTTTAGAAAATTTATGATTTGCTACAAGCTGAGGTCCACCTGTAAAGTCCAACAAATTAGTTTTCATGCCTTAAGGCAGGACTAGAACTCACCAGGTGCTGGCTTCCATCCTGGTGCCTTATCACCAGACCAAACTGATTCTGTAATGCATCTATGAAAAACTCTCGGGCAGACCTGACATTATGGGGTGGGTCCCTCACATGAATGTCATCTAACCTCCCAGGAAAAAGTCCAGTAACAAACCTCAGGATTCAGCACCGCCCAGCAACCCTACACTAGTGGGATTAAAAAAAAAATTACTGCTGATTCTGTGGGCATGGTTTGGTGGGCGTGGCAGGAGAAGGCAAAATACTGCAAAATCCCCATTCCCTCCCGATCAACTGGGACTCGGGAGGCAGAGAATAGATGGGGCGTGGCCAGCCAAAGGTGGTATTTGCCGGTTCTTCGAACTACTCAAAGTTTCCGCTACCGGTTTTCCAGAACTGGTCAGAACCTGCTGGATACCATCTCTGCAACCCTACCTTGAAAGTGGGGAGGGGGAAAAAGAATAGAATATGTGTGGGGCTGGAGCCCATCTAGCAAAATCGGTTGCCTGCATATTCTCAACCAATTTGAGAGGAAATTTAAGGATAGTAATGGGATCGGGAGATCATTCGGAGACAACCACCGACTATTCCAACTCTTATTCCCCTCTTCCTCAAAAACCTTGCAAAATGATCTGAAATTGCACCAAAAGGAAGCCACCTTGTGTTTCCAGTATTATAATCCTGCCGGGAGGGAGGCTGCAAATGATTAACCAATTAATCAGAATAGAAACATTGAAAGTAAAAGGAAGTGGATGCTGTTCCCACATATAATACATTAATGCTAATTATGAAAACACTGGCTAATCACGAGATATGATGAAAGTGTTGTGTTTAGCATGAGGAACCTGAATTGTGCAGATCTCATAATTGATTTTGAGGGGGCACACTGGTCAAGAAAGTAACTGAAAACATTTTTGATGGCCTTGAAAAAGAGCATAAGACTGCACAAGAAATGCCTGACAGCACTGAGACACAGTGCCATCTTGTGATTTAACCACAGAATGACATTATCCATGCAGCCACCCATTACCACCAGATGGAACATCCCATGCAAAGGGAGGAAGTTAGTGTAAGAACTTACTGAGTAATTAACTAAAACAAATTATCCCATGCATTTTAGATACACATGTTCAGGGACTGGTCATCTTTATAATCTTTATAATCCTTCCAAGGATTTAGGAGAAAGAAATCTAGAAATATGAGGTCATTTAAGGTTACGAAAGATGAGTTTTGAACTGTTCATCTCGCACTGCAAAAGATCCGGCTTTTCGATTTGGAAACTGAGCACTGCCTATGAGATAGCAAAATGCCATTGTATTCCTCAAGCTATCCCCCCCCCCTCCACACACACACATACAAGAGAGAAATTGAAGACAACAAAGACGTTATGAATGGGAAATCTGTTTTTGGCAATCACGTATGTTAGAAAAGAAAGAACAATTCTACAGTTATCCCCACCAGCAAGCTGCTCCTACCTTCCGGCCTCCAATCCTTCTCTTGGCAGTTCAGGGTTGCTGATAGATTGAATCATATCAAAGCATTCCTTCTTCTCCATTTGGGGCTGGAACACAAAGAAGCCGTATTCCTTCAGCCAAGTGACAAAAATGTGGCCATGCAAGTTACTAAATCATTTTCCTGACATTGTTCGTGTTGTTTGGTGAAGGCTAGAAGGTTAGCAAAACAAAAAACTCAACACTCCAGCTACAGGTAGCCCTAGACTTAAAATCATTTGTTTAGTGACTTTTGAAGCTGGGGAATTCTGGGAATTGAAGTCCACGTGCCTTAAAGCAGCCAGGTTTGGGCAAAAAAAAACCACACAGTTGTTTAAGGCAAAGGTGGGGGTTGATGGCCAAATATTATGGCCTTTTCAGGCTCCTGCCTCGGTGTGCACATTTTCCAATGAGACAAACTGAGACAAGAAGATCATTTTATTACAATTGATCAGAATATTCAGGCAAAAGGGATTAGCAATAGCAATAGCAGTTAGACTTATATACCGCTTCATAGGGCTTTCAGCCCTCTCTAAGCGGTTTACAGAGTCAGCATATTGCCCCCAACAACAATCTGGGTCCTCATTTCACCCACCTCGAAAGGATGGAAGGCTGAGTCAACCTTGAGCCGGTGAGATTTGAACCACTGAACTGCAGATAACAGTCAGCTGAAGTGGCCTGCAGTACTGCACCCTAACCACTGCGCCACCTCGGCTCCCTCTCAAAGAGGGAACCCCGATCTTTAGCTTGCATCCCCTTTTATTGTTAACATAACAAAAGAAGTCTAAAAGAGGACAGTTGCTTGGACAGGATAATAGCATACATGTTTATTAAAATGAGGTCCGAAGGGGAATAAATTGTAAGGAGAAAGGTTGTTTAGGGTTCACCAAGAGATAAGCCAGACCTCAATTTGTACTAACAAACTTTTCTTACCAGGAACTAGCCTCCAGCTTATTTACCAGTTTAGGAATGTTAAAAGCTAATAAATCTTGAACATCGCTTTAAAAGACAGAATATAAATCAGATTAAAATACAAACCAACTGTGTTAGTTAACAAATAACAAAACCCATGTTATTTGCCCCTCAGGGTGGAAGTAACAGATGGGTATCACATGCAACTTCCCAAATCCCCTGGAATCCTGCATCCAGTTTTTGGTCACCCCATTACAAAAAAGATGCTGAGACTTTGGAAAAAGTGCAGAGAAGAGCAGTGAAGATGATTAGAGGCCTGGAGAGAAAAATATATGGAGAAGGGTTGCAGGATTTGGGTTTGGCTAGTCTAGAGAAAAGAAGGACTAGGGGGGGATGTGAGAGCAGTTTTCCTAAATCTAAGGGGTTGCCACAAAGAAGAGGAAATTAATCAACCTATTCTCCAAAGGACCTGAAAGCAGGACAGGAAGCAATGGGTGGAAACTAATCAAGGAGAGAAGTCACGTAGAACTAAGGAGACATTTCCTGGAATTGAGGACAATTAACCAGTGGAACATCTTGCCTCCAGAATTTGTGGGCGCTTCACAGGGGTGGGTTCCTGCCAGTTCTAACCTCTTCTATAGAAGAGGTTCCACAAATCTACAGTGCCGTTTAGAACCGGTTCCAGCTCCCTCCCCCCGCCCATCCGCCCATCATCAAGATGAAGAGCGAGAGGAGGAATTCTGGGAGTTGAAGTCCACAAGTCTTAAATCTGTCAACTTTGAACACTCCTGGGTTTTTTTTCCCCTAAAGGGTTAGGGGTGCAAGGGTCTTGTAACTTGACAGCTTTAAGACTTGCACGCTTCAAATGCCAGAGTTTCTGAGCCAACATTTTGGATGCTAAGCAAGAGCGTTGTTAAGAGAGTTTCACCACAAGTTGGCCATGCCCACCCAGTCACATGGCTGGCAAGCCATTCCCACCCAGTCACATGGCCGGCAAGCCACTCCCCCAAAGCAGGCCGCACCTATAGAAGAGGTTCTAAAAATTTTTGAAACCCACCATTGGCGCTCCATCACCAGAGGTTTTTAGGAAGAGACTGGATAATCCCTTGTCTGAAATAGTATAGAATAATTCCCTCTTTTCTTTAAGAGTCCTTCAAGTACTAGAAGAGAGTTACCATGTCCCTTCTAATCCTTCTCTTCAATAGGCTAGAACAGTGATGGCGAGTCTTTTGGCACCCAGTGCCCAAACTGGAATGTGCAGGCATGCGCGCCGGAGCTCTGGAAATCCGAAAACCAACCGGCCGGCGTGGGCATGCCTGTTTTTTGGGGCATTTTTAGTTGTTTTTTGGGCTGTTGTCAGGCTGTTTTTCGGGGTATTTTCAGGCCATTTTTAGGGCCCTTTTTCAGGACAAGAACGGCCCAAAAATGGCATGAAAACAGCTCAAAAGATAGCTTGAAAACGGCCTGAAAACGCCCCCACCCCAAACAACCCCCCCAAAATGGCCTGAAAATGGTCCAAAAACGGTCTGGGCTTTGACAATTTTTTGGCTGTTTTTTGGATATTTTCCCAACCGTTTTCAAAGTGTTTTTCAGGCCATTTTTCAGACCAAAAACGGCCTGAAAAAAGGCCTGAAAATGGCCCCCAAAACAGACCTAAAAACAGCTTGGAAAACGGCCTATTTTGCAGGGTGTTTTTTTGGCCGTTTTCCAGTGTGGCTGCAAAGACCAGCTGGCCAGCTTGCATGTGTGTGTCGGAAACCAGTAGATCAGCTGGCGATGGCATGCGTGCCCACAGAGAGGGCTCTGCGTGCCACCTGTGGCATACGTGACATAAGTTCGCCATCACGGAGCTAGAATGTACCTTCTGTATTTTTCAGAGTATAAGACGCACCTTTTTCCCTCAAAAAAGAGGCTGAAAATCTGGGTGTGTCTTATACATCGAATACAGCATTTTTGGCCTCCTGAAACCCCGCCCCTTCGTCAAAATGGCCGTGCAGAGCCTTTAGGAGGCTTTCAGACGCTCCTGAATGCTGGAGAGAGCGGAAATGAGTGAAAAATGGGTCATTTTTTGCTCGTTTGTGGCCCCACCCCCAGGCCCAGGTGCACTCTACAAGCCTCCTAAAGCTTTAAAAAAAAAACAGGTGGTCTGCAGAGTGCAAAAACTTTTTTTTAATTTGCCTCTTCAAAACAGTGCGTCTTATACTCCGAAAAATAAGGTAGTTCCCTTAACTCAGTGTTTCCCAAACTTGGCAACTTGAAGATGTCCGGACTTCAACTCCCAGAATTCCCCAGCCAGCGAATGCTGGCTGGGGAATTCTGGGAGTTGAAGTCCGGACATCTTCAAGTTGCCAAGTTTGGGAAACACTGCCTTAACTATATATCATGTGATTTAACCATATCTCTGAATGGAGGATTCTGGGAGTTGAAGTCCACGTATTTTAAAGTGGCCAAGCTTGCAAAACTCTGACCTGAACAAATATCTTTTATTTCACCAGTTTGCCTCTTTTCCTTTGGATTGCCAGTGCTGTTCATTGAGCCGGTTCAAGGGCCATTTCGATATCATTTCTATCTGCTAATACCCAAATACCTTTTAAATGAGAATTTTGCTTTTTTTTTAAAAAAAATTTGATGGTATGATTATTGTCTATCAATTCCAAGAATATCCGTCTTTAGACTTAAGTATTTTCTTAAGTGTTTTCTGATGTTTGAAGGAAGGAGCAGTGGAGGTGTTTTCATAGTATATCTAAAGCTCCAAACAAAACATGTTTTTGCTAAATCACTGGTGTTAAGCCCAGTGCATTTAACATGTCAAAATATTTGTGAATTTTTTTAGCATGACCTCCAGAGCTTTTGATTGCTAAATTTGCCTTCCAAAGTCCGTCACCTTCCATTTGCAAATTCCAACACTGTTATTGTTGCTGTTGCTATCTCCACATTAGGATTGTGGGTGCACCCCCCCCCACAAAGAACAGATTGCCCTCAACTTACAGCCATTATGTTCAGCAACTGCTGGAAGTTACAACAGCCCTGAAAAATGTATATTACAACTGGTCCAGAAGTGGGTTCCTATCGGTTCGGACCGGTTCGGCCGAGTAGGTAGTAACTCGGCCTACCACGCCCCAGAACTGGTTCTATCGGTGGTGCTGTGGCCGCCACCATCTTGGTTTTTTTGCTTCTGCGCATGCGTGGAAGCAATTTTTTTGTACTGCACGTACGTACATGCACAGCGCGTCCCTGAGTGAACTGGCAGTAGCAACAGCTGGAACCCACCCCTGAACTTGTCCTCAAACTTACAACCGTTGTAGCATGGTCACATAATCAAACTTTTAGTGTTTGACAACCAGCATGTATTTACAAAGGTTGCCATATCTTGAGTTGTGATTGCCATTGGTGACCATCCCAACTAGCTTCCAACAAGCAAAATCAATGGGGAAGCCGGTTTCACTTAATGACCACCTGACTCACTTAACAACTGCAGCAATTCACTTAACAACTGTGGCCCAAAAAATGGTTGTAAAATTGGCCAAGACTCACTTCACAACCGCCTTGCTTTGCAACAGAAATTCTGGTCCCAATTTTGGCCCTGAATCAAAGACTTCCTGTATAGAGAATCTAAATATATAAAAATGGCTCTGTGTGCATGTATGTGTGCGCATGCGCGCATAACTCTGGAACACCTTGAGCAATCTTAACCAAACTTGGTACACAGATGACTTACTCTCTGGAAAAAAATACTGTGGGGGTAAGACATCTCTAACACCCCTCAGGGTGTGTATTCTGTTAAGATACAGCCTGTTGTGCCTTAAAATGGCTTCCACTATACTGTCATAAAATGATTTCTACTGTACAATAACTTCCCTGGTAACGGCTTCACAGTACTACACACAGGAGCTCCCTCTGGTAAGGGGGAAAATCCAAGATTAGAAATTAATTTTGGTCCGAACAGTTTCCTGTTATAAATAAATACTGGGGCAACGCCGGATTATCGGCTAGTTTGATATATTTATATGTATAAATATATATTTCAACATGAAAAAAATACAACCTACCCAAAACAGAACTGTAAGACCAAACTGCCAATACTACTAAAGATAATGACTCCTTTCTAATGATAACAGTACTAATCGTTTTGCCACCTTGAGTTATTCTTTGAGTTATAAAGTAATAAAGGTAGGATAAAATAATAATAAATAAATAGATTTTAGGAAGAGATATCAAATGGAGCATTCTGCAACTTTCTGTTGCAACTCTTCCTTGTCTATACGCCAGGCTATTTTTATCATAACCAGCCCGAGCAACCTTTGCTCCTTTATAGAAAACCGGCTGATAACCCAGGTATTTATTTATCCCAACCCTCCTTCCATGAACATTGCCGCAATTTCTAATGTTGGATTTTCCCTCTCACCAGAGGGAGCCCCCTTGTGGAGTACTAGGAAGCCATTACTATGGCAACTCCACAGCGCTGTACAGTAGAAGCCATTTTAAGGCACAACTGGCTATATCTTAACAGAACACACACACACACACACACACACACACACACACGGGATGTTAGGGGTGTCTTACCCCCCCACAGTATTTTTCTCCAGAGGGTAAGTCATCTGTGTACCAAATTTGATTGAAACATGTTGTTTATTTATTTACTAGCTGATAACCCGGCGTTGCCCGGGTATTTATTTATAGGGGGAAAATGTCCGGATCAAACATAATTTCTAATGATGGATTTTCTCCCTTACCAGAGGGAGCCCCCTTGTGGAGTACTGGGAAGCCATTACCATGATAACTCCACTGTGCTGTGCAGTAGAAGCCATTTTACGGCAGTACAGTAGAAGCCATTTTAAGGCACAACAGGCTGTATCTTAACAGAACACACTCTCCGGGGGGTGTTAGGGGTGTCTTATCCCCCACAGTATTTCCTTTCAAAGAGTAAGTCATCTGTGTACCAAGTTTGGTTGAAATTGCTCAAGGTGTTCCAGAGTTATGCTGGAACACACACAAACACACACAGCAGTAGTGAGATTCAAAAATGTTTACTATTAGTTCTGTGGGCGTGGCTTGGTGGGCACAGTAGGGAATGGCTATGGTAAAATCTCCATTCCCTCCCCACTCCAGGGGAGGATTACTGCAAAATCCCCATTCCCTCCCGAACAGCTGGGACTTGGGAGACAGAGAATAGATGGGGGCGGGGCCAGTCAGAAGTGGTATTTACCAGTTCTCCGAACTACTCAAAATTTCTGCTACTGGTTCTCCAGAACTGGTCAGAACCTGCTGAATACCACCCCTGACACACAGCCCTTTATAGAGAGAGAGAAATAGAGTAAACCTCGTTGTAAATTAAATAGGAACCGCTCGCCTGCATTATGCAACCACAGAAATATGCAACCTTTGACTTCAAACAGAATGGAGACTGAAACAGGTGAAATGAAATATCACAATACTTCCCTGCCCTCCTTTTTTTTTAGTGATATTTCACCACTCATTTTGGCTCAGTTTAAGTATAACAAAATATCCCTCTAGAAAAATGATTCAGTCCAATTAATCGAATTACAAGGCTTTCCCACTAAACCTTTACATTCGTTTTTCATTTCATTCATGTTGGTTTTTCTCTGCCTAACATATTCTACTGAAAAGAAGGACTAGGGGAGACATGATAGCAGTCTTCCAATATCTCAGGGGTTGCCACAAAGAAGAGGGAGTCAAGCTATTCTCCAAGGGACCTGAGGGTAGGACAAGAAGCAATGGGTGGAAACTAATCAAGGAGAGAAGCAACCTAGAACTACGGAGAAATGTCCTGACAGTTAGAAAAATTAATCAGTGGAACAGCTTGCCTCCAGAAATTGTGGGTGCTCCATCACTGGAGGTTTGCAAGAAGAGACTGGACAGCCATTTGGTATAGGGTCTCTTGCTTGGGGTTAGACTAGAAGATCCCTAGGATCTTCTATTCTACGTTCTAATGCAGGGCCTTGTCCTGAATTCAAATCCTTAGCAAGCTACGGAAGATGGTTTTGTGTATAACATTCTCATTTTGCTCAGTGCAAACTACCTCACAAGGCAGTGGTAAAATTCAATTTTTTAACTACCGGTTCTGTGGGTGTGGCTTTGTGGGCATGGTGTGACTTTGTGGGCGTGGTTTGGTGGGCACGGCAGGGGAAGGATTCTGCAAAATCCTCATTCCCTCCCAAACAGCTGGGACTCAGGAGGCAGAGAATAGATGTGGGTGTGGCCAGCCAGAGGTGTCGGTTTCTCCGAACTACTCAAAATTTCTGCTACCGGTTCTCCAAACTATGCAAAATTTTCGCTACCAGTTCTCCAGAACCTGCTGGATTTCACCCTGGCTGTCACAAGGCTGTTGTGAAGATAAATGCTACCCAGGGCACAGAATTATGCATACCGGCATTAAGCAATTTGAAAGAGAATCCTGATAAAAAGTGTGCATGTGTATTTATGGAAGGGGCATCTATGGGGAAATATTCCAGAGGTTGAGTTCCTTTTCACTGCAAAAAGACATAGGATGTCCTGTCCCATCATAAGTTGGGTTGGTGACCCTCCTTAAACTGTTCTTTCCCCCTTCCTGCTATTTCTCTCTTCTAAGTTGGCCACCCCCATTAATTTGTGTGCTTCGTAACGTAAAATCTTCAACAAAGCGCTCTTTTCATGGTTTTCTTTCTAAAGCAGAGCCATCCGTAATGAAATATTTTGTTTAAAAAAAAAAAACGGATTTCTAGGCTCACCAAATAGAACTTTGGCAGGAAGAAAGATTACGCCCCAGAGCAAATATTGGGAGAAATTAACCTCAGAACAAAATCGGCTTTCTTTTTCCAAACGGTAAAAACTCCAGCGATAAATTTCCTCCCAAATTGCTAAAATCCAGCAATTTTGCTTCAGAGCCTAAGTCCAGGCGAAGGCATTTCTGAGGGCACGCGAGGCGTTGCTGTCGGCTCCCGTGCACAGGCTGATATTCGGCCTCGATTTTCCGAATCAAGGGGTGGGTGGGGGGCTGTCCACTGACCTCCTTTCCGTGCATCGCCCCTGGCCTGCTTTTTGATGTCAGAAGCCCTCAGGGACTTCTTTGGTATTGGATAGCTGCAGCCAGGCCTCAGCCCATTTCTTCTGCAGCCAGCAAGGCTTTCCTGAAGGCCTCTGTAGTTAATAACAGAGCTTCAGATCGACCCATAGCTTAATTTTTACCTGTGCACCCTGGAGTGGGTGGGGTCTTCATTAGGGCTTATTTTGAGGGCAGGACTTATTTTGGGTGCATATGTAAAAACTCAAGCTAAGACTTACTTTCTGAGTAGGTCATATTTTCAGGGAAAAACTGTATCTATCTATTTATCTATCTATCTACCTAATTTGTCTCTCTCTCTCTTCCTCTCTCTTCTCTATCATTTATCTATCTATCTATCTATCTATCTATCTATCTATCTATCTATCTATCTACCTATCTATCTCTATCTATCTAATCGCTATTTAATCTCTTTCTCTCATTTTTCTGTCTGTCTGTCTCTCTATTTATCTATCTATCTTGTCTGTCTCTCTCTCTTCTCTATCATCTATATCTATCTATCTATCTATCTATCTATCTATCTATCTATCTATCTATATCATCTATCTATCTATCTATCTATATCATCTATCTATCTATCTCTATCTATCTATCTATCTATCTCATTTGTCTCTCTTCCTCTCTCTTCTCTATCATTTATCTACCTATCTCTATCTATCTAATTGCTATTTAATCTTTTTCTCTCATTTGTCTGTCTGTCTGTCTCTCTATTTATCTGTCTATCTTGTCTCTCTCTCTCTCTTTTCTCTATCATCTATCTATATCTACCTATCATCCATCCATCTATCTATCATCTATCTATCTATCTATCTATCTATCTATCTATCTATCTATCATCCATCCATCCATCCATCCATCCATCCATCCATCCATCCATCCATCTATCTATCTATCTATCTATCTATCTAATTTGTTTCTCTCTCTCTTCCTCTTCTCTATCATTTATCTATCTATTTATCTATCTATCTACCTACCTATCTCTATCTATCTAATCACTATTTAATCTCTTTCGCTCATTTGTCTGTCTGTCAATTTATCTATCTTCTCTCTCTCTCTCTTCTCTATCATCTATCTCTATCTAATCACTATTTAATCTTTCTCTCATCTATCTATCTATCTATCTATCTATCTATCTATCTATCTATCTATCTATCTATCTATCTATCATCATCATCTATCTATCTATATATCTATATTTAATCTGTCTCTCACTTTGTCTCTCTCTCTCTCTTCTCTATCATTTATCTATCTATCAACTCTCTATATGTATCATTACCTGTTGAGCTGCTTTCTTGGCACATGTACATGTGTGAGCGTGTGTGTATGAAGATTTGTCTAGAAGTTGCAGTGCTTCTTTGTAATTTTATTAATTTAACCCCAAGTAACGTTGGATTATTGGCCCTATTTTGCAGTTCAGAAAGCCAGGAATTAACCAAGTGCATTTCTAGCCAGCTAAATCAATCATTATTCAATTACGGAGTCCCAGTTATTGATTGCTGATGAAACGGTCTTGCAGAGAGTGGAATAATCGATTCCAAAAAAAGTTTTTTTTATTAAAAACTCATGTCTGAAATACGTGATGCTTTCCTAGGGGGCCAGAGAGAAATATTTCCACTCAATGTATGGTTAATTTGATTAGCTATTGAAGAGGTGGCCCAGTCTCTTTTCCTTAACTCAGACTTGAATTAATCTTGAGAGGCAGATGAAAACATGATTTGATTTTTTCCAAGGGGCTAAATTGAATTCGGTCGATCGCATCGCTGAAAAATTTGGCTGCGGATCCTTTGTTGCATTTGCCCAATAACTGGTCTCAAATTCATACTCACCTTACAGGAAGATGGGATTCATACATAGAACATAGAGCAGAACATAGAATAACAGCATAACAAAATTGGGAGGGACCTTGGCAGTCTTCTAGTCCAACCCACTGCTTGAACAGGAGTCCCCATGTCATAAAAACCCCTAGTGCTGAAGCACCGACAACTTCTGGTGGCAAGCTGTTCCACTGTTTAATTATTCCTACCGTCAGGAAGTTTCTCCTCAGTTCTAAGTTACTTCTCTCCTTGATTAGTTTCCACCCATTGCTTCTTGTCCTGCCCTCGGGTGCTTTGGAGAACAGCTTGACTCCCTCTTTTTTCTGGCAGCCTCTGAGATATTGGAAGACTGCTATCATGTCTCCCCTAGTCCTTCTTTTCGTTAAACTAGACCAGGGGTCAGCAATCTGTGGCTCCGGAGCCGCATGTGGCTCTTTCATGCCTCTGCTGCGGCTCCCTGTTGCCAGTTGGCTCCACAATTGATAGGGCTTTCGGTTAGGACAGGTAGAGGAAAAATTGGCCTAGGGGTAGACCCCTTGCCTCACAATTAGGAGGCTGTGTGTTTGATCTTAGGCTGATGTTTCACTCTCAGAGCACAATGCGAATATAGCTGCGGAACAAAGCTGTGCATTGGTGACAGGAAGGGCAACCGGCCATTAAACGCTTTCCTAGCTCCATTCAGTTGCCCAGATTCCACCCCGCTAGGGATTATGGGGTCGTTAAATGATGAGGATTGAAAGCATCTTTCAGTAATTCTGCATTAACAAGGAACGGAGGTGTTTTTTTTTAACAGGGAATGGGAAAGGGAAAATACTAATCTTCAGCCAAACTTTCACAGAATTGACACTTGACTTAATTGCTTAATTGCTGTTATTGACAACCTCGTTAAACAATAACCGAACGCTTGTTTACCTTTTAAAGCTTGCCCGAAGCTTGATTAGTCCCAGTCTCATTATTTACAAAGCTGTTAAATGCCTATCGATTAACTTCCAAATAAAGAAACTTTTAAAAAATTAAGCTCAAAAGAAATACCCAACGGGCAACGTCCAGACATGTGCAAGTAAATCGTAGTTAATCTGACAGTTGCTTTTTTTCATCCAGTATTTCAGGCACAGCTGCTGTCAACCTTGATTCATGGTTTCACTCAGTTCTCTGGTTTTGTGGCTTATCACGTTAGGTCAACTCTGCAATTCGGGCCAGTTTATAGCTCGGTTTATTGCAAAGCCTATAAGTGTGTTCTGTGAATGTGGCCATTTAGTCGCTGGCTGGGAATTATAAATAGATTTTAAACCGTAAAATACCAGTGTTGTGGCCCGCCAGCGGCTAGTGGAGCTGGTGGCAGATCCAGACAGTGAGGAGGTTGGGGAGGAACATGGGCCAGTCCTGGAGTCTGGGGAAGGCTCTGAGGAGGGCTCTGTGTCGGAGGCAGAAATGGGGCCAGGGCTGTCTGACAGTTATCAGCTGCCTTCGGAGTCGGAGATCAGTGGGGCAGATGAACAGCTGGAGCCTGTTCCCAGTGTGCGCATGCACAGAGTTGCCAGACAAAGGGAACAGCTAAAGAAAAGGGGTCGACTTGGAAGTAAGGCCACAGGTGGACGATGAATGGCCCCTCCCAGCGGAAACAAAAGAGGAGCGAAAGGGGAGTGGAGTTTGCAGGAGACAATTAGTTCGCTTAATTGATTTGTGATACTCCGGGGCTCCTTGCCAAGTTTTGCAGATATCGTCCTGACAGCTCTCCAAGCCAGATAAGGTCTGTGACTGTAAATCCTCCCTGGAAAGACTTTGCTGGATGCGAATGAGCAGAATTCACAGTCAATTGATACAAGGAGTTTTTGTTGGAACAAGGAGTTTGCTTCAACTCGGCAGTTGTGTTCCTAAAAACTGTGTGACGTTCGCAGGCCAAGACCAAGAGAATGAGCAACGGTGCAGACCGAGTGTTCTTTCAAAGGACAATCGAAGAACGGAAAATAAAAGATGCAGAAAGACGAATAAATACAGGCTGGGTTTTGCTCTCCATCGAAGAAGCACTATCTGCAAAGCTGGGTAAGGATCATCAAATTCAGCACTTCCAAGGAAACAAACTTAGTCAAAAGGCAACAAAGAGATGGCATGATGATTTGGCACAGAGCTTCCAGAAGAAGGGAACAGTTGAGGAACAAGGGCTGACTCGGGAGTAAAGGCACAGGTGAATGGCCCCTCCCATAGGGAATAAAGAGGAGCGAAAATGGGGAGGGGTGTTTGCAGGAGACAATTTGTTCGTTTCATTAGTGTGAAGATTTGTTTGTGACTTTCAGAGACTCCTTGCCGAGTATTTTCTTGTACAGCATTGTAGTTTGGAAGATATCATTCAAAGTGTTGTTCTGTAAATGCCAGATTCAAAGTTGGCATGAAATTATAGAGGCCAGCAGTGCCACCTGGTGGCGCTGTTTTTAATGCCCATCTTAGAAATAGAAGGGAAAAACCAGACTCAGTAGGCTTATAATACGTAAATCAAACTGACTGTGAAACGGAAAGCAATATGCACTTCAGAGGTGGGTTCCTACCAGTTCGGACCAGTTCAGCCGAGTAGGTAGTAACTCAGCCGCCCATACACCTAAACCAGTTATATTGGTGGCTCCCGTCTTGTTTTTTTGCTTCTGCGCACGCACAGAAGCATTTTTTTAAATACTGCACATGGACGTATAGCGCATCCCTGAGTGAACCGGCAGTAAATGAAGCCGGAACCCACCCCTGAAGCACTTCCCTGATTAGAGTAACAACAAGAACAACAGGAAAGAAAAGAATAAAGCCAAAGAGGTAAGCAGGAAAGATTACAATGCTGGGAAGTGGGAGGATCCTGACTGTTACTATTATGTGTTTAAGGAGGGCAAATTGATTCAACCCTGTTCCTTAAGCACGAAACAGCAATTCAGTTTCAATGCCAGCACTTAAGGGCCGATTCTGAAGAGGGAGATGAGGTTGAACCAGTTTGGGGACTCAACAGCTTCATGGATTTGTAACTGGCTGACAAACTGTACTCAAAGAGTAACCCTTAATGGATCTATGTCTACATGGAGGGAAGAAAGTAGTGGAGTACCACAAGGTTCTGTCTTAGGCCCAGGACTCTTCAATGCACTCATAAATGGCTTAGATGAGGGGATAGATGGGTGTTCTGACCCCCCTCATCCCACACCAACACACACTCCGAGCCAAGGATAAGTTACGGCATTTAATTAACAGACAGACAGGTCCTTGGCAGCAAACTGGCACAGACAAGCTTGGGCAGCAGTCCAGCACAGATAAGGCTTGGCAGCAATCCAGCCTGCCAAGTTCACCGTAATGTTCTTCAATATTCGTTCCTGCGTTGACTTCTGCAAGAGGAGCGTGTGCACAAGGAGTCTTTTTATAGTCTGGAGAGGAGCCTAATCACCACCAGCTGAGTGCAATTACCTCCTGTAACTGCGCAACTGTTCCTGACACCTATTAGCTCTTCGGTGCCAGGCATACAGGAACAACTCACTGCTAACGTCAGGAACACGATGAGCCGAGGTGGCGCAGTGGTTAGAATGCAGCACTGCAGGCTACTTCAGCTGACTGCAGTTCTGCAGTTCGGCTGTTCAAATCTCACCGGCTCAAGGTTGACTCAGCCTTCCATCCTTGTGAGGTGGGTGAAATGAGGACCCAGACTGTGGGGGCAATATGCTGACTCTGTAAAACGCTTAGAGAGGGCTGAAAGCCCTATGAAGCGGTATATAAGTCTAACTGCTATTGCTATTGCTAACACACTCCCTTATCTCCTCCCCACTGGTCCAAGGCTCAGGCGCCTCCTGGTGGCCATCCAGCCTCTCTGCGCCCTGCTCGGAGTCGGAACCCTGTCCAGGGTCCTCCACATCCTCCAGAGCCGACTCATAGGGCCCCTCGCTGTCGGAGTCTGGTGGCAGCTCCAACGGCTCCTGCTGGGCCACAACAAATGGGGAACTCATCAAATTTGCAGAGGACACTAAGCTGGCAAGGAATAGCCAACACCCCAGAAGACAAGCTTGGGATTCAAAAAGATCTTGACAGACTTGAACACTGGGCCCTATCCAACAAAATGAAATTCAACGTTGAGAAAAGTAAAGTAAACCAAAATTGCACATATACACTGGGTGAAACCAGGCTTAATAGCAGTGACTGTGAGAGGGATAGCAATAGCAATAGCAGTTAGACTTATATACCACTTCATAGGGCTTTCAGCCCTCTCTAAGCGGTTTAACAGAGTCAGCATATTGCCCCCAACAACAACAATCCGGGTCCTCATTTTACCCACCTCGGAAGGATGGAAGGCTGAGTCAACCCTGAGCCGGTGAGATTTGAACAGCCGAACTGCAGAACTGCAGTCAGCTGAAGTAACCTGCAGTGCTGCATTTAACCACTGCGCCACCTCGGCTCCCTTGGATCTTGGAGTCTTAGTGGACAACCAGCTAAATAGGAGCCAGTAGTGTGCGGCGGTAGTCAAAAAAGCCAATGCAATCCTAAGCTGCATTAACAGAGGGATACAATCAAGATCAAGTGACAGACTAATACCACTCTATAAAGCCTTAGTAAAGCCTCACCTAGAGCACTGCATCCAGTTTGGGTTACCCCACTATAGAAAAGATGTTGAGACTCTAGAAAGAGTGCAGAGAAGAGCAACCAGGATGATTAGAGGGTTAACATATGAAGAACGGTTGCCAGAATTGGGTATGTCTAATATAAGGAAGAGATAAACTTGAAATAGAATGGAGGCTGAAACAGGTGAAATGAAATATCACAATACTTCCCTGCCCTCCTTTTATTTTAAGTGATATTTCACCACTCATCTTGGCTCAGTTTAAGTATAACAAAATATCCCTCTAGAAAAATGATTCAGTCCAATTAATTGAATTGCAGGATTTTTCCGTTAAACTTTTTTTTTTTAAAAAAAGTTGCCATTACATTCATCTTTCATTTCATTCATGTTGCTTCCCTCTGTCTAACCTAGTCTACTGAAAAGAAGGACTAGGGGAGACATGATAGCAGCCTTCCAATATCTCAGGGGCTGCCACAAAGAAGAGGGAGTCAAACTATTCTCCAAAGCACCTGAAGGCAGGACAAGAAGCAATGGGTGGAAACTAATCAAGGAGAGAAGCAACTTAGAACTGAGGAGAAATTTCCTGACAGTTAGAACAATTGATCAGTGGAACAACTTGCCTCCAGAAATTGTGGGTGCTCCAACATTGGAACTTTTTAAAAAGAGATTGGACCACCATTTGTCTGAAATGGTAGGGTTTCCTGCCTAAGCAGGGGGTTAGACTAGAAGACCAACTGTGTTATTCTGTTCTGTTCTGTTCTACTCTACTCCACTCTACTCCGTGACCCAACAAATGTGTGCACGACAAAAGCGCGCCGACAAAACCGCGCCAAGAAAACCACGAGTTCGAAATCACGCCCACAACAGTGCGCCGACAACAGCGCGCCGACAACAGCGCGCCGACAAAAACGTGATTAGGTTAAGGTAAGGGTTAGGGTTAGGGTTAGGGTTAGGGTTAGGGTTAGGGTTAGGGTTGGGGTTGGGGTTGGGGTTGGGGTTAGGGTTATTACCTTGTTTTCGCGTTGTTTGTTGATGGCACACTTTTGTCAGCATGCTGTTGTCGGCGCGCTGTTGTGGGCGTGATTTCGACCTCGCTGTTTTCTTGCCAAGGGTTTGTGGGCGCGCTTATGTCGTGCACACATTTGTCGGTGAACACTCTACCCTACTCTACTCTACTCTACTCTACTCTACTCTACTCTACTCTACTCTACTCTACTCTACTCTACTCTACTCTACTCTACTCTACTCTACTCTACTCTACTCTACTCTATTCTCTTTTATTTCAATTCCACTCCATTATTCTATTCTCTTCTCTTCTCTTCTGTTTTTCTCTTCCTTCTTAATCCTCTCTTTTAAACTGCAGAAGAGCTGATGCCTATTCCCACCAATAGAGGGCAGTCGCTTACTGAAATCTAAAACTTTCAAATATTGTCCAGAAGGGCGAATTCTGGGCAGGAAATGTTCAGCATGGTTTTTTTTTAGCTTTGACCTCTGCTTGGAGGGGTTATGGAATCATGAACGAATGTAAGTTCCTGGAACACCGGGGATTAACAATGTTTGGTTTTCTGAAAGACCTTTTACAATAAAATTATGCGGGTTGTGCAAAATAGAGGCGGGAGGACAAGGAGGGGGGAAGAGGAGGAAGAGGAGGGGAAGGAGAAGAAGGAAAGAAGGAGCAGAAGGAGATAGATAAAGAGAGAGAAAAGCAAAAGAAAATGGAAAGGAGAAGGAGAGATTCCAAGAAGAGCCAAAGAAAAGAAGAGGAGAAGGAGACTGCAATGAAGAGGAGGAGATTTAAGATATTCCAAAGGAAAGAGGAGAAAGAAATGGGGGAAAAGAAGGGGAAGAGGAAGAGGACTAAGATGAATACAAAAAGAGGAAGAGAAGGAGAAGGAGGAAGAGGAGAAAGGGAAGAGGAGAAGGAGAGTAGAATGAAAAGGAGGAGGAGATTAAGATGTTCCAAAGGAAAGAAGAGAAGGAAATGTGGGGAACGGAGGACAAGAGGAAGAGGAGGACTGAGAGGGAGACAAAAAGAGGAAGAGGAGAAGGAGGGAGAAGGAGACTAGCAATGAAGAGGAGGAGATTAAGATATTCCAAAGGAAAGAGGAGAAGGAAATGGGGGGAAAGAAAGAGAAGAGGACTAAGATGAATACAAAAAAGAGGAAGAGAAGGAGAAGGAGGAAAAGGAGAAGGGGAATAGGAGAAGGATACAATGAGGAGGAGGAGGAGCCAAAGGAAAGAGGAAGAGGAGGAGAAGACGAAGATGATAAAGAGGAGGAGGAGGAGGAGGAGGAGGAGGAGGAGGAGGAGGAGGAGGAGGAGGAGGAGGAGGAGGAGGACAAAAGCTATGAGCAGGAATAGGAAGCGGAGGGAGCAAAAATTTGGGATTCATGATAAACCCATCAACCATCCTAAAATTCATTGGCAATGAAAGAGCCTTCCCATCCTAATGCTCTCCAGTGATGTTGGATTGCAAGTCCCATAATTCATGGCTGGGAATGACGCAAACCGTCATGCTAAGAGATCCGGGAGCCAGAGAATTAGGGACGGGGAAAACTCCCTCCCACAAGCCCAGAAAGAATGCAAAATATTTTATATCCAGTAGATTAAACCTTCGGCATCTCCCGCTAGAGCCGAGGTGGCGCAGTGGTTAAAAGCAGCACTGCAGGCTACTTCAGCTGACTGCAGTTCTGCAGTTCGGCGGTTCAAATCTCACCGGCTCAAGGTTGACTCAGCCTTCCATCCTTCCGAGGTGGGTAAAATGAGGACCCGGATTGTTGTTGGGGGCGATATGCTGACTCTGTAAACCGCTTAGAGAGGGCTGAAAGCCCTATGAAGCGGTATATAAGTCTAACTGCTATTGCTATTGCTAAAAGGAAGACCAGAGGATGCCTGTTTGCCACTCAAACAATGTTAGGCAGATGGCAAAATCATCGTTTAGTCCAGGATGGCTAAGCTTTTCGTCATCGCGGGCTGAAAGCGTGTGCGTGTGCACAATAGCACGTGCGCAAGCGTACGCCCCCAATCATAATGCAATGTGCGCACAACACACGCCCACACGCCCTCTTCCCCTGCGCATGCACTTGTAAACCCCCTATGCTCCCTCCCACTCCTGCACATGCGACCACTCCTGCACCCCGTTTTGGGCCTAGTAGGCCTCCCTGGAACTAAAAACCACACCCCCGTGTTCCCTCATGCCCCCCACGCATGTGCATGCAACACCACCACTCCCGCGCATGCACGGCTCCCACTTGTGTCCCACGCAACTGTGGCAAAGACCCGAAAATCAGCTGGCCGGCAGGAGGCATGTGCGCATACGCGATAGAGCTGAGCTGGGGCAACGGCTGATGAGTCTGCGGAGAGGGCTCTGCGTGCCACTTGTGACACAGATTTGCCATGACGGGTTTAGTGTGACCGGTTATACAACTGCGTTTGGGCATATTAACGGAAATGTACAGGTTTCACCCTCTCCATAAACAACACACTTGTAGTCAGGGCAGTTCAGCGTGATTTTTTTAGCTTTGACATGGGGCTGCCCTTGAAGAGCACCCGGAGGCTTCAGCTGGTCCAGAATGCGGCCGCGCGGGTTATCATGGGGGTACCTAGGTGCTCCCATTTCACACCCCTTTTAGGCAGCCTGCACTGGTTGCTGGTTGTCTTCCGGGTGCGATTCAAGGTACTAATTATGACCTTTAAAGCGCTCCATGGCTTAGGCCCAGGGTACCTGCGAGACCACCTACTGCCACCGGTAGCCTCCCACCGTCCAGTGCGATCCCACAGAGTTGGCCTCCTCAGGGTACCGTCGGCCAGACAGTGTCGGCTAGCGACCCCCAGGGGGAGAGCCTTCTCTGTGGGAGTGCCTTCCCTCTGGAATGAGCTGCCCCCGGAGCTTCGCGTAATCCCCGACCTTCCGATCCTTCCGACGCGCCCTAAAAACTTGGCTTTTCCAGCAAGCTGGCCTGGCCTGAACAAAATAAAATATAGGATTAATTTAATTGTTAATTTTAATCTAATTTTTAAAATGTTAATATTAATTGGGTTTGTTTTGGGATGCTTTATTTAATTTCCCTTTTAACTTTCGTAATGTGTGTGTGTTTTATGTTGTACGCCGCCCTGAGTCCTTTGGGAGAAGGGCGGAATATAAATCCAATAAACAAACAAACAGTTAGAAATTTGGGGCTGCAATTTTAAGCTGTGTTATTTTGGGGGGTAAAATAAGAGCAAAATTCACTTGACAAATTAAAACCAAACAGAACTTCTCCTTCTCACTAACCCTCTTTGGCAATGTGGCTTGTGCGGAAATGGGCAAGCCAAAACGTGAGTCCTTGAGTTACAACTTAGTGGGGTTCGAGCTTACGACGGCACTGAAAAAAGTGACTTACTACTATTTTCCACCCTTAGGCAACATCCCCGTGGTCAAGGGATTTACATTCAGGTGCTTGACCACTGACTCATATTTTTGACGGTCCCGCGGTCACGTGATCCCATTTTGCGGCCTCCTGACCAGCAAAGTTAATGGGGAAGCCAGATTCACTTAACAACCGGGTTACTCATTTTACAACCGCAGTGGTTCGCTTAAGAAACGTGGCAAGGAAAGTCGTAAAATGGGGCAAAGCTCACTTAACAAACAGCCCACTTAACAACAGAAATTTCAGGCTCAGGCATTTGTTAAGCGAGTTTGCTTTACGACTTTTCTCGCCAGATTTGTTAAGTGAATCACGGCAGTTCTTAAATTAGTAGCAATTAAGCGAAATTGGCTTTGCTGGTCGGAAGGGCGCAAAAGGTGATCCCCTGACCCTGGGAGGCTGCGACCGTCATAAATATGAGTCGGTTGTCAAGCAACCGAATGTAAATCTCATGTGCTGCTGCAAAGGTCATCAGTGTGAACAATGGTCCCAAGTCACTTTTTTCAGTGCCATTGCAACTTCAAACGGTCACTAAGTGAACTGTTGTAAGTCGAGGACCACCTGTACCATTACAGTCGTTCAACAGTGTGAAAAAACAGTCACTGGACACTTTTTAAGTGACTTTTTTTTCAGTCCACACACCTTCAGTTTGAGAAACGCTACTTTTAACACCAAAATCCACACCACACTGCATGAAGAGGCAAAGTTTTCCACTTTGGGTTCTGACCCACTGTTGGTGCAACTAAATGGGGGAGGGGGGTATTTCTTTCAATCCTGGCAGAATAGGAAGGAAGGAAGGAAGGAATCAAGAGAGAGAAAGAAAGGAAGGAAAGAAGGAAGGAAAGAAAGAAAGCGAAAGAAAGAAAGAAAGAAAGAAAGAAAGAAGGTAAAGGAAGGAAAGAAAGAAAGAAAGAAAAAGGAAGGAAGGAGAGAAAAGAAGGAAGGAAGGAAATAGAGAAAGAAAGAAAAAGGAAGGAATGAAGGAAGGAAAGGAAGACAGAAAGAAAGAAAGAAAGAAAGAAAGAAAGAAAGAAAGAAAGAAAAGGGAGGAAAGGAAGAAAGGAAGAAAGAAGAGAAAGCAAAGAAGGAAAGAAGGAAGGAAAGGAGGGAAAAAAGAAAGAAAGAAGAAGGAAGGAGAGAAAGAAAGAAGAAAGGAAAGAAGGAAGGAAAGAAGGAAGGAGAGAAAGAAAGAAAAAGAAAGGAATGAAGAAAGGAAAGGATGGAAGGAGAGAAAGAAAGAAAAAGAAAGAAAGAAGGAGTGAAAGAAAGAAGAAAGACAGGAAAGAAAGAAAGAAAGAAAGAAAAAGAAAAAGAAAGAAAGAAAGAAAGAAAGAAAGAAAGAAAGAAAGAAAGAAAGAAAGAAAGAAAGAAAGAAAGAAAGAAAGAAAGAAAGAGAGCCACCGCCATTCCTCTGCGCGGATACAGAGCGCCCGGCAACTTTACGTATCCCAGGCGCCCGGCTGCCCCTTCCTCAAGCCCAACCCTCCAGTTTTGCGCGGAAAAGCAAAAGCGATCCACGGCGTGGCTGCGAACAGCCAGCGAGCCCCTCCCGCTTGAAAGGCGAGGAGAAAGGGGGAGGAGGGGAGGAGCCCTAGTCCTCCTGCTCCAATGAAGAGGCGCCCTTGCGCCAAGCCCTCGGGAGCAGCAGCCAATGGAGGGCCAACCTGCCCCTTCGTATTTATAGATCCTATTTAAAGAGCCCTCGGGAGGCTCGTTCAGGCTCTCGGGCGTGGCTGGCTTCGCGGGCTGGATCGGAATGCGGAAAAGTCCGCAGTGGGGCCGGGTTGCAAATCTCACCCCCCCCCCCAAAAAAAAACCCTCCCAAGACCACGTTTGCAAACGGCTGGCGCTTTGGAAAAACTGCGAAGCTTAATCGGGATATTATTATTATTTTTTGCTGCGCTCTGCCACGCGGAAGATGGAGAGGCTGGGGGTGGGGATGATGGGTTCACACGCCACGCGGGACCCCGGGTCACCGAGCACCGAAGGAGGGTGGGTTATTAGGCTCACCACGTGTCTCAAGACAACGGGGGTCATTGTCCCCCTCGTCCACGAAGCGCCTGACCCGCTTTGTAAAGAGCGTGTGAATCGCTGCAGGCTTTTGCAAGAGAGATCCATTGGTCTGACGTCTCCCCAAAGGCGCTTTTTTCAAGAGACAACTGGAGTTACTTTTTTTTTTTTAATTGTTTGCTTTGAAGACGTTTCGCTTCTCATCCCAGAAGCTTCTTCAGCTCTGACAAACTAGTGGAGACTCTAAAGCAGTGGTCTCCAACCTTGGCAACTTTAAGACCTGTGGACTTCAACTCCCAGAGTTCCTCAGCCAGCAAAGCTGGCTGAGGAACTCTGGGAGTTGAAGTCCACAGGTCTTAAAGTTGCCAAGGTTGGAGACCACTGCTCTAAAGGAATATACCTCAGTACACCCACGTTACACCTATCCTCCGCGAGCTGCACTGGCTGCCTATTGGTCTCCGGATTCGCTTCAAAGTGCTAGTCGTAACTTATAAAGCCCTTCATGGTATTGGACCTGGGTACTTGAGAGACCGCCTGCTGCCAATTACCTCCCAAAGACCCGTTAGATCTCACAGGGTCGGCCGCCTCCGGGTTTCGTCTACCAGCCAATGCCATCTGGCTACTACCCGGGGGAGGGCCTTCTCTGTGGCAGCTCCGGCCCTCTGGAATGAACTCCTCGCAGGGATTCGGACCCTCACCTCTCTCCAGGCCTTCCGAAAAGCCGTCAAAACCTGGCTTTGCCGGCAGGCCTGGGGTTGATGAGTTCCCTCCCCTCTCGACCTGTGTGGTTGTGTGATTCTTGCCTATTTTAGCTATTTGTATTGTGTTCTATGTTTCCCCTTTTCCCCTTTTGAGTTGTTCGCCACACTGAGTCTCTCCCGGAAAAGGGTGGCATATAAATAAAACAAATCTAATCTAATCTATTTACCTACCCTTTGTGTCCCAATCATTGTATACTTAAATCTCATGGCAGTGTGACAAATGCAATTAAGGTAGCCAGTTTCCATGCAAGATCTGTTTAATTTGTACATATTTTGCACTTTAAAATTTGTCATCTAGTATGCCTTATTTTAATTATGATGCTTCTGGCACAAATAAAATGTGTAAATCAAGAGTTTTAGGCTGTCCTGCAAACTCACACCAGCAACAGAGTGGAATTAAACAATCGCAGCTTAGAATTTTGTGGGGATGCTGCTTTGACAACTGTTTTATGGTCTCAGTTCATAATAGTCTTAGAGCTTTTTCCACCCAAAGGATTTCAGCGTATTAACAGGGAAATATTAATTACTCAGAAGTAACACCAGCAATTTGATTAACAGATTTATTGCGCAGAGTGCAGCTGAGTAACTGTATACACCACCCAATATGCCCTCAGTTGACCTTGCAAACCATGGAACTGTGCTTCCTGAACACGATAACCCAAACCTGATTACTCATGGCTTAGGGCAGGGATGGGGAACCGTGGGCCTTTTGTGACTTGTGGACTTCAACTCCCAGAATTCCTGAGCTAGCCGGGAATTCTGGGAGTTGAAGTCTACAAGTCACAAAAGGCCCCTGGTTCCCCACTTCTGCCTCAGGAATTCTGGGAGTTGAAGTCCACAAGTCATAACAGGGACATGGTTTCCCCATACCTGGCTCAGGAATTCTGGGAGTTGAAGTCCTCAAGTCACGAAAGGACCCTGGTTCCCCACTTCTGCCTCAGGAATTCTGGGAGTTGAAGTCCACAAGTCATAACAGGGACATGGTTTCCCCACCCCTGGCTCAGGAATTCTGGGAGTTGAAGTCCTCAAGTCAGGAAAGGGCCATGGTTCCCCACTTCTGCCTCAGGAATTCTGGGAGTTGAAGTCCACAAGTCACGAACGTCCCATGGTTCCCCACTTCTGTCTCAGGAATTCTGGGAATTGAAGTCCTCAAGTCATAACAGGGACATTCCTGGCTCAGGAATTCTGGGAGTTGAAGTCCTCAAGTCACGAAAGGACCCTGGTTCCCCACTTCTGCCTCAGGAATTCTGGGAGTTGAAGTCCACAAGTCATAAGAGGGACATGGTTTCCCCACCCCTGGCTTAGGAATTCTGGGAGTTGAAGTCCTCAAGTCACAAAAGGGCCATGGTTCCCCGCTTCTGCCTCAGGAATTCTGGGAGTTGAAGTCCACAAGTCATAACACGGACATGGTTTCCCCACCCCTGGCTCAGGAATTCTGGGAGTTGAAGTCCTCAAGTCAGGAAAGGGCCATGGTTCCCCACTTCTGCCTCAGGAATTCTGGGAGTTGAAGTCCACAAGTCATAAGAGGGACATGGTTTCCCCACCCCTGGCTTAGGAATTCTGGGAGTTGAAGTCCTCAAGTCACAAAAGGGCCATGGTTCCCCGCTTCTGCCTCAGGAATTCTGGGAGTTGAAGTCCATAAGTCATAACACGGACATGGTTTCCCCACCCCTGGCTTAGGAATTCTGGGAGTTGAAGTCCACAAGTCATAACAGGGACATGGTTTCCCCACCCCTGGCTTAGGAATTCTGGGAGTTGAAGTCCTCAAGTCACGAAAGGGCCATGGTTCCCCGCTTCTGCCTCACGAATTCTGGGAGTTGAAGTCCACAAGTCACGAACGTCCCATGGTTCCCCACTTCTGTCTCAGGAATTATGGGAGTTGAAGTCCACAAGTCACGAAAGCCCTATGGTTCCCCACTTCTGCCTCAGGAATTCTGGGAGTTGAAGTCCACAAGTCACGAACGTCCCATGGTTCCCCACTTCTGTCTCAGGAATTATGGGAGTTGAAGTCCACAAGTCACGAAAGCCCTATGGTTCCCCACTTCTGCCTCAGGAATTCTGGGAGTTGAAGTCCACAAGTCACGAACGTCCCATGGTTCCCCACTTCTGTCTCAGGAATTATGGGAGTTGAAGTCCACAAGTCACGAAAGCCCTATGGTTCCCCACTTCTGCCTCAGGAATTCTGGGAGTTGAAGTCCACAAGTCATAACAGGGACATGGTTTCCCCACCCCTGGCTCAGGAATTCTGGGAGTTGAAGTCCACAAGTCACGAACGTCCCATGGTTCCCCACTTCTGTCTCAGGAATTCTGGGAGTTGAAGTCCACAAGTCACGAACGTCCCATGGTTCCCCACTTCTGTCTCAGGAATTCTGGGAGTTGAAGTCCACAAGTCACGAAAGGGCCACAGTTCCCCTTCCCTGTCCTAAGCCATGAGTAATCTTCTAGCTTAGGGAAATGAGGAAGGCAACCTTCTTCTGCCTTCATTAGGATTGACTAACTATATGTGAATTAAGTAAATCAGCTTTGGGCCATCTCCTCTATTGAATCAAAAACACAACCTTTCCCACTTTGGTGGTTTCTAATCTAGAAGTAGGTTGTGGTTACAACAGGAATTTAAGGTAGCCTGTTTGGGCATCTGGGGGTCGTCAGAAAGAAAGTTGAGGTGTTTGCAGGATATGGTGGAATAAAAACTATTTCCCAGGATATTTCATTTTTCTAGGAAATGGGTGGGTGATAACTTCCTACAATACATTACCAGGTCTACTGGAAAGACAAACTTCTGCTAACTGGGAAAACTGATTTCTTTTTTTAAAAAAATATTTATTTTAAAACAAACATAAACATAGACAAAATATAAAAACCATCCTCCAGTTTCGTACATTATGTTAATTGGTTACAAAACGTTTGTGCTTCCTGACAATAGTCTTCACTTGCAATTTATATAGAATCTCACATCATCAATCTAATATATATGTACATAATTATCATTATTAAATGTTTATTTGACTATAACCATTATTACATCCTTTTATGTGAAATATACTAAATTTAAAATAAATTTATGTTATAGCATTTCATTACATCATCCTAAAATCATCCGTAATATTACATTTTTATATTATATTCTATTAAAATTGTTTATCTTTGGTTACAAAACTCTTGTGCACCCTCTCCGTAGTCCTCACTTATAATTTATATAAAATTTCCAATTACCAATATTATATATATATACATATACATACATACATACATACATACATACATGCATTATTCAATCATTTATTTGACTATAACTATTATTACTTCATTTTATGCATAATATTCTAAATTTAACTAAATTTAAATTAGTTTTTATTATAACATTGCATTACATCATCCTGTATCCTTCCATTAGTAGTGCAATCTTATATCTCTTGCAGTTTGTAGTATTTGTGTTCTAATTGCTTTCTTGGTAGATCTTATATGGACTTCTCTTGGCAACTTGGGAAAAAACTGGCTTCTAATCCCACTTTAAGCATGAAAAGCCAGCTGGATGACTTTGGGGCCTGTCACACACACAGACACATATACTCCAACCCACCACACAGTGTTGTATGTGTGTTTGTATGCATGCATGCATACATACATACATACATATATACACACACACACACACACACACACACACACACACATATATAAATGTGTACGTGTATATGTGTGTATATGTATGTATGTATGTATGTATGTATTTTGTTGTATTTGTGCTGATAAATAAATAGATATATATTCATATATATATATATATATATATATATACACACACACACATATACACATACACACACACATATATACACACATACACACATACATATATACATATATACACACACCACACATACATACATACATACATACATATGCTGATAAATGATGAGAACCTTGTGGCTTAGTGGTTAACACATCTGCCTAATATGTAAAACAGCCCAGGTTCGAATCCCAGTAAGGATATGGCTAGCTGATAAGAGCTAAATAGCTTGAAATAGATCTATACTAGTCTTCCTTTATTTATTTATCAGCACAAATACAATACATACAGATATATATACATATACATACATACATACATATATAATGTAATGTAATATAATAAAATAAAATATAAAGCCCAAAACTCAGTCTGAAGATGGTGAGTGAGACCTCGTGAAACATTGCCAAGACAATCTCAATCTTACATGGGAAAAGACCTGAATACAACAAGACCATGTATGTGTGTGTGTGTGTGTGTATGCGTACACACACACACACACACATATATATATATAAAGATATGTTTGATGCTTTGAGTAATTGATTAAAAAAAATACCGGCAGGATATAAATAACATCTCCCAGTTTGACTTGTTCCATTCATACTTCCTCTGGTTCTGCTATTGCCATCTCTGTTTTTCAGCACCGACAGCAAAACATAAAGCTGTCACATCGTTCAGTTGGCAGAACATTTTGGTAGCACTAATAGGGATAAAGAAAGAGCAGCAAGAGAAAGCTTTGAGCCCACGGTTCTTCTGTTGCAAAGTTTGACCAGATGTGTGCGCTGATTGTTCCTTTCCGATGTTCTCTCTGTCCTGTGTTAAATATTTGGGGTGGGAAAATAGCTTGAGGGCTCAAACTTAATCATCTCCAGGACAGATGGATAATTCCCTTGTTGTGAAATGTGTTATTAATGATGGCATCGAAATTACATTCAATAGGAACGGAGACAATTTAATAGCAGCTTGCCTCTCTCTTCTTTCACCGGTTCCCCAGTGAGGTTTACCAATTGACATCTTTATATGGTTTTAAAAAATATTTAAGGGACGGCTGCCAACTTCTATAAGAGCCTGTTTTCCGCGTGTCTTCCATGGTGGTTGATTCTAGGGACAAGAACATCCAACACGGTTTATATATCGATCCGGTGGAAAAACCTTCATCTGATTTTTTATTTTGTAGATCAAACTACTGAGAAAGCACAAGAGCAAGGATGTTGCATTTAATCAGTTGGCAATCACACGTCAGAGCCTGCCAAATTTTGACAAGGTTAGTTCTGAAGTCTGGAAATGAGCAAACTTGTAGCTGCCTTTTCAAACTTTGGAGTTTCCATCTGCTGTTCATCTCTGTAGGGTTCAGAAATACCCTGATGAGAAGATGTGACACCAACAATCCTTCCTCCCAGTTACCGATGGCCTAGTCACCTCCCATCTTGACTGTTGCAAAGTGTTCTACAAGGGACTGCCCTTGAAAAGTATCTGGCAGCTTCAGTGGGTTCAAAATGCTGCGGTCCACGTAATTTTGGGGTGGATCTTGATGTCCAGAGGTATCATTTCCGTCAGCTGCCAATTTGCTTCTTGGTCCAATCCAAGGGGCTGGTTGTCACCTTCAAAGCCCTATGTGGCTTGGAACCGGGTTATTTGAAGGAATGTCTTTTCCCAATGACATCTATCGATCCGCCAAAGCAGGGAGGCAAGGAATGTTACAGCTCATCTCTTTTAAGGAAGTCCATCGAACGGGACCAAGAAGCTCCTTCCCTGTGGAACATCATCGCAAGGTCCTAAAGACTTGGTTTTGCTAGAGTGAAATAAAAAGGTAAAAGTTTCCCCTGTCCAATTGTGTCTGATTCTAATCACCTCTTTCAAGAAGAGACAGGATAGCCATTTGTCTGGAATGGTATACGGCAGAGGTCCCCAACCCCTGGGCCGCCAACATAATTATTGGCGCATGGCCCATTCAGACCTGGGCTGTGCAAGTTGTGGGCTAGCACTTGCAGCTTCATTTGTGCGAGTGGTGAGGACTCAAGCATAAAGGTTGAGGTTGAGGATTGTTTTATTTATATGCCGCCCTATTCCCAAAAGGGACTCAGGGCGGCGAACAACTCAAGCGGGAAAGGGAACACACAAATACAAGACAAGCATTTAAGATAGCCAACAACCACACCTGTCGAGAGGGGAAGGGAGCTCATCAACCCCAGGCCTGCCGACACAGCCAGGTTTTAACAGCTTTTCGGAAGGCCAGGAGAGAGGTGAGGGTCCGAATCTCCGCGGGGAGTTCGTTCCAAAGGGCCGGAGCTGTAACAGAGAAGGCCCTCCCCCCGGGTCGTAGCCAGATGGCATTGGCTGGTAGAACGGAACCCAGAGGAGGCCGACCCTGTGTGATCTAATGGGTCTTTGGGAGGTAATTGGCAGCAGGCGGTCTCTCAAGTACCCAGGTCAAAAAGCTCCATTTATGCGGGCTCCTGTGCCCGCGAACACACCTGTCACTCACGTAGAACCATCCCCTCACCAGTCCGCCAAGCTGGAAAGTTTGAGGATCACTGGTATAGCATCTCCTGCCTGTATAGGGAATTGGAGTAGAAGACCGCCAAGGTCCCTGTTGTGGCCCGTCAACTGCCAGTGGAGCTGGTGGGAAACTTGGAAGATGAGGAGGTGGGGGAGGAACTTGGGCCAGTGCTGGAGTCCGGGGAAGGCTCTGATGAGGTGTCTGCATTGGATGCAGAGATAAAGCCAGGGCCGTCCGACATTTCTCAGCTGCCTTTGGAGGCTGAGATGAGTGAGGAGGAAGACCAGCTGGGGCCTGTTCCAGATGCACGTATGCGCAGAGCTGTTAGGAGAGGGGAACAACGGAGGACAAGGAGTCGACTAGGGAAGCAAAGCACACATGAACATTGAATGGCCCCTCCCTGGCTGGGGAATAAATAGAAAGAGGAGTGGTTGTCGTAGGAGACAACAGTTCGCATTTCTGAAGATTTTGCTCATTGTGTTTCGAGCCACAAGGACTGCTTGCCAGAACTTAATTTGCAACTTTTAGGCTGGAAGCTCATGGCCTTAAAATTATCGCAAGGAACTGATAAGGTCAGTACTGCAGTTAAATCCTTGAAGAACTATTGTCTGGACTTTTCGGTGGGTGAATGCCATTAATTCACAAAAGGTAAGTAGGGTTTTTTGTGACAAGGAGTCTGTTTCTTGCTTCTTCTAAGGCTGGGTCAGAACAGTCCCTTCCAACTCTATTATTTTGCTGGAGATCCATTGCTCTTCGAAAGAGAAAATTTATTTAATACCAGGATGTGCAGCTAAAGAAAATTTCTTGGGTTAAGTCCAGCTGCCACATCATGAATTAACACTGTGGTTTCGGGCACAGCCGAGTTCCTTTTTCCTCAAACCAGGTTCCTTGCCGTTAGTGGTTAGAAAGCTGACTCTTCAAGATTCCTCCATCATATTCAACGTTCTTGAACAGAGCTGGCAGAAATTGGCAGTTAACAGACCCTTGGGAAAATAAAACTAAAACAAAATTGGGCTATTTTGAAAGAGTTTGGAGGAAAGGATATTTAGATTTCAAGAGGAACAAATTCCATTAATAAATACATCAATAAAGACATTTCAGCTGGTTCAGGAATGTAGCCACTGTGATATATGCAGATAAAGGTAAAGGTCCCCCTCGCACATATGTGCTAGTCGTTCCTGACTCTAGGGGGCGGTGCTCATCTCCGTTTCAAAGCCAAAGAGCCAACGCTGTCCGAAGACGTCTCCGTGGTCATGTGGCCGGCATGATTAAACACCAAAGGCACCCGGAACGCTGTTACCTTCCCACCAAAGGTGGTTCCTATTTTTCTACTTGCATTTTTTACATGCTTTAGAATTGCTTGGTTGGCAGAAGCTGGGACAAGTAATGGGAGTTCACTCCATTACGCAACACTAGGGATTCGAACCACCGAACTGCTGACCTTTCTGTTTGACAAGCTCATAGTCTTAGCCACTGAGTCACTGATATATATATATATATATATATATATATATATATATGTGTGTGTGTGTGTGTGTGTGTGTGTGTGTGTGTGTGTGTGTTTATTTGTGCTGATAAATAAAGGGAGACTAGTATAGATCTATTTCAAGCTATTTAGCTCTCATCAGCTAGCCATACCCTTACTGGGATTTGAACCTGGGCTATATTACATACTAGGCAGACATCTTAGCCATTAGGCCACAGGCTCTTATCCGTTATCAGCGAAGCCAGGGTGAAAGGTATCTATTAGATTTTTACAACTCCTGGTAAGCCCCAATTATGGGAGGAAGCTAACTGCTTCCATCATCTGTCAATCGGCTCGCAACAAGAGTCCATCATGACAGAAACCCAATATTTTTACTGTTGCCTTTGTTATATTTGTGTTTTTTTTTATTTGTGCTGATAAATAAATAAAGGGAGACTAGTATAGATCTATTTCAAGCTATTTAGCTCTCATCAGCTAGCCATACCCTTACTGGGATTTGAACCTGGGCTATATTACATACTAGGTAGACTTCTTAGCCATTAGGCCATAGGCTCTTATCCGTTATCAGCAAAGCCAGGGTGAAAGGTATCTATTAGATTTTTTTACAAAGTAAAAAGTAAAACTTTGAAAAACCTTTGAAAACTTTTTGAAAGGCCCGCTTGCTAAATGCAGCCCTATATTTCTATAGAAAATTCCACCTGGAGATTCAGCCATTCTGATCTTAACAGTCTTCATTTGTCTTAGACTGCCTTCTTTTTGAGAACAAAACCTGAATCTTTTCCGATACGGCCATTCCTTAATAACACTCAGGGACAAGCATTGGTTTTTTTAACCCTTTCGAGTCGACTGTGCTCTACATCAAAGTTGCGTAGGCTGGAAAAGAAGATTCAATGGATTTGCAGTTTGCATTTTCGTTCTGCTGACGGAAAAAAAAGTGCCCAGGAATATTGCTATTATGTGGGTCAAGTTAGCATCGGTAGACCTCTCCAGCCAGGGGTGGTATTCACTTACTTTCCCTACTAGTTTGCAAATATGAGTGTGCTCAACCTTATTGCCAGGACTGCAATTATATTCCTTTTAGAACTTCGGCCTGCCACACTTTCTCTTATTTCATTATGCTGTTTCTTTAGTATAGTTGATGGGAGGGGGGAATAGACAGGAGTAGGATTGTGGAATGTATTGTTTTCATTCTTTTCTAGAAGACCAAGGTCATCTTTTGTCTCTGCACTAGTACACCTGACCGGAAGCAGCTGGGTATGGATGCCAGGGTGGAGGAAGAAGATTGGACCATGTGATGGATTGTGGATGTGAGGACAAGATCATGAACTTTTAACTGGGTGGAATTGTGATGTCATTTCCAGTATTGGGATTCCATAGCATAATGCCAAGATGTCCGATTTATTAAATTGGAACTTTAAGGATCGTTTTGCCTTGGACTCTGATTTAATTCTACATGATACTTGGAACGCTGACACTTATGCGCATGTGCTTTGAATGCATGCGTGGCATGCACGCATATGCACAGTTAGAAAACATGGCTAAATAGGATGGCATAGAGCCGGGGCAGGTGGGCAAGTCCACCCATGATTTCCACTACCAGTCTGAACCGGCTGAATACCATCTCTGCTCTCAGTAGAAAAATAAATAACTTATTTACTTTCTTTTTTTCTTTTGCAGTCTACAGAGAAAGTGTCAAATTGTCACCATGATGACTCAGCTCTTAGGGAGAGAAGTGCTGGATGCGTCAAAGATGGGAAGTTAAAATGTAGAGAAGAAGGAAGCCCGGATGAGTTATGCTTCCTCTCCTGATCCATGCCCATGATGCTGGACGTAAAATCTCTGCATTTTCCCTTCGCCGCTGAACAGCCAAACTGCTTGAACTGCTAGGTTGGCAGTAGCAGGGACAAGTAACAGGAGCTCACTCCCTTACATGGTGCTAGGGATTCGAACTGCCGACCTTTCTGATTGACAAGCTCGGCATCTTAGCCACTGAGCCACAGCGTCCCATCACCTGGATTATAACTAGGCAAATTCCAGAAGTGATGTCCCAAAAGGCACTCTTTTCAAAAGGCAACTGGACTGTCTTCATTTTTTTTCCTTCTCTTGGAGACATTTCGCTTCTCATCCAAGAAGCTTCTTCAAAACCATGACCGAGAAGCTCCATAGACATCCAGAAGTTACACAAACACAGCCACTATATTTTTTTAAAAAAAAACCTGCCTTGGTAAGGGTGTTTTGTGAAAATGAAATCAAGAGAGCGGGATATTGTTGGAAGAAATATCCATCTTGTTCAGTTCCAGTTCCTAGAAACATGGAGAATGATTGGAAAGATGGTTTTAATGATGGACAGGACCACATGGCTTTTGAGGTCCTGGGTAGCTGACCACATGGAGTGGAGAATGAGGGTTATTTATACCTTCTCTGGGCTTTGAACGTGAGCTTCCTGTTCCTGTGGCAAGAGCATGTATTCTCTTGGTTGCTGCAGGGGTCATAGTTAACTTTTAGCTTGTCTGAGTTAAGTTTGATTGAAGCCTGGACTCTCTGAGATGATGTAATGAGGAGGCTTGTGTCCTGAAAGGTTAGGCCATTCCTATTGTGTCTTAATCAGAGGTGGTTCAGACCGGTTTCCCCAAACTGGTGGTAAAAATCGTGGGTGGACCTGTCCATCCATCCTGGCCTTATGACGTCCTATTTAGGCATGTTTTCAAGCCACGTGCATGCATGCAAGCCACATGGAAATCAAAGCGCACGCACGGAAGGCCGAGCGCATGGATAGCACGCACACATTTGAGAAACAGTAGGGAAAGTAAGTGAATACAACTCTGGTGTTAATGACTTTCCTGGTTTGGATCTTGAGTGAAGGCCGATCCTACCATTCTACCTAATTCTCCCTTTGTTCAAAATATCCCGTCTTGAATGGATTATAAAATCTGCATTTCTAAAAGCTGCCTCCTCAGCTTAGTCTCTGCTTGGGGGCAGGAAACTGTGGCTCTGAGCTTCTGCCTCCCTTAAGGTTTTCTATTTCTCCTTTAGGCAGTGGTGGGATTCAATTTTCTTTTACTACCAGTTCTGTGGGCGTGGCTTCAAATTCAAATTTAATAAATTTATATGCCGCCCAATCCCGAAGGACTCCGGGCGGCTTACAGAAATACATCACTAAAAGGATAAAAATAAAAAAAAACAGAGAAAAGAAAAACAGATTAAAAAATCACTTCATGCACTTAATCTAGGCGGGTCTGGACCTCATTCATGAAGTCAACAGCACCAGGCCTGCCGGAATAGCCAGGTTTTAGTAGGCTTTCGGAAGGCCGAGAGAGTGGGAAGGGTCCGGATCTCTGGGGGTAGATCGTTCCATAGGGTCGGAGCAGCTACAGAGAAGGCCCTCCCCTGAGGAGCCGCCAGATGACATTGTCTGGTTGACAGCACCTGGAGAAGGCCCATCCTGTGTGATCTTATCGGCCGTTGGGAGGTATGTGACAGAAGACGGTCTCGCAGATACCGTCTTGGTGGGCGTGGCAAGGGAAGGATACTGTAAAATCCCCATTCCCTCCCGATCAGCTGGGACTCAGGAGGCTGAGAACAGATGGGGGCGGGGCCCGGCAGAGGTGGTATTTACCAGTTCTCTAAGCTACTCAAATGTTCCGCTACCGGTTCTCCAGAACTGGTCAGAACCTGTTGAGCATCACCTCTGCTTTTAGGGGGAAATATAATATTCTGCCTTTTTTATTATTTCCTAAAATATTTCATTCTTCTAGGAGGGATGGGTGCTAACTTTCTACAAGGTGTAAAGGAAATGAGGCTAAACTGCTGTTGCACGAAGGCTCCAGATTGGAGGGCAGAAAGACGTAAGCAAGCCGTTTACTCATGGCAGGCTTCACCATGGAGGTGACTGACACGAAGCGCAGAGAGATTTATTGTCGATTGCAGGCTAAAGTGCATCTCAAAGGAAGGGAAGAGGAAATGAATCACTTTGCAGAAAGGAAAATATTCTATTTGGTATTTATTGAGAGAGATGGTGGGGGGAATAAAACCAAGCACTTGCTATCAATGGGTGGGAGCAAAGGGACAAGTTCCAAGGTATCTTTAAAGCATGAGTTGGATGGGAACGGTGCCCACAAACTCCAGATTTGAAAGCTTCCACGCTCTTCTCGCTTGGCAAGTCTTTATGAAACTGACAGCCGCGGGTCCTTCAAGCGTCATCCCTCTCGAAGACAGCGCTATCCCACCTTGGAAACTTTTAACAGGGGGTAAACTTCAACTCCCAGAATTCCCCAGCCTTGGCATTGGCTGCTTGAGGAATTCTGGGAGTTGAAGTCCACCAATCTTTAAAGACTTTTAAAAAGTCTTTTAAAAAAGGTTGGACACCCCTGATTTAAATGATAGCTTTCAACTAACAATCTTGCTGTTAGTTCAGGGGTGGGATTCTGCCTGTTCGGATCGGTTTGGGCAAACAGGATGTTCATTTTAATCTGGTTCGCCGAACCGGTAGTTGCAAAGTTTGGCTGACCCTGCCCAGGGCCTGTGTGGAGGCTCTGGAAGGGTGAAAAACAGACCTACCGGAAGTTCCGCAAACAGACCTGTTTTCGACTCCCGGAGCCCAGGGGGAGGCTGTTTTCATCTTCCTAGAACAGTGTATCTCAACCTTGGCGACTTGAAGATGTCTGGACTTCAACTCCCAGAATTCCCCAGCCAGCATTCGCTGGCTGGGGTATTCTCGGAGTTGAAGTCCAGACATCTTCAAGTCGCCAAGGTTGAGAAACACTGTCCTAGAAGCTTCCAGAAAGCCTCCAGAGCCTGGTGAGGACAAAACTCCCCCCTCCCACGGTGGTGCGGGAGGCCGAATTAACCACACCCACGCAGCAACCGGGCAGGGAAGCGGTTGCTAAAATATTTGAATCCCACCCCTGTGTTAGTCACCATACTTAATTGAAACATGAAATTATTACCGTATTTCCCTGAAAATAAGACAGGGTCTTATTTTCTTTCGGCCCCAATAAGCTCTTGGCCTTATTTTCGGGGAGGTCTAATTATTTTTGAGGTGCAGGAGACGACGAGCATGGTCACCTCATGGCTGCTGCTGTGTTGCAATATTTTCAGGGAGGGCTTATTTTTAGGGGAGGGTTTATTTTAGTGCATGCGCTCAAAAGCCCGATTGGGCTTATTATCCGGGGAGGTCTTATTTTCGGGGAAACAGGGGATATGTAGGTGTGCATTCTGTGCTGATGTACTCATATGCATACCCATTTAAAGAAATCCAGTAGAAGGCTGGAGATGTGCGTGACCCGTCAAAACCGCGCTCGACTAAGCCGCGCCCGATTAAACCGCATCGCTGATGTCATCAACAGGGTGACAACAGCCAGCGCGGAGAAAGAAGGGCGCTTTAAATAGCGCTTTGAAAGCAAGCTGATTCAACTTAAGGTAAGGGTTAGGTTTAGGGTTAGGTTAAGGGTTAGGTTTAGGTTTAGGTTAAGGGTTAGGATTAGGTTTCGGGTTAGGTTTAGGATTAGGTTTAGGGGCATTAGGTTTAGGGGTTAATTTTAGGTTTAGCGTTTACAGCGTGCTTGTCTCTGCGCTGTTGTCGCCCTGTTGATGACGTCAGCTACGCGGTTTCGTCGAGCACGGTTTAGTCGAGCGCGGTTTTGTGGTGCAATTGGAGATGTGTGGATGGGCAGATAATAATATAGAATGTATAGATTTCTATGGACGGTAGGGAAGTGATATCCAGCCCAGCCTCAAAACTTAAAGATTCCCTTGCCACAATAGCTCTGATATAAATACATATTTCATGCATTCGTGAAAGATGGCTTTATAACGTATCACGCAGAATAATAGACGTGTTTGTGCAAATAAGCCCGGATCATGGCTCAAAAGACAAGAGCTATTCTTTTCCCAGCCTGGCACAACTTTACATTTTTCACCCACGCGGCCTGTGCAAAGTGGGACTAAGCTAGGGAAAAAACTTGCACAATGCAATTTTTTGGGGGGCGAGATAGGGCCTCCGGGTTTGTTCAAATTAGCGGGTTGATGAAAAAACAGAAAACAGAAAGAGGTTATATTTAGTTCCATACAGTGGTAGATTTCACATTCTCTTACCGGTTTACCTCGTGTGCGCTGGCTTTTTATTTTTATTTTATCAATTTCATATATACATTCACAATTATATGATCTCATAACTGTTATTAATAATATGTATTTATAACAATTTTTCTCTACTGTTGACAATATACTTGAAGATTGCTTTTTTAACATCCCATAGATCCATCTTATCTTACAACGGTCCTACTTCTTCTTCCCTCCCTCCCTCTTTCCTTCCCTTGTTTCTTTTCTCCTACTCCCCTTCCTTCCCTCCCTCCTTCCCCTTCCCTCCTTTCTTTTCTCCTTCTCTCCTTTCTTTCCCCCTTCCTTTCCTCCTTCCTTCTCTCCATTCCCTTCCTTCTCTCCTTTCTTCTCTCCTTCCTTCCCTCCCTCCTTCCTATCCTCCTTTCTTCTCTCCTTCCTTCCTTCCTCCTCTCCTTTCCCTTCTCTCCTTCCCCTTCCTCCCCTTTACCCTTCCCCTCTTCTTCCCATTCCTCCCCTCTTTCCTACTCTTACATTCCCTCCCATTCTTCCTCTGCCTTTCCCTTTCTCCTATTCCTCTCCTTTCTCCTCTCCTTCCTATCTGGCTTTTTAAAGCACTGTGAAGCGGTATATAAGTCTAAGTGCTATTGCTATAGACCAGTGATGGCGAACCTTTTGAGCACTGAGTGCTCAAACTGGAACACACATGCATGTGTGCGCATGGACCGCTGGAAACCCGAAAACCAGCTGGCCAGTGTGCGCATGCCTGTTTTTCAAGCTGTTTTCAGGCCATTTTTCGACTGGTTTGGGCTGTTTTCAGACTGGTTTTTGGACCATTTTGAGGCCATTTTTAAGCTGCTTTTCAGCCTGAAAACAGCCCGGAAAACGGTCTGCTTTTTAAACCAGAAAAAGCGATAGGGTACGGTTTGGGATCTACCCAAACCCTCAGGGGCTAGATAAGATTTTGTTTGGCGGAGATAAGAAAACGTTATCGAAGATTTATCAATTTTTGACCTGTCAAGATGTTAAAGAAGAGATGGATAAAAGCCTTTTAATAGCATGGGAGAGAAACTTTGGCTATGAGATTGAAATGGGCAAATGGTGGGATCTATGGAGTAAGACTATTAAACTTACAATATCTACAGCATTTAAAGAAAACATATACAGGATGGTTTATAGATGGCACTTCCCCCCAACGAGGTTAGCCAAAATGTTTCCTGGGTCATCTCCACTCTGTTGGAAATGCGGAAGAAGGGATGGCACATTCTACCATATTTGGTGGTCTTGTACTGAGGCCACGAAATACTGGAGAAGGATTCAAAAATGGCTTAAAGAGGTTACTGGGGCAAGCATGGAATGGAAACCCGAGAATTTTTTATTAAGCATAAAACCAGAAAACATGAGTAAATCAATATGGCGTTTAAGCCTACTTATAATTGTGGCCGCAGGAACAACCTATGCACAATTTTGGAAATCTACTACCATACCGTCGGAAGATGCCATAATTAAAAAGATCTATGAATGTGCAGAAATGGACAGAATGACGGGTTGGCTGAGGGACAAAGGAGAAACAGAACATTATCTTAGCTGGAACCTATGGTATATGTGGGCGATAAGGAGAACAGCAGGGACTTAAAACGGGGAAAGTCAAATAGCAGTTGTTAACAATGGGAACTAAAAGTGAACATGGGTATTGTAATAGGTCCCTGAATTTTGTAATGAGAAGATGCGGCTTAGAGACTAAACAACGAGGAAGGGAAAAAAAAGTTGGGCTGTGAATGACTGTCACCGCGGGGTGTGTGTGTGTTGTATGTTTAAAATTGTATTTGTATTTGTATGTTTTACTCTTTAAAAAAATTGTATAACCAATAAAGATTACTTAAAAAAAAAAACAGCCCGGAAAACGGTCTGCTTTTTAAACCAGAAGAGCTGGCGACGGTTCCACCACAAAACCGCATTCGACTAAAGGGCGCTCAATGAAACCACGTAGCTGACGTCATCACAGCGCGACAACAGCGCGGAGAAAAAAGCACGCTGTAAACGCTAAACCTAAAATTAACCCCTAAACCTAAACCCCCTAAACCTAATCCTAAACCTAACCCTAACGCTAAACCTAATCCTAACCCTTAACCTAACCCTAAACTTAACCCTAACCCTTAACCTAACCCTAACCTTAACTTGAATCGGCTTGCTTTCAAAGCGCTATTTAAAGCGCCCTTCTTTCTCCGCGCTCGCTGTTGTCGCCCTGTTGATGACGTCAGCGACACGGTTTAATCGGGCGCGCTTTAGTCGAGCGCGGTTTTGTCGTGCCACGGCTGGCGACGGCACGCATGCCCATAGAGAGAGCTCTGTATGCCACCTCTGGCACACATGCCACCGGTTTGCCATCCCGGCACTAGACAATGCTTCATCGGAGCTTCCCTAATGTCCTGGCAACCTTGAATACGTTTGCCCAAATCAAACCTTTTGATTTGATTTCCCAAAGTCCTGGCTTTAATCCCCCTTGGGAGTTATGGGTCATTGTTTCTCAACGGAGTAACTCAACGGCCAGATTATTGAGTGGGAATGTACTTCTTGGCTTGGTGCCTGGACTCTTGCCTGTCAAAACGATGACCAACACCCAGGACGTCTTTTAAGTCCATCTCCTAACCCAGTGACCTACATAGAAACTCAGCATAAATAAGAAGAGGATACCCTGTTGGCCGGAGTTGACACAGCCAACCAGAGAAGATGACCAAAAGATTTATGGGAAAGATTATGTTACCCCACAGAATGTTTGGATTGATTTCTCTTTTATCTCATTCCATCCCTTCCCTCCCCAAGTCCTCAAAGGATGTTCATCAGAGCTCTTTGGAATCCCAACTGATGACTTTCTGTCTGGCCCATTTAGCAATAGTAAAAGTAGCCGAGGTGGCGCGGTGGTTAAATGCAGCACTGCAGGCTACTTCAGCTGACTGCTAGATCAGCAGTTCAGCGGTTCAAATCTCACCGGCTCAGGGTTGACTCATCCTTCCATCCTTCCGAGGTGGGTAAAATGAGGACCCGGATTGTTGTTGGGGGCAATATGCTGACTCTCTGTAAACCGCTTAGAGAGGGCTGAAAGCCCTATGAAGCGGTATATAAGTCTACTGCTATTGCTACTTAAGAGGGAGGGAGAAAAGAAAGGAAAAATAAGGTGGTGTTACAACAGGCGCTAGGGATGGTAAACAAAGCAACCCAAACTGTACATTATAACCTTTTAAACGGAATAACAAAAGTATAAGAACGGCAAAGAAAAAGAATAACCATGTGAATGTATACCTATAACTGTATGTAAGAGAATAAATGACAGTAAGAATATAAAACACAATATAGGTAAACAATATTTTGTTATAAATAGCTAAGTGTAAATAAATATAGAATAGTACATAAAAATGGATAACGAATAAGGGGACCATGAATGCAAGATAGAAATGTATAGAAGGGAAAACACTAACTGTAAAGAAACCGATACGGAACTGCTGTATGATATATGATGGAACTTCTTGTTCCTATGTTGTTTTAAGTCATGTGTTTGTTTTTGTTGATGTGTTTATGTGTTTAAAATATTTTTTTTAAAAAAAGACTTATATACCGCTACACAGTGCTTTACAGCACTCTCTGGGTGATTTACAATGTCAGCATATTCCCCCCCCCCCCCAACAATCTTTGTCTTCATTTTACTGACCTCGGAAGAACCCCCTGCACAAGCAGGAGACACTATACCATTTCAGACAAAACCTCCAGTGATGAAGGACCCACAACTTCTGAAGGAGCCAAGGTGGCACAGTGATTAAATGCAGCACTGCAGGCTACTTCAGCTGACTGCAGTTCTGCAGTTCAAATCTCACCGGCTCAGGGTTGACTCAGCCTTCCATCCTTCCGAGGTGGGTAAAATGAGGACCCGGATTGTTGTTGGGGGCAATATGCTGACTCTGTAAACCGCTTAGAGAGGGCTGAAAGCACTATGAAGCGGTATATAAGTCTAACTGCTATTGCTACTGCTATTGCTAAGACAAGTCATTCCACTGATTAATTAATCACTGTTACAAAGTTTCTCCTCCAGGTTGCTTCTCTCCTTGATTAGTTTCCATCCATTGTTTCTTGCCTTCGGGTGCTTAGGAAAATAAGTTAACCCCTTTCTTTTTGTGACAACCTCTCAAATACTGGAATATTGCTATCCTGTCTCCCCCAAATCCTTCTTTTCTCTAGACTAACCGAACCCCAATCCTGTAACCGTTCTTTTTATTTATTTATTATTTTATTTATTAAATATATTTATATGCCGCCCAATCCCGAAGGACTCCGGGCGTCTTACAAAAAATATAAGGAAAAAAAAACACATAACGATAAAAGAAAACAATTTAAAAACAACAAACACCCTCATACATTCATTCTAGTCGGGGCTGGACCTCAACGGTGAGGTCAACAGCCCCAGGCCTGCTGGAACAGCCAAGTTTTTACAGCTTTCCTGAAGGCCATGAGAGTGGGTATGATCCGGATTTCCGGGGGGACCTGGTTCCAGAGAGTCGGAGCACCACAGAGAAGGCTCTCCTCCGAGGGCCCGCCAGCTGACACTGTCTGGCTGACGGCACCCGAAGGAGGCCCAATCTGTGGGATCTTACTGGCCGCTGGTAGGTATGTTCTTCATATGTTTTAGTCTGCAGGCCTTTAATCATCTCAGTTGCTCTGGGAATTGTTTGTTGCCAGCTAAACAAGCAAACCAAACCAACCCATTTGTGATACTTTAGAAATGATCATTGGCGCATTGTGGGTGAATTATGAGAAGGATTAAGCTCTGGAAGTGTACAGCGCGTTGGTTCCAAAGGGCAATGCAGCTGTCCGCACGGAGAACTAAAATTAATAGCAGGAGGGCAACACCATGGAGAGCTCAACAAAACTTTGCGGCGTCTTCTCACCTTGTCACAAAAATCCTGCTGTTTGGGATTCCAACTTTGCATCGAATCATTTCCTCCACTAATCTTTGGATGGGCTAGCCCAGTGGTCTCCAATCTTGGCAACTTTTAAAACCTGTGGACTTCAACTCCCAGAGTTCCTCAGCCAGCAAAGCTGGGAGTTGGAAGTCCACAAATCTTAAAGTTGCCAAGATTGGAGACCATTGGGCTAGACTACAACTCCCATCACCCTCAATCTAGCAGGGTCTACAAGCAAGAAGCAGCCAACACCTCTTAAGTTACACATTTGAGGCTCCAGGCTATCAAGAAATCTGTCATAGGTTTAGCACTTGGTAAAAGTGAAAAGGCTTTGCTTTGGAAAAGGTGTTCAGAAGCCAGGATATGTTTGCACCTACATAAAGATCAGAATTGTGCAAGACAGTACCCCCCCCCCTTCTACAGAAATGAAAGTTGGGCTTCTGAAGAAGCAGGATGAAAAGCGTGGATGCCTTTGAATTGGGGAATTCTGGGAGCTGAAGTCCACAAGTCTTAAAAGTTCCCAAGTTTTGGACCTCCTGCCCTACACAATGGCAACTTCCCAGGGCGACTGAGATTTGGAATAGCCCGGGCCCTTCCGCGGAAGATTCGCTTTATCTGCCACCCTGATTCACCCACGCTCCAGAGCGTTTCCGACACGCAGAGAGAGACACGCACACACCGGTGCAAAAGATCCCGAACTGCGCGTGGCTGCCAAGCTCCTTGCAGCGATTTTCCCTTCCTTTCCTGGCCGCCTTGCGAGCGTTTGGCCGCGAGGGCTGTCCGGCTAAGGCTCCTGCGCGTTTTCAAAGCGTTTGGATCTTTTAACTCCGGCAAAATCACGCATAGGAGGAAAGGCACCGTGAGAGGCTCCCTTCCCTTCTCCAGCTGGGCGCTGCGCCTTTTTTTTTTTTTTGCAAAACTTTCTCAGCTGGACGCTGCGCCTTTTTAAAGAAAAAAATCCTTTTGCAAACCGTTTGGACTGGGCGCTGCGCCTTTTATTTTTTAATCCTTTTGCAAACCTTTCTCGGTTGGGCGCTGCGCCTTTTAAAAAAAAATCCTTTTGCAAACCTTTCCTGGCTGGGCGCTGCGCCTTTTATTTTTATTTTTTTAATCCTTTTGCAAACCTTTCTCGCCTGGGCGCTGCGCCTTTTTTAAAAAAATCCTTTTGCAAACCTTTCCTGGCTGGGCGCTGCGCTTTTTATTTTTATTTTTTAATCCTTTTGCAAAGCTTTCCTGGCTGGGCGCTGCGCCTTTTATTTTTATTTCTTAATCCTTTTGCAAACCTTTCTCGGCTGGGCGCTGCGCCTTTTTAAAAAAATCCTTTTGCAAACCTTTCCTGACTGCGCGCTGCGCCTTTTTTTTTTTAAAAAAAATCCTTTTGCAAACCCTTCTTGACTGGATGCTTTTTTCTTTTTGCAAACCTTTTGCAAACGGTTCCCGGTTGGGCGCTGCGCCTTTTATTGATTTAATCCTTTTGCAAACCCTTCCCAGGCTGGGCGCTCGCCTTTTTTGCAAACCTTTTTTGCAAAATCCTTTCCCGCCGCGGTGGACGAGCTCTCGCGCCAATCCTAACCTCCTCCTCCTCCTCCTCCCTCCCAGGGGCGGCCCCGCCCACGGCTGCCTGCCCCCACCCACCCCCACTTTCCCCATCCAGGCCGTCCAATGGAAAGCCGAAGGCCTCGATCGCGCTTGCAAAAAAAAAGAGAGAGAGCCGCGCCCTCGCCCGCTCGGCGATCGGCAGCGGCAAGAGCAGCAGCAGCCGCCCGATCCCGGCTCCGTCCATTTCAATCCCGAAGGAGCGGAGCGGAGAAGCGCCGGGCAGCTGCAGAGAGGCGAGTGCGCGCGCCCGCGATGCCCGGGAACTGGGGAGGGGGGGGGCGGACGGTGGGGGAAGGTGTTGGGGGGTCCCTAAGGGATCATCGGTTCGCTTCGGTAAAAGGGAGCGCACCGAAGCCAAGCCCGCCTTCGGCTCCGCTCGGCTGCTTTTGGCCGCCCTTCCTCCTTGGGGCGTGGGGAAAGGCCAGCCGGCTTCCTGCGGGAACTTTTAAGGCACGAAGTCGTGCAAAAACTGGGGCGCCTTTGCTCCCCGCCAGGCGCCCAGATCTCTTCCCCCCCCCCCACCCCACCTCCTAACCCTGGTGTAGGATTTAGGGCGCATCTGCAACACACCTTTTGCGCCCCCTCGGATCTAGTGGAGGCTTTTTTTTTAAAAAAAAGGCCGGATACTAAGACGTGGAGGGGTCGGGCCGATTTATTTCTTTATTTATTTATTTATTTATTTATTTATTTAAGCATGAATTTGATACTTCTAATCAACATGATTATGAATACATGAAATGAATACCTCTATCTTATCTAAGCGTGAATTAGATAACAGATATAAGTATCAACATGATTATGAATACATGAAATGAATACCTCTCTCTCTCTCTCTCTCTCTCTCTCTCTCTCTCTCTCTCTCTCCTCTGCGTGAATTAGATAACAAATATAAGTATAAACATGATTATAAATACTTGAAATGAATACCTCTATCTAAATATCTATCTAAATATCTATCTAAGTGTGAATTAGATAACAAATATAAGTATCAACATGATTATAAATACTTGAAATGAATACCTCTATCTAAATATCTATCTATCTAAGTGTGAATTAGATAACAAATATAAGTATAAACATGATTATAAATACTTGAAATGAATACCTCTATCTGAATATCTATCTAAATATCTATCTATCTAAGTGTGAATTAGATAACAAATATAAGTATAAACATGATTATGAATATATCTATATCTATTTAAATATCTAAATATGAGTTAGATAACAAATATAAGTATAAACATGATTATGAATACATGGAATGAATACCTCTATCTATCTATATCTAAATATCTATCTGTGAATTAGATAACAAATATAAATATAAACATGATTATGAATACATCAAATGAATACCTCTATCTATATATCTATCTAAATATCTATGTGAATTAGATAACAAATATAAGTATAAACATGATTATGAATACATGAAATGAATACCAATATCTATCTATCTATCTATCTATCTATCTATCTATCTATCTATCTATCATCTATCCATCCATCCATCCATCCATCTATCTAAATATCTAAATATCTATCTAAGTGTGAATTTGATAACAGATATAAGTATCAACATGATTATGAATACATGAAATGAATACATCTATCTATCTATCAATCGATCTATCATCTATATCTATAAGTATAAACATGATTATGACTACATGAAATGAATACCAATAGAAGGGAACATTAGGACAGGGATGGGATGCACACTGGTGTGCTTATGCACATCCCCTTTACGGACGTCTTAGGAATGGGGGGGAGGTCAATGGTAGACCGTCTTAAGGTTAAAGTTTTGGGGGTTTGGGGTTTGGCCCCAAAAATGTCTTGACGGCAGCTGAGCATCATGGTAAGCTGTGTTGGCATCTGTTGCCACAGTCTTGTGTCCCATGGCCCTGGAGGTTTTTGAGGAGAGATGGAACAAGCTTTTGTCTGAAATGTTACGGGGGTTGGACTAGAAGACCTCGAAGGTCCCTCCCAGCTCTGGTTATTCTGGTAGTCTTTGATTTACAGCCATTCTTTGAGTGACGCTTGAAGTTAACAGCGGCACTAAAACAGGGCTGTTTCTAAACGCTTACAAACTGTTGCAGCATCTCCATAGTGGTCAGAAGTCAGATGCCGGGCAACTGACCTCTATTAACGACGGCTGTGGTATCCCCCGGATCATGTAAATCAGTGGTCTCCAACCTTGGCAATTTTAAGACCTGTGGACTTCAACTCCCAGAGTTCCTCAGCCAGCAAAGCTCTGGGAGTTGAAGTCCACAGGTCTTAAAGTTGCCAAGGTTGGAGACCACTGATGTAAATCACTTTCTGACAAAAGTCAATGGAGATGCCATATTCACTTAACAACCGTGTGGACTAGCTGAACAACAGCAGTGATTTGCTTAAGCGTGGCAAGAAAGGTTGTAAAATGGGACAAGGCTGAATTCACAACTGCCTTGCTCAGCAGCAGAAATGTTGGGCTCAGTTATCGTCGTAAGTTGAGGACTACCTGTATTGTGTTCAATGTTGCCCGCTCGCCATTGCTCCTTTTTATTACTGAATGACGCCCCTTCAAGCAATCCAACCGCTTCTACCCCCAAATCCCTTTTGTGACCCATCATCATTGGGTCCAGCAACTTCTGCCCCAAGACCTAGTGCAGGGGTCAGCCAGCTGCGGCTCTGGAGCCGCATGTGGCTCTGGAGCCGCATGTGGCTCTTTCATCCCTCTGCTGCAGCTCCCTGTTGCTCAAAATATGCGTCAAACAGCCGCCAATGTGTGATACCTGCCGGCACATGATTTATTGAGCTTTTCGAACACACACACACACACACACACACGGATAAATTCAAGAAAAGAAAGATTTCAGAAGAAAACAAAATGTTTAATTCAGCTACTTATGCCTAGTTCTGTGGCCACTCAGGAAATAGTCAGGCACGAGAAGGATTTTGCGGCTCCTGGTGTTTCTCTCTTGGAGATGACCGACCGCTGACCTAGTGAAAGCTTTCATAAGGCCTGACTGTGTGGCGGTCATTCTTCAGCATCTGTCCCAGGACCTAGAGCAGACCTTAACTCCATGCCACCCAAGTTTCCCCCTGGTGTCGTCTTCTCCTGACGGCCCAGTTTATATCGGTGGTGGGAACCCAAGATAATCTGGCTTGAGTTTAGAAACCAGCTCTTTAAAGCCGCCTTGTTGAAAAACTCATTTTACCGTGGTGGGAAAGCGGGAGGGAGAGCCAATCAATCGGCACGCTGGTGTTAAATTTACGTTTGTGTTTAGCTTGAAATTGATCCCTTTATTTCTTTGCCAGTAAAACATAAATTTAACACAAAGTTTGTCGGCGGGCCTGCGAAGGCCCCTGGATTGGGGCTGAAAGGTGAAAACGGAAGCAGTGTTCTCCGTCCCATAATTGGGGAGACCAGGTTGCCTTGATAAACCGGTTCCACATTTAATTGATACGCTGGGTTGCATAAAAATATCAAATTTATCCTGTTCCCCCATCTCCCCACCACCATCGGCACTGAAGAAAGCACAGCAGAGGAGAAAACCAGTCGTCCGGGTTGCAGGTGGAAAGCATTTAAACTGAAGGAGTGCAGTTTCCTCTCTTATTGTGGATGTTGTCATTGCTGCCATCTGCCGTCACCAGAGGCATGGAGTGCACATTGTGTAGGGGCTCTCGGTCCCGTTGTTGGCCAGCTTCACACAGGAAGGGAAAACCAGCTTAGCGGCAGATGCGCAAAGGGTTTCATCCTGTCGTTTCCAGGACGGCTTGTTTCCTTCGTTCCTCTCATCGCGCTTACACCAAAACATGTTTTAGTTCTCAATATTGGGCAGAAGGCTTTATTTTGCTCACTGGTTTACTACCCAGGGTGCTTAGCTACAGGTGGTCCTCGACTTACAACGGTTCATTTAGCGACCTTTGAAAGTTACGACGCCGCTGAAGGAGGTGGCTCGTGACTGTTTTTTCACACTTAACAACCATTGCAGCTTCCCGTGGTCACCTTCATTGAATGACCCCGTAATTCCTAGTGGGGTGGAGTCTGAGCAACTGAATGGAGATAGCAGAGCCTTTTTTATGGCCGGATGCCCTTCCTGTCGCCAATGTGGAGCTTTGTTCAGAAGATATATCCTCGCTGCGCCCAGAGAAAGAAATATCTGCCTCTGCCGAGCATCCTGATTGTGAGGCGAGAGTTTCACCTCTAGGCCACCCGCACCACTCTTGGCGGCTTCCCATGGTCACATGATCAAAATTCAGGCGCTCGGCAACTGGCATGTACTTATGACGGTTGCAATGTCCTGGGGTCGTGTGATCCTCCTTTTGTGACCTTCTGACAAGCAAAGTCAGTGAGGAATCCAGATTCACTTAACAACCGTGTTACCAACTGAACAAACGCAATGATTCACTTGATTCAACAACTGCGGCAAGAAAAGTCAAATAGGGCAAACTCGCTTAACTGATGTTTCACTTCACAACGTACATTTTGGGCTCAGTTGTGATCGTAAATCAAGGACGACCTGTAATTAAACAGCAATTTTTCTGACCGCACTCAACCACCTGGGTTTGCAAAATACAGGTAGTCCTCGACTTACGACACAACTGAGCCCAACATTTCTATGCCTAAGCGAGGCAGCTGTAAAAGTGAGTTTTATGACTTTTCTCGCTAATGCAGTTGTTCAGTTAGTGACACGGTTGCTAAGTGAATCCGGCTTCCCCGGTGACTTTGCTTGTCAAAAGGCCGCCGAAGGGGATCGCATGGCCCCTGGGACACTGCAACCGTCGTAAATATGAGCCAGTGGCCAGTTTTGATCAGGTGACCATGGGGATGCTGCAGGGATTGCAAGTGTGAAAAATGGCAATGTCACTTTTTCTTAGTACTGTTGTAACTTTAAACAGTTCACTAAATGGATGGTTGTAAGTCAAAGGTTACCTGTAGTATAAAAACAGCCTCGGTCACACTTCTCTGTAACTTTGGGTAGAATGGTTTGTTGTGGGGTGTGTGTGTGTGTGTGTATCCTTATGTTCTTTGGTCTCTTAGAAATTTTCAATATACAGTAGATTTCAATTATGGCATGTTTTGGGATCAGCCACAGTGGTGGGGAATGGTTTAGTTTAGTTTAGTTTATTTCATTTATATGCCGCCCTTTTCCCCCGAAGGGGGACTCAGGGCGGCTCACAACTCAAACCAGGGAAGGGGGATACAGACAAATTAACAACAACACAAAACAATACATGATTTAAAAACACGCAACAATCATACCATTCGGGATAGGGGCAACGGTTCTTAGCCCCAGGCCTGTCGGAACAGCCAGGTTTTAAGGGCTTTGCGGAAGGTCTGGAGGGTGGTGAGGGTGCGAATCTCCACGGGGAGTTCGTTCCAGAGGGTCGGAGCAGCCACAGAGAAGGCTCTCCTCCGGGTAGTCGCCAGTCAACACTGGCTGGCGGATGGAATTCGGAGGAGGCCTAGTCTGTGGGATCTAATCGGTCTGGTGGAGGTAATTGGTAATGGGACACACTATGCTGCAATGTTTCCCCTCTGTCCTCAGCGATCAGTCATAATTCCTGATTTTCATCTGCATGAAGCCCCTTGTTGTGGCCCACCAGTGGAGCTGGCACCAGAGTCGGACAGTGAGGAGGTTGGGGAGGAACATGGGCCAGTCCTGGAGTCTGGGGAAGGCTCTGATGAGGGCTCTGTGTCGGAGGCAGAGAGGGGGCCAGAGCTGTATGCCAGTTATCAGCTGCCTTCAGAGTCAGACATCAGTGAGGCAGACGAACAGCTGGAGCCTGTTCCCAGTGTGCACATGCGCAGAACTGCCAGAAGGCAAGAACAATTAAGAAAACAAGAGTCGACTTGGGAGTAAGGCTTGGAGATTATTGGCCCCTCCCATAAGACATAAAAGAGGAGTTGAAATGCACAAATCATTGTCGTCATCGCCCCCCCCCCCCCGCCTTAGTTGGAGACATTTTCACTGCTCATCTTGCATGGGGTTCCAGGCCTCCTTCAAAACATGTGCAGCTGTGGCCACGGGAGCGTTGCACAACTGATCCTGGCCACCCCAGCTACACCTTTTCTCAACTCAGAAGCCCTTTGGGGAATCACTCAGGCCCAGGTGAGCTCACAATCGAACCTTTGCAATAGGTTTGACATAGGACTGCCCTGAGGACCTTGTAAAAGCTACAGACGGTCCCAAACGCATCAGTGTGGGCAGTAACACATCAGAATAGAATAGAGTTGGAAGGGACCTTGGAGGTCTTCTAGTCCAACCCCCCACTTAGGCAGGAAACCCTACGCCACTGCAGACAAATGGTTATCCAACATCTTCTTAAAGACTTCCAGTGTTGGAGCATTCACAACTACTAAGAGCCGAGGTGGCGCAGTGGGTAGAGTGCAGTACTGCAGGCTACTTCAGCTGACTGTTATCTGCAGTTCGGCAGTTCAAATCTCACCGGCTCAAGGTTGACTCAGCCTTCCATCCTTCCGAGGTGGGTAAAATGAGCACCCAGACTGTTGGGGGCAATATGCTGACTCTGTAAACCGCTTAGAGAGGGCTGAAAGCCCTATGAAGCGGTATATGTCTAACTGCTATTGCTATTCTGGAGGCAAGTTGTTCCACTGATTAATTGTTCTCACTGTCAGGAAATTTCTCCTTAGTTCTAAGTCGCTTCTCTCCTTGATTAGTTTCCACCCATTGCTTCTTCTCCTGCCCTCAGGTGCTTTGGAGAATAGTTTGACTCCCTCTTCTTTGTGGTAACCCCTGAGATATTGGAAGACTGCTATCCTGTCTCCCGTAGTCCTTCTTTTCATTAAACTAGACATACCCAGTTCCTGCAACCGTTCTTCGTATGTTATAGCTTCTTGTCCCCTAATCGTCACTGATGTGCAAGTTGCTAACTTTATGATGCTAGCTGAGGTGCTGGAGATCTTCTACAAAACTCTTTGGGACATTGGGCCTGCTTGTTTGAGAGACTGCCTGTCTCCGTTTCTTCTGCCCATCTGGAGTCAACATGGAGAATATTGTTGAAGGTCTTCCAAAGAGGAAATAGCTTTTCTGGGACATTAACTGAAAGTCTTCTTGAGCTGAACATAACTTTTGGTTTACTCCCTGAATGCTTTCATGTGTTTTTCTTGGAAGGAGACAGAAGGGGTGTGCTATTGTCCTTTTTCATTTCCCAATGTAGCCCAGATCTCTGGTTGTTTCTTGGAGGTCTCCCATTCCAACACCAACCAGAATTTAGCTTCTAAACCCTGTTAATGTTAGAGAAATGTTGCTATCTCTCGAGATTAAATCATGCTTGGATATGACTAACCTAGTTAGAGTCCTGCTTTATTCAAGGTTGGGTTTAGTTTACATCATCGTCTGATTCAGCCTGGCATATGTCACAGATACTTTTCTCAGTGGACATCAATATGAATGAAAAACTCATTGTTGAAAACATTCATGTTTTCAAATTGCCGGTAGAATAAAATATTTGCAGTTCAGGGTAGAACTGTGAGGTCCTTACTGATCTTTGAGTTTGGTTGTTATCTTGCAGATGTTTCATTGCCTAACGAGGTGTTCTGACTCCCGAGACAAGATTACTGCTAGACAATTTATTCACAGTAAATTAACACACTGACTAGACTTTGGCAGCAATCCAGACTTCCAAGATAAGAAATACACATGAGAGCTTCTCCAGCATTGGTATATTAGTTGAATCCTGCAAACAGCCTCCTCCTAAAGTCTCTCCTTATATACACTCTTGGGAGGAGCCTAATTACAACCACCTGGGTCCAATTATCTTCTGTATCTATGTAGTTGCTCTCGACACTTATCTGCCCGCCTTTGTCTGGCGTCCGGGACCAACTCCCTTAGCTCTTCCCCACTGCTCCAGGGCCTGAAGTCATGAGCACACTCCCTTTGGCTTTCACCACTGCTCCATGCCTCAGGCGCTTCCTGGTGGCCAACCAGCCTCTCTGGTCCCTGCTTGGAGTCTGAACCCTGCCTGGGGTCCTCCACATCTTCCAGAGCCGACTCATAGGGCCTCTCGCTGTCGGAGTCTGTTTGCAGCTCCAACGGCTCCTGCTCGGCCACAACACTGGGTAACATCAGTGCCAGAAGAGAGTAAACCCACTCCCTTCTTGTGCTGATGATGTTATCTAGTTGGGTAATGAAACGTCTGTAAAAAAACCAACCAAACTTGGGGACCACCAAGTATCCCAATTGGTTCAAATTCATTTCTACTCATGAGTTAGACTCACCCCACACAGATAGTCCTTGATTTACAACCATTCATTAATTGCTCTTTTGAAGTTACAACAGCGCAGTTACAAAAAAGTGACTTATGACCAGTTTCACACTTATGACGGTTGCAGTGTCCCTGTGGTCGTGTGATCAAAATTCGGATGCTTGGCGCCTGGCTCATCTTTAGGACTGTGGCAGTGTCTCAGTCACGACGAGCAAAGTCAGTTGGGAAGCCCAGATTCTCTGAACTGACTTAACAACTGCGGTGATTCACTTAACAACTGTGACAAGAGAGGTTGTACAATGGGACAAAATACGCTTAACCAATATCTCGTTTAGCAACAGAAACGTGGGGCTCAGTTGTGGTTAGAAGCCAAGGACTAAAAATTAAAAACATAGAATCCTCCCATGTTACAGGAAATATATCATTGAGTCACGGACTTTTAATAGCACCAAGTGCCAAAAAGGTTGCATGGAAATGTTGTACGCATGCGCGCACTAAATCAGGGCCATGCTCAGAAAATCCACACTCCCAGGCTCTAGCGTGCAGACACCGGTTTTCGGCACTGCCACATGTGCGAAGGGATCATGCTCCAGAAAAGCTGAACTTCCAGGTTATGGCACGGATGTGCAGCCGACAATCAGCTGGCCGGTGCGTGTGCACAGCAGTTTTTTTGGCACTGCCGCACATGTGAAAGTCGGCTGATCGTCTTTCGTGATTTACTGCACTTTTAAGGGCCTTAGCAAGGGACAGTGCCTAGCTAACATTGACCAAATTGTAAAAGCAAAGGTAATTTAATGAAGTCCTGGCTTTCTTCGGTGTACCTCGGTACACCCACATTACACCTATCCTCCGCGAGCTGCACTGGTTACCGATCAGTCTCCGGATACGCTTCAAGGTGCTAGTCGTAACTTATAAAGCCCTTCATGGTATTGGATCTGGGTACTTGAGAGACCGCCTGCTGCCAATTACCTCCCAAAGACCCATTAGATCACACAGGGTCGGCCTCCTCCGGGTGCCATCTACCAGCCAATGCCACCTGGCTATTACCTGGGGGAGGGCCTTCTCTGTGGCAGCTCCGGCCCTCTGGAATGAACTCCCCGCAGGGATTCGGACCCTCACCTCTCTCCAGGCCTTCCGAAAAGCCGTCAAAACCTGGCTTTGCCGGCAGGCCTGGGGGTGATGAGTTCCCTCCCCTCTCGACATGTATGGTTGTGCGGCTGTTGTTTACTTTTATTATTTGTATTTTGTTTTTTATGTTCCCCCTTTTCCCCCTTGAATTGTTCGCCGCCCTGAGTCCTCTCGGAGAAGGGCGGCATACAAATAATAAAATTCTATTCTATTCTTCTATAGGCATTAGAGCCAGTGTTTTTACTGGGATTTTATTATGCAGTGCCTTGGTTCTACATCTGATAATTTTAATTGTATTTTGCTTTATTTATGGGGAGGGAACGCACACAGACACACACGAGAGACACTGGGTTTGTCAGTTGCCTAGAGTTACGTACTAAAGATGCCCATTGCTGCACATTTTCAAATGAAATAAATACTTGGATAGGAGGCCACTTAGAATGGACAGTGTTACAGGCTAGTCTGCTAAACAGGCACTTTTCTATCCAATATTCTATCCCAACAAATTATTTTGTCTTCCTTTTTTTATTATTCTGACAACAAGGGAGATGGTTCAATTTGGTCTAAGGGCTTGATAATATATCCCCATTCTTTGTTGACACTCTGGACTCTAGTCCAGAGTTTGAGACTGATCAGTTTCATACCAGGCTTATTTTTTGCAATTCTTCCCGTGTTGTATTTATGATGGGCGTTTTTTGTTTGATCTTCCCTAGGCCTACAGAAGATGACGGAATACAAGCTTGTCGTCGTTGGGGCTGGTGGCGTGGGCAAGAGCGCGTTGACAATTCAGCTCATCCAGAACCATTTTGTAGATGAATACGATCCTACAATAGAGGTAAATAAGATCCTATCAAGAACGATGTGGTGTCTGCCGGGAAACCGCTTCTGCACTTCGTGCTGTCTTCTTGGAAACCATTTCTGGACTTTGTGCTTGACGTGGGGGGGGGGGGAATCTAACTTTGATTTTGGGTTTTGCTTGATTAGATACCGTATTTTTCGGCGTATAAGACACACCTTTTTCCCTCAAAAAAGAGGGTGAAAATCTGGGTGCGTCTTATACATGGAATGCAGCATTTTTGGCCTACCGAAACCCCTCCCGCTTTGCAAAATGGACATGCAGAAAGTTTGGGAGGCTTGCAAAGTACTCCTGAGGGCCGGGGAAAGAGGAAAAAGGGGACAATTTTGCCCCCCCCCCCCCGGACCACTCTAAGACCCTCCCAAAGCTCTGCATTGCGCCCCCCCCATTTTTTTTTGCAAAAAACGAGGCGTGCAGAGGCTTTGGGAGGCCTGCAGAGTGCAAAAACTTTTAAAAAAGATTTACCTCTTCAACATCGTGGTGTGTCTTATACTCCGGTGCGTCTTATAGTCCGAAAAATACGGTAGGTTTGTGGTTATAGAAATGGCTAGCATATTGTACAGATAGTCCTAGACTTCCAGGGGTTCATTTAGTGACTGGTCATAGTTTCAGTGGCACTGAAAAAAGTCACTTGTAACCATTTTTCCCACTTAATGCCCGTTGCAGCACCCCCCCATAGTCATTTGATCAAAATTCAGATGCTTGGCAACTGCTGATTCATGCTTACGACCGGTGCAGTGTCCCGGAGTCTCACTTTTTGAAACTTTCCGGCAAGCAAAGTCAGTGGGGAAGCTGGAAATCACTTAACAAACCGTGTTACTAACTTAACAGCTGCAGTGATTCATTTAACAACTGTGGCAAGAAAGGGCGGGGCAAAACTCTCTGAACAAATGTCTCACTGAGCAGTGGAAATTCCAGGTGCAGTTTTAGTCGTAAGTCAAGGCGTTCCTGTAATTCAGGCTAGGTCTTTAGTGAACCTTCATTGCTAGTTTGGTATAGAGCAGAGTTTTTTCAACCTTGGCGACTTTAAGTCCTGTGGACTTCAACTCCCAGAATTCCCCAGCTGGCTGGGGAATTCTGGGAGTTGAAGTCCACAGGACTTAAAGTCGCCAAGGTTGAGAAACTCTGGTGTGGAGCCACTGAGAATGTGGGGGGATTGCATAGTTGCATAATGTGGCCTCATAGTTTACAACAAGCCCCGCAGTTTAAACCACATTTTTTAAAAAACACGAGTTGTCCCTGTGGTATTGTAAAACCTCTTGAGTTTATCAGCTGATTCTGTGAGGAATTTCCACTGAAATTCCACATTGGTTCCACAGTCTTGTCTATGTTTATCTTGTGACAAAATCACACACACACGCACAAAACACACACACACACTCCGAGGTATTAGATAGCTGTTGGCTATCTAATATTAGAAATTTTATGTTCTTTCAAAGAGCATTGAGCTGGAAGTTGGCACGATGCCATCTTGATCATTTGAACGTCACATAATGCTCGATGAGGCCTTTCGCTTTTGTAACAGGGTAAAATAGACGGCAAACAAAGTCTAATAAACAGAGAAATCAATCATCATTTTCTTTTAAGGTGGAGTCTGAGAAACTGAATGGAGCTAGCAAGAGTGTTTAATGGCCAGATGCCTTTCCTGTCGCCAGGGCAGAGTTTTGTTCAGCAGCTATATTCTCATTGTGCCCAGAGAGAGAAAAATATCTGCCTCTACCGAGGATCGAACTCACAGCCACCTGTTTGTGAGGCAACAGCTCCACCTCTAGGCCACCGGACCACCCCAATAAACAGAAATCAATAAATGTATTAGTTTGGCAATAGCACTTAGACTTATATACCGCTTCACAGTGCCTTTACAGCCGTCTCTAAGCGGTTTACAGAGTCAGCTTCTTGCCCCCAACAATCTGGGTCCTCATTTTGCCAACCTCGGAAGGATGGAAGGCCGAGTCAACCTTGAGCCCGTTAGGCTCAAACTGCTGGCAGTCGGCAGAATCAGCCTGCAGTATTGCATTCCAACTGCTGCGCCACCACAGCTCAGCAAGTAGATGAACCAAAAAAACCCGGTGCATGCTTGCAACATTTTAGTTTGCAAGCCCCCCCTCTAAAATCCTCAGGGATTCAGCAGTCAGTAAATGTGAACAATCATCGTACAGGTAGTCCTCAATTAACAACGATTCGTTTAGTGACTGTTTGACGTTACAATAGCCCAGAAAAAAAAAGACTGATGACCATTTTTTCACACTTAACAACCGTTGCGGCATCCCCATGGTCATGTGATCAAAACCCGGACATCTGGCTCATATTTATGACGGTCGTGTGTGTGTGGGTGTCATGTGATCACCTTTTGCGACCTTCCGACTAGCAAAGGCTAATGGGCGAGCCAGATTCACTTAACAACGGTGTTAACTAACAACTGCAGTGATTCCCTTAGCAACTGTAGCGGGAAAGGAAGCTAAATGGGGCAAAACTCACTTAACTGTCTCGCTTAGCAGGGGAAATTTTGGGCTCGGTGGTGCTCGTAAGTCGAGGACTACCTGTATAAACTATTTAGCAAGAATCAGGCTGTATAAACCAAACTGTACAATGTTCTAAGCCCAAAGCAAAAATACGAAATTTAGGTTTTACAACAATGAATGAACCAAGTTTTTGGAGTCAAATTGGATGAACTTGAAGTTTAACTGTTAAACTTTGGATTTTTATGAGTTGTTTCCGACCTTGGTTTCAAGTTAAATCGGGGGGCAGAGGGACAGTCCTCAGCAGAATCTAACATTTAAAGGAAAGCCTCCCGCTAAGCCATATCGATTTCTTGAAAAACCTGCAATTGGCTGAATTCACAATTGCATGCTAAATCATAAGATTTATACAAGATTTATACAACCCAAAGCGAATCAACTCACGTGGGTTTAAAGTGTCATGAGTCACCAGTCTGGGTAAAATCCCTTGAAGTTTAGTGGTCTGGTCACAAGCCAGATTTTTACGATTTGGCGGTAACCGTGATAGCAATAACATACCACTTCGTAGTGCTTAACTTAAGCGGTTTACGGAGTCAGCCTATGGCCCCCCAGGAATCTGGGTCCTCGTTTTACCGACCTCAGGAGGATGGAAGGCTGAGTCAACCTTGAGCAGTCAGGATCGAACTGCTGGCAGTCGGCAGAATTAGCCTGCAATCCTGCATTCTAAGGGCTCTGTGGCTAAGACGTTGAGCTTGTCAATCAGAAGGTTGGCAGTTCAGCAGTTCGAATCCCTAGCGTAACAGAGTGAGCTCCCGTGACTTGTCCCAGCTTCTGCCAACCTAGCAGTTTGAAAGCACGTAAAAAATGCAAGTAGAAAAATAGGGACCACCTTTGGTGGGAAGGTAACAGCGTTCCGTGCGCCTTCGGCATTGAGTTGTGCCAGCCACATGACCGTCTTCGGACAGTGCTGGCTCTTCAGCTTTGAAACAGAGCACACTGCCCCCTAGAGTCAGGAATGACTAGAATATGTGCGAGAGGAACCTTTATCTTACTGCATTCTAACCACTGCGCCACCATGGTTCTTAATAACCCCTCTGCAAACTTTCTATCTCTCTCCGCCTTAAAAATGCTGCTCTCCCAGTCTGGTAAACTGGTCTGACTTTAAAAGTTAATCAGGGCGGGCGCTTTGCTTTGTCCTGCCGTGCCCTCATGAGTGATGTCTTTTGATAAAACCACGGCAAGTGAACGCTGATATTGCTCTGAACTCGGCGCCCTGCTTGCCTCGCCAGACAAAAATAATGCAGAGATTTGTTCCTTTAACTGACTTTTGAGTGAGTAACTTTGCAGTGTTACGGCTTATGAGCCAAGGTGGCGCAGTGGTTAAATGCAGCACTGCAGGCTACTTCAGCTGACTGCAGTTCTGCAGTTCAGCTGTTCAAATCTCACGGCTCAGGGTTGACTCAGCCTTCCATCCTTCCGAGGTGGGTAAAATGAGGACCCGGATTGTTGTTGGGGGCAATATGCTGACTCTGTAAACCGCTTAGAGAGGGCTGAAAGCCCTATGAAGCGGTATATAAGTCTAACTGTGATTGCTATTGCTATTACGAACTCTGGAGTAAGCATGAAGATGGGCTGTTTCTCCAGATGGGCTAATTTCAACACCCAGGGTTCTTGCTTGCTGGGGAATTCTGGGAATTCCATGCATTTGGCGGATTGATTCCTTCCTTCCCTCCTTCTTTCCTTTCCTCCCTTGCTCCTTCCTTCTTTTCCTCCCTCCTTCCCTCCCTCCCTTCTTCTCTCCCTTTCTTCTCTCCCTCCCCCTCCTTCCTACCTCCCCTCCCTCCTTCCCTTCCTCTTCCATTCCTCCCTTCCTTCTTTTCTTCCTTCCCTCCCTTTCCCTGCCTTCCTTTCCATCCCTCCTCCCTTCCTTCTTTCCATCTTTCGTTCTTACCTCCCTCCCTTCTTTTCTTCCTTCCTTCCCACCATTTGTGAAGTTCCCAAGTGGCTTCCGATGAGCAAATAGCAATAGCAATAGCAGTTAGACTTATATACCACTTCATAGGGCTTTCAGCCCTCTCTAAGCGGTTTACAGAGTCAGCATATTGCCCCCAACAACAATCTGGGTCCTCATTTTACCCACCTCGGAAGGATGGAAGGCTGAGTCAACCCTGAGCCAGTGAGATTTGAATAGCTGAACTGCAGATCTGCAGTCAGCTGAAGTAGCCTGCAGTGCTGCATTTAACCACTGCGCCACCTCGGCTCAGTCAATGGGGAAGTTGGGTTTGCTTAACAACCACGTTTATTCATTGACAATTGCAGCGATTCGATTAGCAACTGGAGCAAAAAAAGGGTTGTGTAACTGGACGCGACTTACTTAACAACCGCTTTGCTTAGCAACAAAATTCTGGTTCCAATTATGATAGTAAGCCAAGGACTACCTGTAATAAACTATTTCTATTCTATTCTTCTAATTTCATTCTATCCTATTCTACTCCTCTTCTCCTAATTTCATTCTATTTTGTTCTGTTCTATTCTATTGTTTTCTGTTCTGACCCCCCTCCTCCGTCCAGGAACGAAAGCCGAAACCAACGTAAATGAGAAGGTTTCTTTTAACCAGTCAAGACTCTCGTTGGCTGCAAGCCACATAAACAAAGAGATAAGCACTCTGGCAGCAAGTCCTACAAAACGTGGCAGCAATGCAAACAAACTCTGGCAGCAATCCAGCCTGCCAAATTTGTTTCTTGTTAGTCCTTACCGTTGACTTCTGCAGAAAGGCGTGGCACAAGCAGTCTCTTATAATCAGGAGAGGATCTTAATGAGCATCAGCTGAGCGTAATCACCTCTTGTAATTACGCCATTGTTCTTGTCGCCGAGTAGCCCTTCGACTGCGTGCATCCCGGAACAACTCACAGGTGTTTTCTGGATCACTCACTCTTGTCTCCTCCCCACTGATCCAACGCTCAGACGCCACCTGGTGGCCAACCAGTCTCTCCTTGCCCTGCTCGAAGTCGGAACCTTGTCCAGGGTCCTCCGTCTCCTCGGTGGAGATAGCATCCAGGATCCTACTTCTGAGTTTTCCTTATCCCAGGAGGGCCAAACCATCAAGCTGTCTCTTTGTTGCCTTTTGACTGTATTTGTTTCCTTGGAAGTGCTGAATTTGATGATCCTTACCCAGCTTTGCAGATAGTGCTTCTTCAGCCTGTATTTATTTGTCTTTCTGCATCTTTTATTTTCCATTCTTCGATTGTCCTTCCAAAGAACACTCGGTCTGCGCCGTTGCTTGTTCTCTTGGTCTCGGCCTGCGAACGTCACACAGTTTTTAGGAACACAACTGCCGAGTTGAAGCAAACTCCTTGTTCCAACAAAAACTCCTTGTATCAATTGACTGCTCATTCGCATCCAGCAAAGTCTTTCAAACGGAGGATTTACAGTCACAGACCTTATCTGGCTTGGAGAGCTGCCAGGACGATATCTGCAAAACTTGGCAAGGAGCCCCGGAGAATCACGAATCAATTAAGCGAACTAATGGTCTCCTGCAAACTCCACTCCCCTTTCGCTCCTCTTTTATTTCCTTTGAGAGGGGCTGTTCATCGTCCACCTGTGGCCTTCCTCCCAAGTCAATCCCTGTTCCTTAACTGTTCCCTTCATCTGGCAACTCTGCGCATGCACACACTGGGAACAGGCTCCAGCTGTTCTTCTGCCTCACTGATGTCAGACTCTGAAGGCAGCTGATAACTGGCATGCAACTCTGGCCCCCTCTCTGCCTCCGACACAGAGCCCTCATCAGAGCCTTCCCCAGACTCCAGAACTGGCCCATCTTCCTTCCCAACCTCCTCACTGTCCGAATCTGCTGCCAGCTCCACTGCCACATCATGAGCATAGAATTTTCTAAACGAAAGTGGTGAGGTCAGTCACGCCCCGGGGAAACACGCACAAGAATTCTCGTAGGTGTGTCACGAGGAAGAAGACTTGGTGGGACTATTTACGATCTTGTTTGCATTTTATATAATCCCTGCTCTGTTCCAGTTATGTAAGCGAAAGGATTTCAGGATGAAGGAAGACTCCCTTTTTTTAAACAAAACAAAACCCTGCTTCTTGCAGCTTTAAGCAACGGGAAAATCAGTGACCTGAGGATTGTGAAAGTGGCAAGGATTTGAAATGCAAATATAGATTTAAGCAAATTAACTGCCTGGAGGAACTTGGACTAATGATGCTCAGACGGACCTTGGTGCAAAGAAAATGGAATTAGATCTTTTTTTTTTCCAGCCTCTGTCTGTAGAGATTCTCCGTCATCCAGGTCATGGTTATCCCAAAGGTGGTTTTCTTTTGAAGGCATTTTGCTTCTCATCCAAGAAGCTTCTTCAGCTCTGACTGGTTTGTTTTTCAGCCTCCTGCCCCAAGGAGGTGCAAAACAGCAGCTGCAAAATTAAATTCCTCTTCAAAGTGGTTCTTTTCCTTCTTACATGATCCCATTTTTTCTTTCTATCTGTGCATTAGCAAGCTCAGAAACAGCATCCGATGACATACCTTCCCACTGTTGGCAAAGTTGATAGTGCACTAATTGGGTAAAACAGCTAAGACATGCATGAACTTTCTCAATTATTGACTGGAGGGCAGAAAACTGAGGGAAGCTAGTCCTCAGCTTACAGTAGTTCACTTAGTGACTGTTTGAAGTTACGGCGACTCTAGAAAAAGGGATTTCTGGCTGTTGCAACTGGTAAATCATTGTTTAAAGATGGCTATAAAGGTATAATATTGTATGGGCCTATGGAGAGGAGAGGTGAGATAAACAGTAAATAATTTTTAGTCAACTACAATAATAACAAAGAAATGTTAATGGATAATATCTAATGATACATACACGTGTGTTATGGGGGGGGGATGCTTAGATATTTTACTTAACTGAATTAGTTTTAGAATATGTCGTAAAGGTGTAATGTTATTGGAGATTTATTGAAACTGCAAATGAATGCCAGTAGGTGGTTGTGTCTTTAAATATAAATGATCCTAGATAAAAACATGTTTAAATAATGGTAATCAAATGAGAATTGTGGTACAGGGATAGTAAAATACATAATTTTTCTTTCTTGACTTAAAATGTACAACTCGATTTGAATGAAGTATATGTAAGGATTGTGGAAGAAACGCACGGAATATATTTGTAATCAATCGATACGCTTTCTACAAGATGTAACGAAAGATGATTCCTTTTTTTGTGTGTGTGTTTTTGTTTAACTAAAACAATAAAAAAAAATTCTCAAAGAAAAAGAAAAAGGGACTTCTGGCTGTTTCTCCCACTTAGGACCGTGGCAACATCCCCATGTTCACACATGAACAAAACTCAGATGCTTGGCAACTGACTTACATTTTCCCCAGGATCATGTGATCCCCTTTTGCCCCCAGCACAATCAAGGGGGGGGCAGATTCACTTAACGACCAAGTCACTAACTTAACGAATGCAACGATTCGCTTCACAACGGTGGCAAGAAAAGTCGTAAAACGGGGCACACTCATTTCATAAATATTTCGCTTAGCGACATAAATTTTGGGCTCGATTGTGGTCGGAACTCAAGGACTACTTGTGCAGGGACTGTTTTCCACACTTAGGACCGTGGTAACATCCCCATGGTTATGTGATCAAAATGAGGATGCTACCATTGCTGTATCTCAAGGACTGACTGATATTAATGTCACATTTCAACCCTGAGCTACAAATATTCTCCTTTACTGATGACGTTATATATTTTTTCCCTCTTCCTTTTTCCAGGATTCTTACAGGAAGCAAGTGGTCATTGATGGCGAAACCTGCCTGTTGGATATTCTGGACACAGCTGGCCAGGAAGAATACAGTGCGATGCGCGACCAGTACATGAGAACGGGGGAGGGATTTTTGTGCGTATTCGCCATAAACAACACCAAATCGTTTGAAGATATCCATCATTACAGGTAAGCCCAACTGGATATTTGGTACCTCTCTGGCTCTGCAGGGAAAATACAGAATAACAGAGTTGGAAGGGACCTTGGAGGTCTTCTAGTCCAACCCCCTGCTTAAGCAGGATGCTCTATATCAGGGGTGTCAAACTCAATTTCATTGAGGGCCACATCAGGACAGTTGAGTCCAGAAACAGCGTAAATTTGTGATGTGTGTTGCGGGAATATTACCAAGCGTTTAGAGAATGGCTGTGTGTGATTGCTAAGGACCTCTCTTTAATTATTCTGTCAAAAAACCCTTTCAAGTTATTTTTATCTGGACTCCAGCAAGAGATCTCAGGATTCATGGATTCTCTCCGGAAATCCATTCAGAGAGATAATGAGAAGGCGATAATCATTGTCGTCCTCTCACCAGCTCGCTCATTGTTGTTCCCCAATTATATGCTTGGAGTCCAAGGAAAATTACAGGCCTGGGAACATGTCAGGTTATTGTTGTGGGGCAAGTCAGAACGATTTGACATGGTGGAAGCTGAGAGATTTATCTTGACGTCTCAAAGCATCAGGAAGCCCTCAAAATCTTTGCATAGGCCCCACAGAGAACTCAAAATAGTTTCTTTTTTTGGGGGGGGGGGTTGGCCTTTGCAGGTAATCCTCAACTTACAACAATTCATTTAGTGACTATTGAATGCTACATCTGCACTGAAAAAAATGGCTTATGACCAGTGGTGAAATTCAAATTTTTTTTTCTACTGGTTCTGTGGGCATGGCTTGATGGGTGTGGCTTGATGGTCGTGGCAGGGGAAGGATACTGTAAAATCTCCATTCCCTTCCCTCTCCAGGGGAAGGATACTGCAAAATCCACATTCCCTCCACGCTCCAGGGGAAGGATACTGCAAAATCCACATTCCCTCCACGCTCCAGGAAAAGGATACTGCAAAATCCACATTCCCTCTACGCTCCAGGGGAAGGGTACTGCAAAATCCACATTCCCTCCCCACTCCAGGGGAAGGATACTGCAAAATCCACATTCCCTCCACTCTCCAGGGGAAGGATACTGCAAAATCCCCATTCCCTCCCCACTCCAGGGGAAGGATCCTGCAAAATCCCCATTCCCTCCCCACTCCAGGGGAAGGATACTGCAAAATCTCCATTCCCTCCCCACTCCAGGGGAAGGATACTGCAAAATCCCCATTCCTTCCCCGCTCCAGGGGAAGGATGCTGCAAAATCCCCATTCCTTCCCCACTGCAGGGGAAGGATACTCCAAAATCCCCATTCCCACCTCACTCTGAGACCAGCCATTTGCCGGTTCTCCGAACTACTCGAAATTACCGCTACCAGTTCTCCAGGACCTGTCAGAACCTGCTGGATTTCACCCCTGCTTATGACTGTTTTTCACACTTACGACTGCTGCAGTGGTTTCAAGTTTCAGTACAATTGTAAATGGGGGATTCTGGGAGTTTCCTGCTATTTTGAATTGGGGAAATGCACGGAATATGTAGCCTAAGCCCCATGGATTCTCATAATTTGTATTTATAAAAAGAAAAAGAGAAACCTTACTCCTCTTCACAGAAGGGCCAAGAGAAAAAGGAAAAGACTTTGCATCATTCCCCAGACAGTATAACTTCTAGCCAGATGCAAAATATTAATCCCCCCCCCCAGCAATTACGGGGGACTTGAAATTTCCCAGGTTATAATGCATGGAAACAAATATCTTGAATAGGATAGAATTTGGCTAGAATTCTATTTGTGTGGTTAGACACCACACAATAAAATTTTGTCTCTGATACAGAAGCACTCAGTGTAACTTCCAAAACAACAAATAATACTACTACTAAAAGTGTGCAACCAGGATAAGGGAGAAACAAGAGATAATAAAAAGGATAAATAATACCACGCCCACATTCAGCGGTTAGCAGATTAACAGAGTTGGAAGGGACCTTGTAGGTCATCTAGTCCAACCCCCTGCTCAAGCAGGAGACCCTAAACCCTTTCTAACAGATGGCAATCAGTCTCTTCTTGAAAGTCTCCAGTCATGAAGCTCCCACAACTTCTGAAGGCAACTTCTATTCCATTGGCTGATTGTTCTCACTGTCAGGAAATTTCTTATTTCCAGGTTGAATCTCTCCTTGGTCGGTTTCCATCCATTATTCCTTGTCTGGTGTTCGGGGGCTTTGGAAAATAGCTTGACCTCTTCCTCTCTGTGACAGCCTCTCAAATATTGGAAGACTGCTATTATGTCTTCCCTGGTCCTCTTCACTAGACTAGCCATGCCCAGTTCCTGCAACCGTTCATCGTACCTTTTAGCCTCCAGTCCCCTAATCACCTTTGTTGCTCTATTAATATACATACACATTAGACAGAACTTAGTAGTCACTTTATTTTATCAACTGTGAGAATCAGGTGTTCAGCAGAGTGATGGCACAAGGGGAAAAAAACTTCAGTTTTGTCTTTTATTTTAATTTTTTTTAAAAAACACTTCTTCCTTCTATAGTTTTTTTGTTACTGTTGTGGCCCGCCAGCGGAGCTGATGGCAGACTCAGACAGTAAGGAGGTTGGGGAGGGACATGGGCTAGTCCTGGAGTCTGGGGAAGGCTCTGATGAGGGCTCTGCGTCGGAGGCAGAGCGGGGCCCAGGCCCGTCTGACAGTTATCAGCTGCCTTCAGAGTCAGACATCAGTGAGGCAGAAGAACAGCTGGAGCCTGTTCCCAGTGTGCGCATGCGCAGAGCTTCCAGGAGAAGGGAACAGCTAAGGAATAAGGGCCGACTTGGGAGTAAAGGCACAGGTGGACGGTAAATGGCCCCTCCGATAGGGAATAAAGAGGAGCGAAAGGGGAGTGGAGTTTGCAGGAGACAATTAGTTCACTTGGTTAGTGTGAAGATTTGTTCATGACTCTCAGAGACTCCTTGCCAAGTATTTTCTTATACAGCATTTGGAAGATATTGGCCTGGCAGCTCTCCAAGCCTGATAAGGTCTGTGGTTGTAAATTCACCCTTGAAAGACTGTTTGCCAGGACTTTGCTGGGTGTGAATAAGACGAATTCACCGTAGCTTAATAAAAGGGTTTATTTTGTCTAGGCAAGGAGTCTGCTTCGTGATTTTGGGAAGCCTAAGTCAGGACAGTTACTATAAAAAAGACAGCGAGACTTTTGCTTCTTGCTTCTTTTTCTTTCCTCCCCCAGGGAGCAAATCAAGCGAGTAAAGGATTCCGAAGACGTGCCCATGGTGCTAGTCGGCAACAAATGCGACTTGCCCTCCAGGACTGTAGACACCAAGCAGGCTCAGGATTTAGCAAGAAGTTACGGGATCCCCTTCATCGAAACCTCTGCAAAGACACGACAGGTAACGACCTCCAGGTGGCTGCGACGGGGGTGTAAAATTCCAGGCGGGAAAGGCAGAATTCCTAGTAGCCAGAAAAGGCTTCCTCTCAGGTAGTTCAGAAGCCCTTTTTACCTTTGGATACTCAAAGGTACCATATTTTTCGGACTATAAGACGCACCGGAGTATAAGACCCACCAAGATTTCGAAGAGGTAAATTTAGTTTGGTAATCAAACATCTGCAAGATAACCACCAACAGTTAAACCCTGAGCTACATATCCTTTATTGAAAATCTGGTTGCACATCCTCCAAATAATTGATGGGTCATTTACACTTCATAACACAGTTAGAACCAAAACATCTCGTTAAGCAATGTGGTCGTTAAATGAAGCATGCCCAATTTTACCACCTTTCCCCCTTCAGTGGTCATTAAGTGAATCGCATAGTTCTTAAGTAAATCTAACTTTCTCATGGTGGGAAAGGACTGACAGCCCGTGTGATTTATTGTCAACGTTTTGACTGATGTTCATCAATGCATTAGCACCAACCTCGGCAATTCCCAAGTATATGAATGTCAACTCCCAGAATTCCACAGCTAGCGTAGCCATTGCTGAGGATTCTGGGAGTTGAAGTCCACTCATCTTTAATCTGCCAAGGTTGAAAAACATTGCAATAGCAGAAAGAATGGGCGTTATCTGGCCAAAATATACTGTCCATCCCTAATAATGCTGGTTATGAAGAAGCACAGAGGCAGAAACATAAAATAAGTGACTGTTTCCTAGCTGACTGTGTAATTGAATTATCTTCTTTGTAAACTCTTACCTGTTCTTCACACAGGGATCTTTAATTTCTTCTAAGGAAGGGTTGGACAGCTATGGCTTCCTTATGACCTGTGGACTTCAACTCCCAGAATTCCTGAGCCAGCCATGGCTGACCCAGCATGGCTGGCTCAGGAATTCTGGGAGTTGAAGTCCACAGGTTGCAAAGGGCCATAAATAATTGCTCATATCTATTTTACTGGGAGTTGAAGAAAAATCATCTAAGCCTATTCAATTAAAGAGTATCAGATCTGCCTTCAAGATTTTGGCATGCATTCTTTTTGACTGTTGATTTGGACAGTGTCTGAATCGGTGGAAGACAATCTTTGTTGAAAAGCCAAGAACAAGAGTTTAGACTAACGTCTCATAATTCTTCCACGCCTCTTAACAGCTTCGTAATGAGATCTGTGGACATAGTGAAGCCTCTCCCATCTTCAAGCCAATCTCAAAATCCAGATGCAGAATCCAGTGTGTGCACTGCTTTTTGGGGGGTGGGGGGACACTCAAGATTACACCTTTTAAAAAAAAATCTATGGTTTAAACCAGTGTTTTCCAATCTTGGCAATTTGAAGACGAGTGTGTTTCAAATATGGCAACTTTAAGATAAGTGGACTTGTCTTAAAACTCCCAGAATCCCCTAGCCAGCATGGAAAGACCAGGGAATGCTGAAAATTGAATTCCGTACATCTTAAGGTTGCCAAGTTTGAAAAAACACTGATTGAAAAGAACAAGCTGGGCTGAGATATTTTGGCTTCTGTCCACATGAGCATAGAACTTGCAAACCATAGATATTTTCCTGGTTTGTTTCTGTGGTGGAAGAAAGAATCCAAGTTGAGCCAAGCCAAGATCTCGTGTTGTGTAGTGCCATCAACATGGATGATTGTGTGCAGAGAATAGAATTGCAGGTCCCTCCAAAGGCATTTTTACCTCAGCTTCAGTGGTGGGTTGTAGGCGGATACGCCCTGGTACGGGCGTACCGGTGCTTGTCCAGAGCACTGGATACCGGTACCGTATGGTGCTTCAGAGGGCCCACTCGCCCGCCCGCCTGTCGTCCTTACTTGTCTTTAAACTCTTCGGTGCTTCCGCGCACGGTGCGTAGCACTCCTGCGCGACACTCCGCTAAGCAGCTGGAGCATTCGCGGAGGCATCCCTAGAGGGTAAGACGCATGTGCGCACGACACACTTTCATGTGGAGGGCCCCGTTGCAACCGTGACCAGTTGCAACGGAATGCGGAACCCGCTACTGCTCAGCTTACATTTCCTCGCGTGATCTAAATTATAAAATTTCTGACTGTAGTGTCAAAATCGGCCTGGAATATTACCGGCAGACCTCGACTTACGTCCACAATTCAGCCCAAAATTTATGCTACTGTATGTGTGATAATTATCAAGTGAGCTTCGCCCCATTTTACAACCTTTCTCGCCAGAGTTGTTAAGTGAAGCGGTGCAGTTTTTAAGTTAGTAGCACGGTTGTTAAGTGAATCTGGCTTCCCCCATTGACTTTGCTGGTCAGACGGTCGCAAATGGGGAACACTGCAACCGTCATAAATGCGAGTCAGTTGCCAAGTGTCTAGAGCAGTGTTTCTCAACCTTGGCAACTTGAAGATGTCCGGACTTCAACTCCCAGAATTCCCCAGCCAGAATGCTGGCTGGGGAATTCTGGGAGTTGAAGTCCGGACATCTTCAAGTTGCCAAGGTTGAGAAACACTGGTCTAGAGTTTGACCAAATGACTGTGGGCAATAGTCATAAGTGCAAAAAAAACCAAAAACGGTCATAAGTCACTTTTTTTTTGGTGCTGCTGAAAATTCGAGCCGATTGTTAAGTCGAGGTCTACCTGTATTTCTACACTTATTATCTTGATGTTCGTAGGAATGTTTCGAGTGTCAGGGTTTTTATTATCATATTTACCATTCTTCCATCATGGTGGTGAGGCTTGATTTATTTCAAAAGTGCTTCTTCTAAATGGGTGCTATGATTTTGGTATGAGAATGATCCTGCTTTGATCCTCTAGAATTGATTTATTTCCTCTCCCACTGCTTTTGCTCCGTAAGGCATTTAAATTCCTTCAGGCCCCTTTAAAGAGCTGTACCAAATATTGCTTTGATCAGATTCAAACACAGCTGGAATTCCATTCCTGTTATGTATGGGTGAGAATCCTCACCTGGTCGACTAGCATATGAAGACAAGTGGACTTAAATTTCCTGAACCTCAGGCCTTCAAGGATAACTTTTAAAAAGTCACATCCTTCTTAAATACAGCTTGACTCCCGGTAATTGTCAATGTTCATATAAAACACTTGGCAGAAATACAGAAGTGGTTTTACCTGTCTGGATTTGGTCTCCCAACTCCCCCATCTAACCTTGAGATTTCTCAAACATCTGCCATCCAAGTCTTAACCAGGTCTGACTCTGCTTAGCTTTGGAGCTGTTAAGAACAGCTGCAAAATACCACCGGATCTAATACCTTGCATCCTTTAATCTCGCTTTAAAGTTTAGCTGGCTTTTATTAGTAATTGTTCTGACACACACACACACGGCCCCTTGTCCTACACCAAAGCACGCCATACTTCCAGGATTTATTGATACACAGACAGGCCCTTGGCAGCAATCCAGCACAGTCCAGGCCTTGGCAGCAATCCAGCCTGCCAAGCTAGCCCCAAAAGTTCTCCAACTTTAGTGAATACATTGACTCCTGCAAAGGGCGTGTGCACAATCATTCCTTTTATAGTCTTGAGAGGAGCCTAATGACCACCGGCTGAGTGCAATTATCTCCTGTAACTGCGTAACTGTTCCTTACGCCTATTAGCTCTCTGGTGTCGTGCATCCAAGAACAACTCCTCCCCACTGCTCCAATGCATGACATCATGATCACACTCCCTTGTCTCCTCCCCACTGGTCCAAGGCTCAGGCGCCCCCTGGTGGCCAACCAGCCTCTCTGCGTCCTGCTCAGAGTCGGAACCCTGTCCAGGGTCCTCCACATCCTCCAGAGCCGACTCATAGGGCCCCTCGCTGTTGGAGTTTGGTGGCAACTCCAATGGCTCCTGCTGAGCCACAACAGTAATGTACAAATATTCAGTTGAAAGAAATCTTTAGAAGCAGGAAAGTCATCTCCAGTGAGGACTTGACTTCTAAGAACATACAGTAGTGGCTAAAATTGTGGAAAACTTTTGAGCAAAGTGTATTTTTGAGGTTTGATGGCTAATAACACCACTCTTCTTTGGAGTAGGACCATAAAGTTATATATGAATGGACAGATAATTTAATCAATAATGTAATCCAATAAGGTTTGTTCAATTATCTGTATTCTATGAAAAATTATAGCCAAATAACCAGAAAAAGGAAGCATAACTTGCACAGGTGGATTCCTTCCTCTGATTGTAGCCAATGAGCATGAGTGTTTAGAAAGCCAATCAGGTGTCCTCTTGTTTTGGCAATGTGCTAATCAGATCACAGTAGGATTCAGTTACTGATGTCATATACTGAAGCTGAGAGGAAGACATTGTGATCACTATCAGGTTGGTTGGGGTTGTTTTTGTCTTCTTACATTTAGTGAGCTTGTAAAACGTAATAAAATTATAGTAATGGTACAAAGAGTTGAATGGTCGTTCAGAAAGCGATGTAATGAATGCAGGAATGAACTAATTGTCTCCTGCAAACTCCACTCCCCTTTCGCTCCTCTTTTATTCCCTCTGGGAGGGGCCATTCACCATCCACCTGTGGCTTTACTCCCAAGCCCCTTGTTCCTTAGCTGTTCCCTTCATCTGGCAACTCTGCGCATGCGCACACTGGAAACAGGCTCCAGCTGTTCGTCTGTCCCACTGATGTCTGACTCCGAAGGCAGCTGATAATTGTCAGATGGCCCTGGCTCCCTCTCTGCCTCCGATGCAGAGCCCTTATCAGAGCCTTCCCCAGACTCCAGGACTGGCTCAGGTTCCTCCCCATCCTCCTCATTGTCCGAATCTGCTGCCAGCTCCACTAGCCGCTGGTGGACCACAACAATGGGTGGCTCTTTAAAGGCCTTTCTCTAGATCTTCTTCTTTCTCCTCGTGGTGGTGAAGGATTTTGCCCCAGTGGGCAGTTCTCCAATGATTGCTTGGCTTTGTCTACACGGTGGTAGCCATGTCAAGATGGGATCTCTTTCTTGATTTGTCGGTATGGGTGAAAGAATGGCAGCTCCTGTTTTTCAGGAATTAGGATGGAGGCAAAGAGCATCCCAGCTTCTCTAAATTGAGGGGGGGGGACGTGGACAACAGAATTAATCATGTCACCCATTTTTTTTATCAGAGGTTTTAAAAGGATGTTATGATCTGGACTGCACGAGGCATTGTGATTGTCAGTGTTCCAAGTATCATGTAGAATTAAATCAGAGTCCAAGGCAAAACGATCCTTAAAGTTCCAATTTAATAAAGCAGACATCTTAGCACATCTGTGTTAATCCCAATTCTGGAAATTACATCAGAATCCCACCCAGTTAAAAGTTCATGATCTTGTCCCCACACCCACAATTCATCACATGGTCCAATCTTCTCCTTCCACTCTGGCGTCTCCACCCAGCTGCTTCCGATCAGGGGTAAAAGTGCGGAGACAAAAGATGACCTTGGCTTCTAGGAAAGAATGAAAACAATACATTCCACAATCCTACTCCTGTCTATTCCCCCCTCCCATCAACTATAGTAATGAAACAGCATAATGAAATAAGAAAGTGTGGCAGGTCAAAATTCTAAAAGGAATATAATTGCAGGCCTGATAGTGATCAAAGGGGCTCAATCAAGGTGACGGCCAGGACAATATTGATGGGAAATGTTTATGGAGCTTGGTGATGAAACATCTACAGGAGCTTAGCTCACAGCCTTCCCAAAGACCTGAGATGTTCTTCAAACAAAATCAAAAAGAGAAATATGTTTATGTGAATTTTTGCACTTTCTCTAAAAGCTATGAGAGGAGGAAAGTATATTCTGGAGCCCTGACTGTTAAGGTTGAAGATGAGCCAGATTGAGTAGAACTTCCCCCAGAATATTTAGTATGGACCAGAGACCCTTGTCTAATGATTGTATGCTGAAACGTCTCCCAAAGTGTTCAAGACCACTTGATTTAGCTCCTAAATTGTCACTGTTTTTGGACACTGGGTATAGTCAAACCCGAATTAAATCTGGTTGGATCCTCTTCATTCATCCTTGAAAGAGCAACACTGTGCTGAAACCATGCTCCATGTTTGACAAACCATTCTGGCTACCGTATTTTTCGGAGTATAAGACGCACCAAGGTTTTGAAGAGGCAAATTTTTTTAAAAAAAGTTTTTGCACTCTGCGGACCTCTCAAAAACCGCCTGTTTTTTGCGAAAACGTACCCATTTTCTTTCCAAAAAAGGGCATGGATAGCTTTTAGGAGGCTTGTAGAGTGCTCCTGGGGGTTGCCCCCCCCCCAAAGGAGCAAAAAATGGCCTGTTTTTCATGAAAACAGGCCCGTTTTTTGTCCAAAAAAAAAGGGTGCATGCATAGCCTTTAGGAGACTTATAGAGTGCTCCTGGAACTGGTTGGGGGGGCAAAATTGAGCAAAAAATGAGCCATGTTTCGCTCATTTGTGCCCTCCCCAGCCCCCAGTAGCACTCTGAAAGCCTTCTAAAGGCTGTGCATGGCCATTTTGGTGAAGAGGGTGGGGTTTCAGGAGGCAGAAAATGTGTATTCAGTGTATAAGACACACCTAGATTTTCAGCCTTTTTTTTTAGGGAAAAAGGTGCGTCTTATACTTTGAAAAATACGGTAAGTCGACTCCAAACACCCACAAAATTAATCACACTATGGCTTAATATGAGAGACTATGCTAAAACTTTATGGAGATTTTCAGTCATCCGAGCCGTGATTGTCCCAAAGGTGCTTTTTCAAAAGGCAATTGGACTTCCTTTGTTTTTATACAGTACAATAGCAGAGTTGGAAGGGACCTTGGAGGTCTTCTAGCCCAACCCCCTGCCTAGGCAGGAAACCCTATACCGTTTCAGACAAATAAATGGCTTTTCCTTGAAGATGTTTCGCTTCTCATCCAAGAAAGCTCCTTTCGTTCAGATTGAAAGTCTCACTACATCGCACCGCGTATATCACGTTGCTCAGGCTGTGTCTGGGATGTTTTGTCAGGTGCGCGAGCTTCCGCCTTGTGTGTATTCTTGGGTTTAAAAGTGTGCGTGCATGCAGGACGGTGCAGTGAGACTGGTGCAGACCTGAGCAGTGGAGAAACAAAACTACCACTTCACAAATGCATGGCATAACACAGGAGAACAAACCCACAAGGACAAGATTCAGCAGTCCATCTGCATTTGAAAGACGAGACAAGGGTCAATCTTTGGAACACCGCAAAGTCCACATTCTAGACAGAGAGGAGGGTTCCACCACAAAACTGCGGTAGACTAAAGCGCGCTCGACGAAAGCGCGTACGTGACGTCATCACAGCGCGACGAAAACAGCACGCTGTGAGCGGTAAACTTAAAATTAATGCGTAAATCTAAACCTAACCCCCCCAAACCTAACCCTAAGCCTAACCCTTAACCTAACCCTAAACCTAACCCTTAACCTAAACCTAAACCTAAACCTAACCCTTACCTTTATGTGAATCGGCTTGCTTTAATTTTATTTTAATTTTAATTTAATTTATTTTTAATTTTATTTGTCGCGCTGCTGATGACGTCACGTACGCGCTTTCGTCGGGCGCGCTTTAGTCTACCGCGGTTTTGGCGTGCCACGGAGAGGAGGACCACTGGTTTGAAAGCGGGATCGAAGGGGCCATCTACGTTAAAATTGAACTGCTCTCTCGACAGAGGGGAAAGGATATGCACCTATGTTCTGTTTACAGCACAGTCCTTTCAGTATTTCCAAGGTGGTTTCATACCTATTTGCGCTATTCGGGGCACCCTGAGGACACAGATAAACCTCCAAGTGGCTTTAAGGACTCTCAGAGACAGTGTTAACAACCAGATGACTGCAAGGGATATCAATCCATTCATTCTCCACCCTTCAGTCAAAACTGGAGAAGCTTCTTGGATGGCAAATGGAACGTCTTCAAGGAAAAACGAAGTCCAGTTGTCTTTTGAAAAAAAAAAAAAGCTTTTGGGACTAAAACCTGCAGAAATGGGTTTTCTGTAGATCTATTGTGGACCCAGCATATCTCGAGGGGTGCAATGTATGGAAGGTTGCTTCTTTGAAGATTGATACATTTTGCCATCAGCCATGGTACCCCAAGATTTCCACCAGGAAAGGCTAGAGACCTCTCTCTCCCCTACTCTTCTCCCGTGGCACGACAAAACCGCGCTCCACTAAAGCGCTCCCGATTAAACCGCGTCGCTGATGTCATCAGCAGGGCGACAACAGCGACCGCGGAGAAAAAAGGGCGCTTTAAATAGCGCTTTGAAAGCAAGCCGATTCAAGTTAAGGTAAGGGTTAGGTTTAGGGTTAGGTTTAGGGTTAGGTTTAGGGTTAGGGTTAGGGTTAGGTTTAGCGTTAGGTTAAGGGTTAGGGTTAGGTTTAGCGTTAGGTTAAGGGTTAGGGTTAGGTTTAGGGTTAGGTTAAGGGTTAGGTTTAGGGTTAGGTTTAGGATTAGGATTAGGTTTAGGGGGGTTAGGTTTAGGTTTAGGGGTTAATTTTAGCTTTAGCGTTCATAGCGTGCTTTTTTCGTCGCGCTGTGATGACGTCAGCTACGCGGTTTCGTCGAGCGCACTTTAGTCGAACACTGTTTTGTGGTGGAACCCTCTTCTCCAAAGTCCGGCAGCCTATTTCCACTGGCTCCTGGGCGAAACCTTGCTTGATCGCCTGCTTAAGCGAAAACCGACTCTAAAGGAGTTGTGTCTTGCAACAACAGAGAGTGGAAGATGCTTTCTATACGTTGGTGCGAGAGATTCAGCAGCACCGGTTGACAAAAGTCACCACCGAAGAAAAGACTCCGGGGTGCATGAAAATTAAAAAATGCCCTTTAATGTAACCGGGTAAGTTTCATTTTTGTATAAAACGGGGGGGGGGGGGGGGGCGGGGAGCTTTCAATAGGAGAAAAAATACGTGATCAACCAGTATGAATCAAATCCAACTTCCAACTTTTCTCTGATGATTCCTCTTAATTTCAGAATGATTGTAAGTAGCAGCTGATTGAATTCTTTTCGTAAATTTTGCTGTGTGGAACTTTTGATTCCCTCTGATTGCGCCCTGAGGGGCTGGGTCTCTCGTCGCCTACTCCGAGAAGCTCTAGGGATGTTAGGGATTGTCGTCCCAACACATTTGAAGGAACTTAATTGTGTACAATGATGAATCAGCTGCCTCACCAAAATGTCAAAAGGTAAAAGTTCCCCTCGCACATATGTGCTAGTCGTTCGTGACTCTAGGGGGCGCTGCTCATCTCCGTTTCAAAGCCGAAGAATCAGCGCTGTCCGAAGACGTCTCTGTGGTCATGTAGCCGGCGTGACTAAATGCCGATGGTTCACGGAACGCTGTTACCTTCCCACCAAAGGTGGTTCCTATTTTTCTACTTGCATTTTTACGTGCTTTCGAACTGCTAGGTTGGCAGAAGCTGGGACAAGTAACGGGAGCTCACTCCGCTATGCGGCGCTAGGGATTTGAACTGCCAACCTTTCTGATCGACAAGCTCAACGACTTTGAGCTACTGCGTCCCTAAATGTCAAAAGAAAGAGGCAAAAAGTTGTGGAGATTCGGAAACAGAGAAGAGCAACAAAGGTGATTAGGAGGCTAGAGGCTAAAACACATTAAGAACAGTTGCAGGAATTGGATAAATCTAGTCTTAACAAAGAGAAGGAGTGGGGTGACTTGATCACAGTTTTCCATCCAGTCTTTCCACTGTTACATCATGACTCTCTTCTTTCTGCTGTGTAATCTATCCTAATAATCAAAACCATAAATCAAAAGGTGGGGTTTTATTAAATGCAAAAAGTCCATGCAGGGTTTCCATTCACCAATCAATGTAGATGCAGTAAATTGACTTTTCTCTAATAAAGCATTTTTGCAGTGCGGATTCCTGATTGGTCTGTTGTTTGTGCTGGGTTCTGTTTGGTTCCCTTGAACAGCTGAGTCCTGATTGGGTCCTTGTCCAGGCAGATTTCTGAAAGGCTGCCCAACGTGCCATTTGTTTTACAGCCAAGTGTGTGTGCAGGTAGTCCTCATTGAGTAACTGCCTCACACAGCGATTGTTTGCATTTACAACAGTGATGAAAAAGTTAATTCTGTGACCACTCTTTTTATATATAAGCCGTTTCTATAATAGCAATAGCAATAGCAGTTAGACTTATATACCGCTTCATAGGACTTTCAGCCCTCTCTAACCGGTTTACAGAGTCAGCATATCGCCCCCACAGTCTGGGTCCTCATTTCACCCACCTCGGAAGGATGGAAGGCTGAGTCAACCTGAGATTTGAACCGCTGAACTGCAGATAGCAGTCAGCTGAAGTGGCCTGAAGTACTGCACCCTAACCACTGCACCACCTCGGCTTAATTACAAAAGCATTATAAAATGTCGTCGAAACCGAAAGTCGAAGTTTCTTCTTTCTCCCACAGTTTCGAGCAAAAAGTCCAGAAACGGTTTCCAAATAGAAACAAAGCTAGATAGATTCCATCCTTTAATTTAAAAGAGACAATTTTGCTATTACTGCTAATTTCGTTACTTCTTCCATTGTGGGATTCAGTGTGCCTTTCTCCATGTTATGGATATAAGGAGAATAAAAGGTGGAACTATTTAGCAGTGGCTTATTCATTAAATGATGCGGTCCTTGGCTCATAGATTCTCTCTCTCTTTCAGAAATATATAGTACTGTTTTCCCTCTCTTTTGGAAAATAAAATAGCTAGGAAATGCATGCTAGTAAACTCCTGGCTTCCTGTTCCTGTTGTACCCGTGTTTCCCTGAAAATAAGACCCTGTCTTAGATAGATAGATAGATAGATAGATAGATAGATAGATAGATGATAGATAGATAGATAGATAGATAGATAGATAGATAGATAGATAGATAGATAGATAGAGATATAGAGTCACAACCCCTGGTAAGCCCCAATCATGGGAGGAAGCTAACTGCTTCCATCATCTGTCAATCGGCTCGTCACAAGAGTCCATCACGACAGAAACCCAAAATTTTTACTGTTGCCTTTGTTATATATGTGTTTTTTATTTGTGCTGATAAATAAATAAAGGGAGACTAGTATAGATCTATTTCAAGCTATTTAGCTCTCATCAACTAGCCTCTCTAAATATATACCTTCTTCCCTGGCTGGCTGATAAGGAGTCGAGCTCTGTGGCTTAATGGTTAACACATCTGCCTTAGAGGCAATACAGCACAGGCTCGATTCCCAGTAAGGGTATGGCTAGCTGATGAGAGCTAAATAGCTTGAAATAGATCTATACTAGTCTCCCTTTATTTATTTATCAGCACAAATAAAACAGAAATATAACAAAGGCAACAGTAAAAATATTGGGTTTCTGTCGTGATGGACTCTTGTGATGAGCCGATTGACAGATGATGGAAGCAGTTAGCTTCCTCCCATAATTGGGGCTTACCAGGGGTTGTGACACTAAATATATATGTACCAGGTCTTATTTTCCAGGGGGGGGAATGTTGTCCACTTACTCACCTCACTTGCGTGCATCATTCTCTGCCTCCCTTTCACTGTCTGAAGCTCTTAGGAAATTCTGCGGCCGGCTAAGCTGGCAAGTCTTTCCCGAAGACCTCTGCAGCTGGTAACAGAGCTTTGTTACAGCCTGCAAGGGCCTTAAGGAAAGTCTTGCCGGCTGCAGAAGAAATGGGCCAGCAAGGCAGGTGTGTGAGGCCTGGCTGCAATTGTTCGAAGGTAAGTAGTAGGGCAGCTCCTCCCTCCCAATCCCCACCCTTGCTTAATTTTTACCTGTGTACCCTAGAGTGGGCAGTGTCTTAATTAGGGCTTATTTTGGGGGTATGCCTTATATTTGGGCGCACATGTAAAAATCAAGCTAGGATTTTCAGGATGGGTCGTATTTTTGGGGAAACACTGCCTGCTTTTTGGGTTTTGTGGCACCCTTAACTGGTTTATTGGGGTGACTCATTTTCTGCTTGTTTCTTTTTGTTTTTTTAACAATACATTGAATCATAAATTAGCTTATGGGCTTAATTCACACCACATGCTATATCAAAGCTCGGCCAAATCTACCAAGGTTTTTTTCCTCTTCTCTCTGCAGGGTGTGGATGACGCTTTTTACACATTAGTTCGAGAGATCCGGAAGCACAAAGAGAAGATGAGCAAAAACGGGAAAAAGAAGAAAAAGAAGTCCAAGACGAAATGTATAATCATGTAAAACAAAATTCAAAAATACTGTCAATCCTTTTATCCGTCGAGGGTCCTTCGGTAGACCCGACTCCCTTTTTTCTACCGTTCACACTAAATTATTAGAACGAGACATTTTTAACATCACTTTTTTCTTCCATCGCGTTGCTTCCCGAGCTTGCCAACCATATAGTCCCCCGCGGCTTATTTTCCTCACGGCGGAAAAATAAGTGCTGAACATTCCGGAAAGCTGGATCTCCTAACTTCTCCACGCTTGTGAAACACAAACTGACAGATCCTCCTCAAAAGTTCTTCCTCGGAGTCTCTTGGTGCACGCAGAAACTTCTAATTGTCTTCTGGCTTGTTTTCATTTTGTTTTTGCCTCCTCCCCCCCCCCCCCCTTCCCCACGAAGGTTGAGACTTTTCCCGCACTTTTGAGGACCAGCCTTAGCGCTAAATGGAGGCTGGGGCATCAACTGTGGTAGCAAATAAACATTGTTTTCCTTCTCTGGGGCTCGGTTTTATGCATGGCGTTCCTTGCTCCAGGGTAGGAACAGTGGTGGGATTCAAATAATTTAACAACCAGTTCTCCGCCCTAATGATTTCTTCCAACAACTAGTTCACCAAACTGCTCGGAAACTCAACAACCGGTTCAGTCCGAAGTGGTGCGAACTGCCTGAATCCCACCACTGGGTAGGAAGGAGGAACTGAGGAGTTTATCTCATCCAGCACAGCAGATTTACTATTCCAGATAGACTGTCAGGTTCCACAGAATGTTTAAATCACCTCAGTCCCATTTGGTGCCCCTCCCCCTACGTCTCCTGAAATTGCATTCCTGAAATGTGACAAGACTTTTCCAAAAGAAGAGAATATTTGTAGCTCAGGGTTGAACTGTGAAGTCTTGGGTTCTCTCTCAGCTTGGTGATTTACTTGGAGGCGTTTAATGACCCATCTAGGTTACATCATCAGTACTAGAAGGGAGTGAACTTGGCTCTCACTTTATATGTAGCTCGCCAGTGGTGGGTTTCAAAAATTGTTTGAACCTACTCTGTGGGTGTGGCTTGCCGCCCATGTGACCGGATGGGAGTGGCTTGCCACCCATGTGACCAGATATGAAGATGCCGACGACACTTGTCAGAACCACCTTAAATTACCTCACACACAGCACTGGCATGGATAAGAATAGGATGTAAACTTGTTTTTTAAAAGGCATCTTTGGTTTGCGTTAAAACAACTTCAACACACGCAATGTTCTGATTGCACCACAAATGCAGTAGTCATCCTTACCTTTCACAGAGGCACTGAGTTTTATAAATATGAGCATGATAGTGTAGAATAATCATATCCAAGGACCAGTGGTGGGTTTCAAAAAAATTTGGAACCTCTTCTGTAGGTGTGGCCTGCTTTCTGGGTCCACTGGTGGAACCTCTTCTAACCAGTTCGGTAGATTTGACGAACCGGTTCTACCGAATAGGTGCGAACTGGTAGGAACCCACCTCTGCAGCTTGCCAATAACCTGGTGTTGGCCAGGTACTTTTTTATAGGGGAAAATGTCCGGACTAAACATAATTTCTAATGTTTCATTTTCCCCCTTACCAGAGGGAGCTCCCTTGTGGAGTACTGTGAAGCTGTTACCATGGCAACTCCACTGCGCTCTTCCACTGCAGAGAAGCCATTTTATAGCAGTACAGTAGAAGCCATTTTAAGGCACAACAGGCTGTATCTTAACAGAACAACCCCCCAGGGGTGTTGGGGTGTCCTACCCCACAGTATTTTTTCCCAGAGAGTAAGTCATCTGTATACCAATTTTGATTGAAATTGCTCAAGGCAGTCCAGAGTTATGCTGGAGCATACACACACACAAAGCCATTTTTATACATACAAAAAGAACATAGCTTGCCTTGTTGGTATTGATGCGGGGTGTTTTCTCCTGAATAGTTCCCTGTTTAGGCCTGCTTACTTCCTCCAACATTGACAGAACAATCTACTAAATATAAACTTCTATCTTACACTGTATATAAACAGAGTGAACCCCACTCCTTTCTAGCACTGATAGTGTTACCTAGTCTGGTAACAAAATGTCTGCAAGTAAACAAACCCGGGGAGTACCAAGGACTCCACGGTCTTTCCACAAACAAAAGTACAGTTTCCTACCAAAGGTAAGTGTAAGAGTGTGTAAGTCAGAGGCGGGAATTACCGCATCTCAAAACCCCAAACGGAATGGCCTCCACAGGCGTTGGGTAGAAGCCACAATGACGTCATGCGCTCTGCATCATTGTTCATCTGTGCCCAGTGCAAATTATATAACTTGGGCCTTGAGTGAGTGTCTTGAGGTTCATGATGATACAACCCTGTAGTCTCTACCAACTACAGATAGTCCTCATTTTACAACTGTACTTGAGTCTGGAATTACAGGTGCAAACTACGCTCGTCTTTAAGCGGGTTACCACACCATGGTTGTTAAGCATACCCATTGTATCCAGTGAGTGGGGATTTTTTGCCAGAAATGAAATAAATGCTGGTTTCTGGGGGGGTGGGGGTGGCAGGGGCGGGCTGCTGGGGCTTCGCAGGGGTTCGGGAAAACTTCTAAGATTGTGCAGTTCAGAGAACCCACTCCTGGCTGGCCCCGCCCACCACCCCTCCCAGGAGTCTCCACACATTGTGGATGCAGGTAAGTGCAGGGGGTGCGCGGAGGCTTGGGGAGGGTGACAAATGGGCCTAGTGGACATCTTAAAGAACCGAGGTGGCGCAGTGGTTAGAGTGCAGCACTGCAAGCTACTTCAGCTGACTGCAGTTCGGCTGTTCAAATCTCACCGGCTCAGGGTTGACTCAGCCTTCCATCCTTCTGAGGTGGGTAAAATGAGGATCCAGATTGTTGTTGGGGGCAATATGCTGACTCTGTAAACCGCTTAGATTTTTACCTTCTCATTTCCATCCGTAGATAATGAGGCCTCTTCCCTTTTTAAGCTACTAAAACATTTGCATTTTTAATCATTAGGGCAGAATGAATTTGGGCCCAATCTATAATTTCTTTTTTTTAATGATATTTTTATGTTACAGCCACTATTACTGTGACAGACAGTTATCATTTTCAATTGCAAAGCTTTCTTTCAAAAGGAGGATGCTTTTACTATTACTAGAGTGGAATTCTATTGTAGCCACCACCAAAATCTAACATAGCAAGCTCTCCCTTTACATGAATTATTTGCAGTCAGTGTTTTCTCTAAACTGCTGTTGAGGAAGAGATCTCCAGGGCATTGTTAACAGATTAACAGAGTTGGAAGGGACCTTGTAGGTCATCAAGTCCAACCCCCTGCTCAAGCAGGAGTCCCTATACCATTTCTGACAGATGGCAGTCCAGTCTCTTGCAAGCTTCCAGGGATGAAGCTCCCTCAGCTTCTGAAGGCAACTTCTGTTCCATGGGTTGATTGTTCTCACTGTCAGGAAATTTCTCCTCATTTCCAGGTTGAATCTCTCCTTGTTCAGATTCCATCCATTATTTCTTGTCCCACCTTCAGATTGACCCCCCTCTTCTTTGTGGCAGCCCCTCAAATATTGGAACACTGCCATCATCTCTCCCCTGGTCCTCGTCACTAGACTAGCCAGGCCTAGTTCCTGCAACCGTTCTTCGTATGTTTTAGACTCCAGCCCCCTAATCCTCTTTGTTGCTCTTCTCTGCACTCTTTTTAGAGGCTCAACATCTTTTTTTATAGTGGGGTGACCAAAACTGGATGCAGTATTCTAAGTGTGGCCTTACTGGTGAAGCCTTTTCATTTGCTCGATCTGTTTTTATTCCTGTTCACGTAATTTTGATCTCTGGATTGAAAACGTGCCAGCGGCTGAGTTTCAAAGCCAATGAAGGGTAACAGTTGGCTAATTTATCAATGTTCTGAAAGTGATCTATTTATTCGGATGTCCTTTACCTGCTCCAAAGCACTTAACTTCAGAATTGAGACTGAAGTGTTGGGCAGACCTATGGCTTATGATTTCTTGTATTGTTGTGAACAGGCGTTTTTGGGAATCACTCGATCTATGACCTGTGCTGTGGGAATGCCGTCAGCCTAAAGCTGGTTTAAATAAGGTGGGTGAGGCCTTCTACAGCTGTGTGGAAATAATCCGGTTAAGAACCCGTTCCGGCAGGCAGATGTTTTGATTAGTCAGCCCTGCAAAGGTGCACATACAGGTAAATAGGATTCCCATAGATCTGACAGCTGTATGCTGGTGCTGTATTCTTATTAGTTGGTGACAGAGATTATTCCAGTTAATGCAACATCTTAATGCAACCAGAGAGATGAATTCTGGGAATTATGGTGCCTCAATTCATTTAAAGGGATGTGTTGGCTCAGTGGCTAAGACACTGAGCTTGTCAAGCAGAAAGGTGGGCGGTTCGAGTCCCTAGCGCTGTGTAACGGAGTGAGCTCCCGTGACTTGTCCCAGCTTCTGCCAACCTAGCAGTTCGAAAGCAGGTAAAAAATGCAAGTAGAAAAATAGGGACCACCTTTGGTTGGAAGGTAACAGCGTTCTGTATGCCTTTGGTGTTTAGTCATGCTGGCCACATGACCATGGAGACGTCTTCGGATAGCACAGGCTCTTCGACTTTGAAACAGAGTTAAGCACCACCCCCCAGAGTCGGGAACGAGTAGCACATCTGTGTGAGGGGAACCTTTACCTATACTTTTAATAGTTTAAAATCTATCTCAATTAATAGCCATCACCCACCCTGATGGTAACAGATGCCTCTCTGTCTTTGCTTTCAGCCCTCATTTTCTGCAGAACGAACAAAGACATTATTCAACACATTTTATTACTACCATTACAAGCCCGATCACCCACCATTTAACCCCTGGGCTGCACCCGCCTTGCAGACTTTACAACGGGTTGATGCTCAGCTGTCCTCGTAATATCGTTGTTTCAGAGCTCGGTATTTTCGGAGGAAGTACAAGGCTTCCAGTTCTTTGATGACAAATTTGCCTCTGGCGATCAGTTTTTTTATTTCTTCCGGGTCCTTCACTTCCTTGTTTTTCAGGAAGGCTGCCTTGAGTCGAGTTCGAAAGTAGTCAGCCCCTTTGGGGTACTCCTTTCCCAGATACAGAAGCTTCAAAGCACAAGAAAAGGTTGAGTATTACACATGGAACAAATCATAGGAATTCTTATTTAGGTCCAGTTTACTCTGCCTCTCCTAACCAGGTGTCCCTCAAATGGCTGGGCATAAAACACCCATCTGCCTGGGGATTTACAGGTCCAACATTTTCAGAGGTTCCCCACTGGGAGAAGGCAGAGTTACTCCTCAGAACTTACGTTTTTGTACAGATTCAGTACTTCGTATCTGAGAGGGTTGGCCATGTTGTCAGTTGAGACATATATCCGTTTTATTCATGAGGACTGGCATATTGACCTGAAGAACAATCAGTTTAAAAATGAGGTGCATGATGCAATCCGAACAGCTTTTTTTTAAAATTACAGACTATCTGATAATCCGGCATTGCCCGGATATTTATTTATAAGGGGGGAAAATGTCCGGAATGAACATACCGTATTTTTCGGAGTATAAGACGCTCCGAAGTATAAGACGCATCTAGCTTTTGGGGAGGAAAACAAGGGAAAAATTATCTGGCTCTGCCTCTCAGCAATTTGCCTCCTTGCAACAAACAGCAAACAATATAGACACTATACACTGTTTGTAGTGTTATATTTCAGACTATACTTGTACAGATGCTGTTAAAATTGATGTGCTTTCTGGAAGTATAGTTATTCTCTGCTATTTAAAAGAAGATGCAATAGCACTGGGCCTCTTCAGATCAAGCATTTGTTTTAAAAAGCTGCTTCATTTTGTTAAGCTGTCTCAAACAATAATAAAGCCATCTTTAAAAAGGAAGTCTAATAATTTGAACATTCTATAGGTGTTTATAGTTACTGACATGCCTCCTTGCAGCAAACAGCCTGGCTAGCACAAGGGGAAAAAATCTTCCTCTGCCTCCCAGCAATTTGCCTCCTGGAGCAAACAGCAATTTCTCCTGATCATCAGCTGTTTCAGGCTGCAGGGATTCCTATAGCCTATTGCAGCATCCGCAAGCCCCCCCCCCTTGCTGCAAGGAGGTAAATTGTTGGGAGGCACAGGCCAAAGGGTTGAGGCCAGTGGCTATGAAGGGCGACATTCAGTTTATAAGACGCACCCTAATTTTCACCCTCTTTTAGGGAAGAAAAAGGGGTGTCTTATACTCTGAAAAATACGGTAATTTCTAATGTTGGATTTTCTCCTTTACCAGAGGGAGCACCCTTGTGGACTACTAGATTTACCCAATTCCTGCAATCATTCTTCGTGTGTTTCAGCCTCTGGACTTCTAATCACCTTTCTCACTGTTCCCAGTTTCTGAATCTCCACATCTTTTAGTCTGTTTTGGGTTTTGTTTTGTTTTTTGACATTTTGGAGAGCCAGCTGATGCATCGTTTGTACACCATTAAGTTCCTTCAAATGTGTTGGACTACAATCCTTAACATCCTCTGGCTCTGTGATGGAGAACCTATGGCATACGTGCCGTCGCCAGCTGCTCTTCTGGTTTCTAGTGTGCACATGGATGCCGGCCAGCTGCTTTTCACAGGTGCTGGAGCACCTAAAAACAGCCTGACAGCAGCCCGAAAAATGCCCCCCCCCAAAAGCTGTTTTTTAGCTGTTTTTCAAGGCTGTTTTGGGGGCATTTTTCAGGCCAAAAACAGCCCGAAAAATCAGCCAAAAATTGCCCCCAAATAGCCAAAAACAGGCCTTTTGGGGGCCATTTTCAGGCTGTTTTTGGCCTGAAAACCAGCCTGAAAACGGCCCAAAACCAGGCTGTTTCTTGGGCCATTTTCAGGGCCATTTTTCAGGCCATTTTCAGGCTGTTTTGGGCCCCCCAAAATGGCCTGAAAGCGGTCCAAAAACCAACCAAAAACCTAGAAAAGAATTCAATCCGCCTGCTGCTTACAATCATTCTGAAATTAAGAGAAATCATCAAAGAAAAGCTGGAAGTTAGATTTGATTCATACTGGTTGATCACTTTTTCCCCCCCTTGCTTAAGATATTTCCCCCCCCTTCAACAAATATGAACCATCCCCATAACAAGGATTTTCTTAAGGAAGAGTGTAGGAATTTGCAGAGAAAAGCAAGCAAGGAAGAAAATTAAGTTCCTAAAAAGTCATAAAAAGTTACAGGAAAAAGTTAATTGCTATGCTTTTTTAAAAAAAACCTGCCTCCCATATTCCTCTCTTAAATCTACTTCTAGGATGATAGCGGGCAAGGGATGATCGAGGTTTCTTTCTTGTGCTGTTGCAGTTTTGAGTTCCTTTGCTCTCTTCTTCCTTTTCCTTTTTTAAGTAGGTGACATGATTAGAAGTTAGATAAGAAAGGGAATTTCTTTTTTAAAGGGTGATATGATCAAAAGCTAGAATAAGTGATAGAAACAAGAAAAGGGGGCACGTTAGTGTAGACCAAATTTTATATGACAAAATGAAAATAATAACTAGAGAAAATGTGGAATAATTGAATAATGAGACTATAAATTAATGTAAGTGTGCATTATTATTATTAGAAATGTACGAGCGGATTGAATGCAAGGATTATGATTAACTTCCTTAGCTTTATTTGTATGAGAATGTATGGCACTCAGGTTCATGCATTGATCTGATACTTTGATAAATAAATAAAAAAGTTACAGGGAAAAGTTATTGCTTACAACCTGCCCTAACCAGGGTGCAACAGTGGTGAAGAGGCTGGATTCAACGCACTCAAATCAGATTGGAGTCCTTCCACAACCACAGAGGCTCCCCGGGGAGGACTTTGATCCATTACTAAGATTTCCCCCAACCAACCTCGCAGGTAGTAAGGAAAAAGGATCCCGTCGAGATCCTGCATGCATGCAACACTGAATCCAGCTAATTTCTAGGGTTTTAATCAGAGATTTCCTATTCAGCAGTCAGCTGTGGATGATGGGAGCTGTAGTACTCCAACATACCAAGAGGGCTGAAGGCTACAGCTGCAAGCTGCCCACCAATAAGCCGAGTCCCCGGAGTCTGGGAGGCTCCCCAACCCGATGAGAACGTAATTCACTTAATGTCACTTAACGTTAAGCTAAAATTCACTTACCTGCGTAGTTCATAAACTCCCAATTTGGTAAGACTACTTAAGGCTACTGCGCCTGCGCCCAAGTTCGAGGGGCGGCGCCAGAGGACTCTTCAAACGCCCTGAATGGCATTGCCTTAAGATTCGCAGGCAGGGATAGGCAGAGATACGAAAGGGAAGAGGAGTGCCTCTGCTCTCAGGAGAGAGTCCCGTTTTAACCAAATGGAATTGTAATCGCCTCGCGGTCAGCAAGAATGGGCGGCTCCATACACACAACAGGCAAAACTTAATTAAAATTTTAAAAGTTAATTTTAAAGGGTGCTCATTTTTTTCCCTGCGTATCCAAGTTAGCATTCGCGTGTAAAATATATGAAAGAGGAAGAACAAAATGAAAACTGCCACCTCCTCAGTTATCACTTCCAAATTCGATTCAACGTACGCATTGGCAAAACCTCTATCAGTACACGGAGTGCCCCCCAAAAACCTCAGACCTTATTCATTTTCCTCCCGAAGCGCCACGCATCCCGATTGTCCTCGTTCTGTATATGAGACGCGTAAGTCTAATATAGACTCCGCAAAGTTCACTTGGGAACCGGAAGTGTCTTCCCACACTAGCCTTCCTCTTGGTTGAATTCATTCCCCTTTGCCAGGAGCGTCAAGGGGCGGGGACTCTCGGAGCGCGGCGTGGAGGGGCGGGACTGGTTGCCGCGGAAACGGAGGGGCGGGGTCGTCAACAACTTTTCAGCCTGGCTGTTGAGGGTGCCGCTGAAAAATGGTGAGTGACGCCCTTTCCCCCAACCTGAGGGGAGATCTTATTTGCATATCTATCTGCATATGCAAATCACACGCACCCCGCATCTCGTTTGCGGACGCTTTGCAAAGAGAATGAAACACGCGAGTGGGTCAATGTGTTGTATGAACGCAGCCACGCCCTGCAGTTGCGGGATTTGGCACCTCCTTCCCCATTGGGGTTATAACCTGCATGTCTTTTTTTAAAAAATAACTTTTTTTCTTTTTTTTTCCTGCTTCTTTTCCAAAACAATATTTTATTTCCACTTGGAGATGCTAAGATGGAGGCGAGAATGACGCCTTTGGGTGAAACCCCAATAAAGCTTCATGTCTGGGTCCTATTAAACCCCAGGCGGCTTTACCAAGCAGGTGGATATTCCACAGGTGATGCCTTCCCTTGGTCTTCCACATGCATTTCACCTGTGGAATATCCACCTGAGCTCTTTTTCCTTGGCTGCCAGTGAATTCTGCCTTCCTAATACAAAAAGTCCTCAACTTATAACCATAATTGGGAGCTGAATTTCTGTTGCCAAACAAGGTGGTCGTTAAGTGAGTCACACCCCATTTTACAAGCTTTTTGCCTGGGATTACAATAGCAATAAAGCACTTAGACTTATGCACCACTTCATAGTGCTTTACAGCTCTCTCTAAGCGGTTGACACAGTCAGCCTCTTGCCCCCAACAATTTGGGTCCTCGTTTTACCGACCTCGGAAGGACGGAAGGCTGAGTCAACCTTGAGCCTAGTGAGATTCGATCTGCCAAATTGCAGGCAGCTGGCAGGCAGCAGAAGTAGCCTGCAGTACTGCATTCTAACCACTGCACCATCGTGGCTCATCACACATTGCAGCGGTCATTAAGTGGGTCACCACAGGACGGCGGCTGATTTTGCAATCCCTTTTTTGTGGCAGTCATTAAACAAACCCATTTTATTCAATTGGTGGGGGTTTTTTTGCCCAAAGCTGGAAGTAAATGCTAGAATTGGACCCAAAAACCACTGAAAATCATGGGAGGGTATGACGGTTAGATCGCCAGAACTGAGTCATAGATAGCTCTGGGGGGAGGTTCATTCTAATTTCAAAGAATTGCTGGTTGTTAAGTGAGGACTAGCTGCAATCCCAGGATATTTTGTAAAGCATTAGAAGACGGTTGAGATTTTCAGTGCTCCATTTTGTGGGTTCAACTTGTGTTTGTGTGAAGACAGATATTTAGGCTGATGGTAAGATGGAATTCAGAATACTTTCCCCTCCACTGTCTTGACAATTTTATTGTGCTTTTCTGATTTTCTCTGTTCTTTTTTTTCCCTTCCTCTCTGCATTTAGGGTCCCAAAAAGAAAAAGGTACGTAGGTAGACAGCTAAATTAATCTTAGAGGCATTCATACTTACCAATAGCTCGTATATTTAACCTTGATATAGATATATAACTTCAAATGATGGTCCACTTTGGCTTAAAAGCAGGTGAGTTCACACAGTGCATTTCAATCAGAGGTGGGTTTCACATAATTTTATCACCGGTTTGCTGCGCCCCAAAACTGTGAGTGTGTGTACCTTCTGCACACATTGATGCAGCTTAGAAAACATGGTTAAATAGGACGACAGAGCCGGGGTGGGTGAGCAAGCCCACCGCCAACTGTAGGTCACAACTACCGGTTCACCCGAACCGCTCCGAACCGCCTGAATACCACCGCTGGTTTCAATCCATTGTGGCAGTGTTTCCCAACCTTAGCAAATTTAAGATGTGTAAACTCCCAGAATTCCCCAGCCAGCATTGGAATTATTATTGGATGCAGGGGTGGGTTTCTCGCCCCGTTCCAACCGATTCGGTTGGAACGGGGCCGGCGGCGTCCTCATGCACGCGCGCAGTGCACGCATGCGTACTAGCGCCTGTGCGATGCTCCAGCTGCTCCTGGAGGATCGCGCAGGCACTGTATGCGTTCTGTGCATGCGTGGAAGCGCAGAACTCATCAAAACCGGGTAAGAAACGCGGGCGGGCAGGTGGATCCTTCGGCGTTCCCGGAAGTTACTTACTTCCGGGTTCGCCGATCAACCGGTTCGCGGGGACCGCCGCGAACCGCCTGAAACCCACCCCTGATGGGATGTAAGTGGAGGAATGATTAACAAACTCACAGCCTGTTGTGTCCTCCTCAAACTGACCTAAACTTGTTGACACCCCCTGCCAGCACCAGCTGCCGCTGAAGCAGTGGTGGGTTCCGGATTCCGTTCCTACTGTACTGCTGTAAAGTGGCTTCTACTGTACTGCCGGAAAATGGCTTCTACTGTACAGCGCAGTGGAGTTGCCATGGTAACGGCTTCACAGTACTCCACAAGGGGGCTCCCTTTGGTAAGGGGGAACATTCAACATTAATTAGAAAATACGTTTGGTCCGGACATTTGTGAATGTTTTATACAGGATAAACAAATATCTGGGCAATGCCGGGTTAACAGCTAGGAGGAGAATAAAAGTCAGTTCATCTTCCTTTCCACAGTTTCAAAACTAATCATGTCTCCTCAATTTGAAAAGTGGCTATATTTTTACCAATATGTTTTTCAGAACAAGAAATATACGGCGTCCCCCTTCTGCTCTGCCCTTTTTAGAAGTGCCTTAACCTTTCCTTTCTTTTCCATTATTTTGTTTGGATTCAGTCTGCTGGTACTAAGAAGATTAGTAAAGCTGAACGGATGAGGATGCTAAGGGAAGAGGAGGAAAGGCGACTGCTTGAGGAAGGTAGGTGGATTTTGACCCTCTGTGTTAGAGGTAGTCCTTGACTTACAACGGTTCACATAGTGACCATTTGAAGTTACAATGGCACTGAAACAAATGACTTTTTTTTCACACTCATGACCGTTGCAACATCTCCACGTAATCAAAATTCAGACGCTTGGGAAGTGACTCACACTTACGACCGTTGCAACATCTCCACGTGATCAAAATTCAGGCGCTTGGGAAGTGACTCACACTTACGACCGTTGCAGCATCCTGGGGTCGTTTGACCCCCTTATGCGACTTTCTGATGAGCAAAGTTGATGAGGGACTTTGATTCATTTCACCACCGGGTTATTAACTCAGAAACCACAGCAATTCACTTAACAACCGTGGCAAGAAAGGCCGTAAAATGAGACGAAACTCACATAAACCACTGTCTTCCTTAGCCATGGAAATCCTGGGCTCAGTTGGGGTCGTACGTCAAGGACTACCTTGTCTTTGGGTTCAAGGAATCAGGATGATCACATCAGTAAATAAAATAAATAAAAAATGAAATAAGATAAAATGAAATATAGAAATGATAAAATGAAAGAAAATATTAAAATAACAGCATAAACAAAAATATTAAAATAATAAAATAAAATAAATAAAATAAAACATATATAAAATATAATATAAAATAAAATCAGGGTGATCAAATCAGTAAATAAAATAAATAAAAATAAAATAAGATAAAATGAAATATAGAAATGATAAAATGAAAGAAAATGTAAAAATAATAGCATAAAAGAAAATATTAAAATAATAAAATAAAATAAAAAATAAAATAAAACATATATAAAATATAAAATAAAATAAAATCAGGGTGATCAAATCAGTAAATAAAATAAATAAAAATAAAATAAGATAACATGAAATATAGAAATGATAAAATAAAATATAAAAATAATAAAATAAAATATAAAAATAATAAAATAAAATATAAAAATAATAAAATAAAATAAATAATAAAATTAAAAATATATAAAATATAACATAACATAACATAACATAACAATACATAGCATAACATAACATAACATAACATAACATAACATAACATAACATAACATAACATAACAAACAACACAACAGTAAAGGTAACGGTTCCCCTCGCACATATGTGCTAGTCGTTCCTGACTCTAGGGGGCAGTGCTCATCTCCGTTTCAAAGCCGAAGAGCCAGCGCTGTCCGAAGACGTCTCCATGGTCATGTGGCCGGCATGACTAACCGCCAAAGGCTCACGGAGCGCTGTTACCTTCCCACCAATGGTGGTCCCTATTTTTCTACTTTCATTTTTACCTGCTTTCAAACCGCTAGGTTGGCAGAAACTGGGATAAGTAACGGGAGCTCACTCCGTTACACGGCGCTAGGAATTCGAACCGCCGAACTGCCGATCTTTCTGCTCGATAAGCTCAGTGTCTTAGTAACTGAGCCGGCGTGTCCCTTCAAATACAAATAAAACCTCATTAACCGTGTCTCCTATTTTATTCCCAGAGCAAGCCCGCTTACGCGCCGAGCAGGAACAAGCTGTGAAGGCGGAAAAGGAACGCATTGAGAGAGAGAAAACAGAACACCTTGAAGCTAAAGTGAGCTCCCTCAGATCCTGCTGTGGATATTATCTAGGGAACATTTTTTCAGCCCCTTTGGCTGAATCCGGCCCTTTGGCTGTCCCCATGCCCACCAAGCCACCCCCACAGAACCAGAAGTAAAAAAAAAATTGAATCTCACCACCGAGCCCAATGTTAGCCCATGCACCTTTCACGGATAACAGAATAAGAAGAGCTGGAAGGAACCTTGGAGGTCTTCTAGTCCAGCCCCCTGCTCAGGCAGGAAACCCTATACCAGTGTTTCTCAACCTTGGCAACTTGAAGATGTCTGGACTTCAACTCCCAGAATTCCCCAGCCAGCGAATGCTGGCTGGGGAATTCTGGGAGTTGAAGTCCGGACATCTTCAAGTTGCCAAGGTTGAAAAACACTGCCCTATCCTATTTCAGATAAATGGCTGTCCAATCTCTTCTTAAAAATCTCTGGTGATGGAGCATTCACAACCTCTGGAGGCCAGCTGTTCCATCGGTGGATTGTCCTCACTGTTAGGAAGTTTCCTCTTAATTCTAGGTTGCTTCTCTCTTTGATTAGTTTCCATCCATTGCTTCTTGTCCTGCCCTCAGGTGCTTTGGAGAACAGGTTGACTCCCTCTTCTTTGTGGCAGCCCCTCAAATATTAGAACATTGCCATCCTGTCACCCCCTAGTTCTAAGTTGCTTCTCTCCTTGATTAGTTTCCACCCATTGCTTCTTGTCCTGCCTTGAGGTGCCTTGGAGAATAGTTTGACTCCCTCTTCTTTGTGGCAACCCCTGAGATATTGGAAGACTGCTATCATGTCCCCCCTAGTCCTTCTTTTTGTTAAACTAAACATACCCAATTCCTGCAACCGTTCTTCATATGTTTTAGCCTCCAGGCCCTTAATCATCTTCGTTGCTCTTACTTTGCTCTTTCTAGAGTCTCCACATCTTTTATAAACCTAGCAACCACAACTGGATGCCGTATTCCAAGTGTGGCCTCACCAAGGCATTATAAAGTGGTATTAACCCTTCATATGATCTTGATTCTGTCCCCCTGTTAATGCAGCCTAAAACTGTGTTGGCTTTTTTGGCAGCTGCTGCACACGGCTGGCTCATATTTAAATGATTGTCCATTAGGACTCCAAGATCCCTCTCACAGTTACTACTATTGAATAAGGTACCATCCAGAGGTGGGTTCCTACCAGTTCGCACCTATTCGGTAGAACCGGTTCGTCAAATCTACCGAACCAGTTAGAAGAGGTTCCACCAGTGGACCCAGAAAGCAGGCCACACCTACAGAAGAGGCTCCAAAAATTTTTGAAACCCACCACTGCCCCCCCCCCACACACAGAGAGAGAGAGACAGACAGACAGACTGACTGACTGACTGACAGACACACAAAGAGAGAGAGAAAGAGAAAGAAAGAAAGAAAGAAAGAAGAAAGAAAAAGAGTGAGAGAGAGATGAAAGAAAAAAAGAAAAAAGGGACAGAGACAAAAGGAAGGAAAGAGAGAGAGAGAGAGAGAGAGAGAGAGAGAGAGAGAGAGAGAATGGCCGGCAAGCCACTCCCACCAGGTCACATGGCCGGCAAGCCACTCCCACAAAGGAGGCCACACCCTCAGAGTAGGTTCCAAAAGAATTTGAAACCCACCACTGGTACCATCTATATACTGTATTTATCTTGGATAAAGCAAGAATGGTTCATAGGCTGCCTTTTCGATCCGTTGCAGCTTCTGAGTGATCTTCAAGGAGAAGGAGTTGAGTTGCGATGGGCTACGCAGCGTTGAAAATAAATAAGAGACCCTTTTTCTTGTGTCCCTTACAGGATCAAGAACGCCGGGGTGAGGAGTTAGCTGAAATTTCTGAGTTAGAAGAGAGCTTTTTGCTCGCGTCCCAGTGGAAGTTGAAAAGTAGAGCACTTGCTAAGGTACATGGGCCCTGGAATATTTGAGTCCTGCTCCCTACGAGGGAAAAATGGAATCCACGGTGTAATTTTTAAAGGATGCAAATCTTTTGCGAACAAATCTACATTGCTATAAAACAGTGAGGGCTAACCTTTTTGTTCAGGCGTGCCATAAGCGGGGGGAGTTTGGGGGAGGGTCTCCCGCACACGTGCCCACACCTATAATGCAATGCGCTTCCCCCGTGCATGCACACACAACCCTCCCGCACATGCGCGTAGGCCACACTCTGTGCATAGCGCCATTTTTTGCTCTCCGCAAGCTTCAGGAAAGCCTCCTAAATCCTATGGAAGGAGGAAAACCGGCCCAACAGGCACCCCGGAAATTTGTTGGGCCCTCTGGAGCCATTTTTAGCCCTACCCAGGCTTCAGGGAAGCCTCAGGAGGGAGAAAAATGGCTCAACGGGCAGCCTGGAAATCCGTTCCCGAACTTCCAGTTTGCATGTTGGGCCATTTTTAGTCCTCCGGAGGCTTCAGGGAAACCTCCTGAAGGTCCCTGAAGCCTCCAGAGGGCTTAAACCGACCCTCTGAGCAAACAGGAAATCCGTTCCTGAACTTCCAGTTTGCCAATAGGGCCGGGTTTTTGCGCTCCGGAGGCTTCACGGAAGCTCCTGAAGCCTCCGGAGGGCCTCGGATTGGCGGCGGGGCAGGGGAGGCTCCTATAAAGACTCTGGAGCCTGGGGAGGGCGAAAAATGGCTTTAAAAAAGGCTGAACTCAGCTGGCCAGTGCACGCATGCGCGCTGGCCAGGTGATAGGGCAACGCCTCGCGTGCCCTGACAAATGGCTCCGCGTGCCACGTATGGCACGCTTGCCACAGGTTCGCCATCCCGGCACTAGAGTCATTAAATAGGTCACCTCCTGACCTAACTATTTTCTGATGATTATTAAGTGAATTGCCATGGTCATTAAGAGATTCATTAAGTGAACCGCATGGTCATTAAGCAAATCCAGCATATCGAAAGGGTGTTTTTTGCCACTTTCTGCCAGAAAAGGGCAAAAACAATGACAAATCCTGGGCCAGGCCATATAGGTATGAAAGCATCTTTTACAACGTTTGAAAGAGTTACTACGTGGCATTGTGTGTGGCGATGACAGTATTAACTCAGACCTGACCAGAAGTACAAGCTAGTCCTTGATGTATGACTACAATTGAGCCCAAAATTTATGTTGCTAAGTGAGACATTTGTTAAATGATTTTCGCCCCTTTTTACGAACTTTCTAGCTGCAGTTGTTAAATTGGTAGCCTGGTTGTTAAGTGAATCTGGCTTTCCCATTGACTTTGCTTGGGTGGAGGTCCCAAAAGGGGCCCTTGGACAATACTGGTCGTAAGTATGAACCAGTTGCCAGGCTTCTGAATTTTGACGGGGATGCTGCAACGGTTGTAAGTGTGAAAAAGTCACTTTTTTCAGTGCCATTATAATCTCGGTCACTAAATGAACTGTTGTAAATGGAGGGCTACCTGTAGCTTTTTAAAGCAATGGGTCATTAAGCGAGGACTACCCGTGAACAAGAGACTGGTCCTACAAATCTGTTTACCTGCCTCTGTTTCAAATCCATCCAAATCTTCTCTGCTTTCTCTCTCTATCCACTGATGGAATGTCTTGGTGTTTCTCCAGTGGGAACATTACACCTGTTGTGATGGCAGCCCAGACCCAACCGTTCTCCAGGAAATCAACACTTTTATGAGCTTGTGGCTAGAAGAGACCCAGAACGATACTACGACGGTGGTTGAGAAAGGGAGCAAGGTGCTGGAAGTAAGTCCCTGCCACTGTTCTATCCCATAATAGTGGTTCCTCCAGTCAGAGATAGGCCAGGTGTCTTCTCCCAGGGAGCAGGATTGGCATTGTTTTGTTTTGTTGTTTTTGTTTTTTGTTGTTTTTGTTTTGTTTGTTTTTTTGTTATTTTTTTGGTTATTTTGTTATTTTGTTATTTATTTTGCTATTTTGCTATTTTGCTATTTTGCTATTTTGTTATTTTGTTATTTTGTTATTTCATTATTATTTTGTCATTTTATCATTTTATCATTTTATCATCATTTTATCATTTTATCATTTTATCATTTTATCATTTTATCATTTTATCATTTTATCATTTTATCATTTTATCATTTTATCATTTTATCATTTTATCATTTTATCATTTTATCATTTTATCATCATTTTATCATCATTTTATCATTTTATCATTTTATCATTTTATCATTTTATCATTTTATCATTTTATCATTTTATCATTTTATCATTTTATCATTTTATCATTTTATCATTTTATCATTATTTTATCATTTTATCATTTTATCATTTTATCATTTTATCATTTTATCATTTTATCATTTTATCATTTTATCATTTTATCATTTTATCATTTTATCATTTTATCATTTTATCATTTTATCATTTTATCATTTTATCGTATTGTATTTTACTTTACTTTACTTTTACTTTACTTCATTTTACTTTACTTTATTTTAAATACTGCCCAATTCCTCTCAGTGTGATGTGAGAAAAAAATAAAAACCATATAAAAATACAATACGTAACGGCAGTCCTCAACGTACAACCACAGTTGAGGCCAAAATTTCTGTTGTAAAGCAATACTGTTGTTAAGTGAGTTTTGGCCCGTTTTACAACCTTTCTTGTTACCGTTCTTAAGTGGTTCACTGGGGTGGTTAAGTAAATCCATCTTCCCCATTGACTTTGCTCGTCAGGAGCTCGGCAAAACATAATCACATGATCCTAGGCCTACAACCGTCATAATTACATGCCAGTTGCCCAGCGTTTGAATTTTGACCAGGGGATTGTGAGGACATAAGTTGCTTTTCATAAGTCGCTTTTCTCAATGCTGCTGCAGTGCAGTCACTAGAGAGTCACTAAACAAATAAGAGGTGATTTCCAGCAGGTTCTGACCAGTTCTGGAAAACCGGTAGTGGAATTTTTGAGTAGTTTGGAGAACCAGTAAGTATCACCTCTAACTGGCCCCACCCCCATCTATTCTCTGCCTCCCGAGTCCCAGCTGATCAGGAGGGAATGGAGATTTTACGGTATCCTTCCCCTGGAGTGGGGGGAGGGATTTTGCAGTTTTTCCCCCTGCCACACCCACCAAGCCATGTCACGCCCACAAAGTGACGCCCACATAACCGGTAGTAAAAAAAATTGCATCCCACCACTGATACAAATGGTTGTAAGTTGAGGACTACCTATATAAGAGCAAGTTGCCAAAAAAGCCAACACAGTTCTAGGCTGCATAAACAGAGGGATAGAATCAAGATCACATGAAGTGTTAATACCACTTTATAATGCCTTGGTGAAGCCACACTTGGAATACGGCATCCAGTTTTGGTCACCACGATGTAGAAAAGATGTGGGGAGTCTAGAAAGAGTGCAGAGAAGAGCAACAAAGAGGATTAGGGGACTGGAGGCTAAAACATATGAAGAACGGTTGCAGAAACTGGGTATGTCTAGTTTAATGAAAAGAAGGACTAAGGAAAACATGATAGCAGTCTTCCAATATCTCAGGGGTTGCCACAAAGAAGAGGGAGTCAAACTATTCTCCAAGGCACCTGAGGGCAGAACAAGAAGCAATGGGTGGAAACTAATCAAGGAGAGAAGCAACTTTGAACTGAGGAGGAATTTCCTGGCAGTTAGAACAATTAATCAGTGGAACAACTTGCCTCCAGAAGTTGTGAATGCCCCAACACTGGAAAGATGTTAGATAGCCATTTGTTGAAGTGGTGTAGTGTTTCCTGCCTAAGCAGGCGGTTGGACTAGAAGACCTCCAGGGTCCCTTCCAACTCTGCTATTGTATTGTATTGTATAAGTGGAAGATAAGCGCAGGGCAGAAAAGGAGGTGATGTACAATATACACACAATACATGAGTGTGTGTGTGTCTTCTAACGCCGTGGAATGTCTTCCAGCTCATCACCAAGTTAGAAATGTACGTCCTGGAGACTCCGTTTGACGAGCTCTCTTTCAGTGAGGTCATTCAGTACCAGGAGACCATTGTGCTGTTGCAGAGCATGCTTCATCTTAAGTACAACCAAGCCACAGAACATCTGCTGAAGGTAAGTGGGCCTTGCCGTCATCGCCGTTTTTCTCTGATCTTCAGATTGCGTGGATTGACATGCTTCTCATTTCGACGGTCAGCGGGGGTTTGCAGGGGTTCGGGAGAACCTCTAGCTAAGATTCTGTGCAGTTCGGAGAATCCCCAAATCCCACTCCTGGCTGGCCCCACCTACCCAGGGGTGGGTTTCTCGCCCCGTTCCAACCGGTTCGGTTGGAACGGGGCCGGCGGCGTCCTCGTGCACGCGCGCAGTGCACGCATGCGTACTAGCATCTGTGCGATGCTCCAGCTGCTCCTGGAGGATCACGCAGGCGCTGTATGCGTCCTGCGCATGCATGGAAGCGCAGAACTCGTCAAAACCGGGTAAGGAGCGCGGGTGGGCGGGTGGACCTTTCGGCGTTCCCGGAAGTTGGTCGGGTTCGCCGACCAACCGGTTCGCGGGGACCGCCGCGAACCACCTGAAACCCACCCCTGCACCTACCCAACACTGCCCAGGAGAAAAATTGAAATTGAAATTTAATAAATTTGTATGTCGCCCAATCCCGTAGGACTCTGGGCGGCTTACAGAGACAAGATAAAAAAGTTAAAAATCAAGAATAAAAAGATACAGTTATTAAAAATAACACACCATCCATTCTGTCAAGGTGGGGCTGAACATTGTTCAGCAGCCCCAGGCCTGCCGGAACAGCCAGGTTTTAGTGGCTTTTCGGAAGGCCGAGAGAGTGGAAAGGGTCCGGATCTCTACGGGTAGATCATTCCATAGGGCCGGAGCAGCTACAGAGAAGGCCCTCCCCCGAGGGGCCACCAGCCGGCATTGTCCGGCCGACAGCACCCAGAGGAGGCCCAACCTGTGAGATCTTATTGGTCGTTGGGAGGTATGTGGCAGGAGGCGGTCTCTCAAATAGCCAGGTCCTAAGCCATGTATGGCTTTGAAAGTAATGACTAGCACCTTGAAGCGCGATCGGAGACCAATAGGGAGCCAGTGCAGCTCGCAGAGGATGGGTGTAACATGGGTGTATCTAGGTACACCCGATATCGCTCGCGCTGCTCCATTCTGGACCAACTGTAGTCTCCGAACACTCTTCAGGGGCAGCCCCATGTAGAAGGAGTCCCCACATGGCCTTTTGGATGGAAGTAAGTGCAGGGTGTGCACGGAAGCTCGGGGAGGGCAAAAGACAGGCCTACCGGAAGTTCGGGCCCATTTCCGGCCTCCAGAGGGCTTCCAGATCCTGGGGAGGCTGTTTTCGCCCTCCCGGAGACTCGTGCAAAGCTTCCAGAGTCCAGGGAAGGCAAAAAAAGCCCTCCCCCCCGGTAGTGTAGGAGCCCAACTAGGCCACACCCACCATGGCCACGCCCACCCAACAACCGGGCAGAGAACTTATAAGAGCCGAGGTGGCGCAGTGGTTAGGGTGCAGTACTGCAGGCCACTTCAGCTGACTGTGATTTGCAGTTCAGCGGTTCAAATCTCACCGGCTCAAGGTCGACTCAGCCTTCCATCCTTCCGAGGTGGGTGAAATGAGGACCCAGACTGTGGGGGCAATTTGCTGACTCAATTTGCTAAAAAATCTGTAAACCGCTTAGAGGGGGCTGAAAGCCCTATGAAGCGGTATATAAGTCTAATAATAAATAAATAAATAAATAAATAAATAAATAAATAAATAAATAAATAAATAAATAAATAAATAAATAAATAAATAATAAACTCCTTGCTAAAATTTAGAAGTTTAAAAGATGGAAATACGGGCATATGTAACAAAAGCAAAATATCTAAAAATAGATGAATTTGTGAGGATGGGATCAGAAAGGCTAACACTTACTGTATGTTGTGGCCCACTGGCGGCCAGCAGAGCTGGCAGCAGAATCGGACAGTGAGGAGGTTGGGGAGGAACATGGGCCAGTCCTGGAGGCTGGGGAAGGCTCAGACGAGGGCTCTGCGTCAGAGGCAGAGAGGGAGCTAGATAGCAGTGAGGCAGAAGAACAGCTGGAGCCTGTTCCCAGTGTGCGCATGCGCAGAGCTGCCAGAAGACAAGAACAACTAAGAAAGCAGGGTCGACTTAGAAGTAAAGCCTTGGAGGTGATTTGGCTCCTCCCACAGGAAACAAAAGAGGAGCAAATGGGGAGGGGGCTTTTTGCAGGAAACAATTCGTTCATTCAGTTGTTTCAAGAGTGAAAAATTCTGTTTGTGACTATAAGAGACTCTATGCTAAGCGTTGCCTTCTCTGCGTTTGGAAACTAGTTATCTGGCAGCTCTCCAAGCGAGATAAGGTTCGTGTTGATAAACATTCCTTGGAAAGAGTGTTTGCCAGCCTTGCTGACTGTGAATGAAAGGAATTCACAGTTGTGTAAATAAAAGAGGTTTTGCAGGGACCAAGACTTTGGTTCTTGATTTTTAAGGAAACCTGGGTCAGAATAAATTAGAAGGAGCTGAAATCTGTAACAAATATCAACATAATAGCCTCACTGCAGTTACCATGTATAAAACTAATTGTCCATGAGCCTTTTCTGAATGACTATCCATAAGTTCTAGTAAGAAAAATTCTAGATGCATCTAGATATTATTTTTAAAATCTCTCTGCATCCTCGTCATAGGGTGTGTGTGTGTGTGTGTGTGTGTGTGTCCCCAATGCATGTATTTGTGTCCAGAGTCTTTTCACTTTTTCACGCAACTCCACCCCGCGTGATAAAGTGCCCTTTCGGGTTTGTTATATTTACAACAGCAATTAGAGAGACCTTTATCTGTCTCAGACAATCGGTCTATTTGTTTATAAAATTTAGCAATAGCAATAGCAATAGCAGTTAGACTTATATACCGCTTCATAGGGCTTTCAGCCCTCTCTAAGCGGTTTACAGAGTCAGCATATCGCTCCCACAGTCTGGGTCCTCATTTCACCCACCTCGGAAGGATGGAAGGCTGAGTCAACCTTGAGCTGGTGAGATTAGAACCGCTGAACTACAGTTAACAGTCAGCTGAAGTGGCCTGCAGTACTGCACCCTAACCACTGCACCACCTCGGCTCCTAAATTTCTATTAGGGATAATAGATCCAAAAATAATTAAAACTAATCAATATTTACTCGTCCATATCTTGACGGCAGCAAGAATCGCATATGCGCAGTGCTGGAAGAAAGAAAATGCCCCCACTAGTACTATGGTTATGAATAAAATTTTAGAAATAGCGGAAATGAATAGATTGACAATGCTGATTAACGAAAAAGAAGACACGGACTTCTACAAAGCCTGGGAGAAATTATACAAATGGTTTGATAAGAAAGACAATGAGAATTAAGATACGAAATGAGATATTTGATTAACTTAAAATGACTTAAGTAACAATTTAAATATACAATATACAAAGACTAAGTAACAAATGAGATAAGAAAAGTATTAGAGGTGAGAATTCACCTACAAGTAATATCAATAGACTACAGTGTTGAAAAAACTTTGATGATCTGATAGGAAAGTTCCGTTATAAATACCTGCATAGAATTAGTAACCTAGTTTTATACTAGGCAAGGTGAAATGAACTATGTATACATATGTATGAATCTTTGCCTTTTGCGCTGTAAATACGTAATGAGTTCTATTTCTTTTTTTTGTATTTTGTAAACCTTGCCTTTTTTTACAAACCTTCAATAAAAAAATTTTTTTTTCTTCATTCTAATGCTCTTTACAGCAAGCCAGTAGTTACGGAGAATCGGAGAGCGGAAATATGGAACTTGTCGTGAAAGAGAAGGACATTACGCTGTGCCTTTGGGCCAATCTCAAGAAGAATGCAAGGTAGAAATGACGTTCTTTGAGAACGCATCAAAAACACCGTAGCAAAGCTTCATGTTATGATCATCTGGAGATGAGCCACAACTGGGAAGTAACTCGTAGAAATCATGGGTGTGAGTGTGTCAACGATGCAGTCTGTTACAACATACAGGTAGTCCTCCCATACCTGCGACTTGGAGCTAAGCATCGTGGCCACTAAGCAAAAATCACGTGTGTCTAGTTTCTGCTTTCCAATGCATGCACAAACACATAATTGCTATGATAATTAGCAGTTTGTACTGTAGAGGGACGCAGTGGCTCAGGGGCTAAGGCGCTGAGCTTGTCGATCAAAAAGGTGGGTCAGTTTGGCAGTTCGAATCCCTAGTGCCGCATGGAGTAAGCTCCCGCTACTTGTCCCAGCTTCTGCCAACCTAGCAGTTTGAAAGCACATAAAAATGCAAGTAGAAAAATAAGAACCACCTTTGGTGGGAAGGTAACAGCGTTGCCGTGTCTCGAGGTCCTGTGGGATCCCCTTTTGCGAACTCCTCACAAGCCAAGTTCACTTAGCAAATGTCTCGCTTAGCAACACACTCAATTGTGGTCGTAAGTCGAGGACTACCTATATATAACCTTGGTTTTTCCATTTCTCCCCGTCAGATTCCGGAACCAATTGTTTTACGACAAGGACAAGCAACCCTGCCACGGGTTTGAGCTTCCCAAGCCACTGACCACCTGCGATGTGGCCGTACGCATCTTGCACACCCGTTATGACCATTTATCGCCTTTTCACGATTTCCCCAAAGAGCTCCCGAAACTGGACCTCCCATCCACGGTGACGGAGGTGACTCAGTCCAGCAATCAAACAGAAATCCAAACCGAAGACCGGGACACCCTAAAAGACGTTTCTGAGATCAAAACGGACGCCTCGGCGAGAACCATGGTAAGGCGGGGGCAGAAGCTTCCAGAAAAAAAAAGGACATTACGAGGATTTGTAACATTCCCTCCATGGGCACACTTTGCAAACTGCTCAAGCAAAAGATAAATGTAGGGTTCACCGGGCAACTGAATGGAGCTAAGTTTTTACTGGCCGGATGCCTGCCTGTCGCCAGTGCGGAGTTTTGTTTCAGCAGATATATTCTCAGTGTACCCAGAGAGAGAAATATCTCGCCTTTCCTTATTGGGAGGCGAGAGATCTACCTCTAGGCCACCACCTCACGCCACAATTCTTTTTTTTAATAAGTAATTTTTATTAAACGTTTTACAAAACAAAACATAAAAAACCAACTTCACCATCCATTCTTCCCATTCCTAAGACATCAGTATATCCCATTTTGTTTATCATCTTACATACTTTCCATTCAAATTTACAATTTTACAATAGCCGAGTTGGAAGGTCTTCAACCCCCAGCCTAGGCAGGAAACCCTACACTACCTCAGACAAATGGCTATCCAACATCTTCTTAAAGACTTCCAGTGTTGTTGGAGGATTCACAACTTCTGGAACCAAGTTGTTCTACTGATTAATTGTTCTAACTGCCAGTTCTAAGTTGATTCTCTCCTTGATTAGTTTCCACTCATTGCTTCTTGTCCTACCCACAGGTGCCTTGGAGAACAGTTTTACTCCCTCTTCTTTGTGGCAGCCCCTGAGATATTGGAAGACTGCTATCATATCTCCCCTAGTCCTTCTTTTCATTAAACTAGACATACCCAGTTCCTGCAACCGTTCTTCATATGTTTTAGCCTCCAGTCCCCTAATCCTCTTTGTTGCTCTTCGTTTTACATTTACGATTTCCTCTTTACATTTATAATTCCTATAGGCTAATATTTACATATATAAATATTCTATTTTCATTCCACTCCACAATTCTTAAAGGGAATGATATGTTAAAATCAAGAGAGATTTTTGCCTCCCTTGAGAGTTTTCCCCATTTCTCCTTTAGGGGAAATATTCTATCTTGCCTTTTTAACATCCCCCCAAATATTTAATTCGCTAGGACGGGGTGGGGCTGACTATCTACACAGGGACAGGTCTAAATTTTTATCTCCTGATCTGATGGCTAGAACATCGAGGGCCACTGATACGTTCATTGTTTTCAGCGCCATTGTATTTTTAAATGTTTCCGCTAAACAAATGGACGGAACTCAAGGACTGGCCTGAATAGCACGTTGTTATCGGGGCCTCTGCAAGGATGGGTCAAAATAATCAAGATGGCGGCGGCAACTACCCAATGCATTTACTTGCTTGTGTAGAAAGAGTCCTTGGCTTCATTCACACAGTTCCATGCTCCACCGTGACTCTTTTGAGCCCTTCTGTCCATTGAGTCTCTTGGTTCTTATCCAAAAAGGTGATCGGTTGTAAGCAGTCTATCGTCTTACTGGATAAGTGAGCCGAAGACTTGGGTTCTGTTCGCGTACAGGCAAATATATATATATCCCAGTAAGAGTATGGCTATCTGATGAGAGCTCAATAGCTTGAAATAGATCTATACTATTCTCCCTTCATTTATTTATCAGCACAAATGGAATACAAAAATGGTTTTCTGCCGGGAAGGCTCCTAGGGTGGAGCTGAAAGGCAAAAGGGAAGCAGTTTGCTCCCCCCAGGTACTTTGACATAAACACTTAATATATACAGTATATTTAAATGGAACGGAATGGAATAGGAGGACGGGATGGGACTGGACTAGACTAGACTGGAAAATAGAAAATAGAATGGAATGGAATAGAATAGAATAGAATAGAATAGAATAGAATAGAATAGAATAGGACTAGACTAAACTAAACAAGAGAAATAGGATAGGATAGGACTAGAATAGAATAGAATAGAGAATAGAGAGAATAGAATAGAATAATAGAATAGAATAGAATAGAATGTAGAATAGAATAATAGAATAGAATAGAACAGAACTAGACTTGACTAGAGAAATAGGATAGGATAGGACTAGAATAGAATAGAGAACAGAGAGAATAGAATAGAATAATATAATCGAATGTAGAATAGAATAATAGAATAGAATAGAACTAGACTAGACTAGAGAAATAGGATAGGATAGGACTAGAATAGAATAGAATAGAATAGAATAGAGAATAGAGGGAATAGAATAATAGAATAGAATATTTAATAGAATAATAGAATAGAATAGAACAGAACTAGACTAGACTAGACTAGAAAATAGAATAGAATAGAATCGAATAGAATGTAGAATAGAATAATAGAATATAGAATGGAATAGAATAGAATAGGACTAGACTATATAAAATAGAAAATAGATAGTATAATATAGTATAGAATAGAATAAAAGAATAGAATAAAAGGATAGGATAGGATAGATCTTGGAGGTCTTCTAGTCCAGCCCCCTGCTCAAGCAGGAGAACCAATACCATTTCAGATAAGTGACAGTCTACTGCTCTCTTATTAAAAACACATTTTGAACAATAGGGTTGAACTCTCTATTGATTTTGCCAGCTTTACGTGACTTTCATATTTCGTTAATCAAAGGAGAGACTGCAGCCTCCAAAGTGATTTATAAATATCATTCAACTGGCCAGCACTTGTCCTATAGGCTGATGTCTTCTCCTCCTCGTAGACCATTAGCGATGTCTTCAGTTATTCGGAAAGGAGGAGGAGCAGCAGCTCCCGAGGCTCTGGAAGTAGAGAAGATCATTACAAAAGCTCCTTTTTCCTTCGGTCCACCTCCAGAGGTAACGTGGTCCCACTCTGACTAAGGACGTCCCTTTACGATTAGGCCTTGCGGTTTAATGATGGTAACTGGGACCGGGAATGCCATGGTTAATAGCAATAGCAGTAGACTTATATACCGCTTCATAGGCCTTTCAGGCCTCTCTAAGCGGTTTACAGAGAGTCAGCATATCGCCCCCAACAATCCGGGTCCTCATTTCACCCACCTCAGAAGGATGGAAGGCTGAGTCAACCCTGAGCCGGTGAGATTTGAACCGCTGAACTGCTGAACTAGCAGTAGCCTGCAGTGCTGCATTTAACCACTGCGCCACCTTGGCTGTGTTAAGTAACACAGTCGTAAGGCAAAAAAATAAATAAATGACACAATCACTTTGCAACAACAATTCCAGCGATTGTGCCTTCCCCCCCCCCCCCCCCCAAGTTGTGCAATGAGCCAAAAGCTCCATTTTCGGCTGCAAGTAAGCCCCACTTCCATTTGTCCTTTGTTTTAATCAAGAAAGTTAGACCGATTTTGTATCCGTCTGTTTCCTTTGACCTTGTGGGAATCAGCTCTCAGCCAAAACCTTTGTAACAGTAGAGCATTGGCAAGCGAGAGCCAGTTTAGTCTAGGGCTGAAGGCACCAGACTAGAATTCAGACTGTCATGTTTCCCCGAAAATAAGACAGGGTCTTATTTTCTTTTGACCCGTGAAATAAGAGCTTGGCCTTATTTTCGGGGAAGTCTTATTATTTTTGAGGTGTGGGAGGCGGTGAGAGTGGTCACCTCATGGCTGCTGCTGTGTTGCGATATTTTCAAGGAGGACATATTTTCGGGGGGTAGCGTTTATTTTAGCACATGCACTCAGAAGCCCGATTGGGCTTATTATCCAGGGAGGTCTTATTTTCAGGGAAACAAGGTAGCCCTGCTTTAGGGATGAAAACTGGCCAGGTGACTTTGGGCCAGTACTCAGGAAGTGAGTCCTAGTCCTGCCTTAGGTATGAAAGTGGACTAGGCGCCTTTGAGGCAACCACCAGGAGGCAGTGAGTTCTAGTCCTGCCTTAAGGCATGAAAGCTGACTAGGTGCCTTTGAGCCAATCACCAGGGGGCAGTGAGTTCTAGTCCTGCCTGAAAGTTGACTAGGTGCTTTTGAGCCAATCACCAGGAGGCAGTGAGTTCTAGTCCGGCCTGAAAGCTCACTAGGTGCCTTTGAGCCAATCACCAGGAGGCAGTGAGTTCTAGTCCTGCCTTAAGGCATGAAAGCTGACTAGGTGCCTTTGAGCCAATCACCAGGAGGCAGTGAGTTCTAGTCCTGCCTGAAAGTTGACTAGGTGCCTTTGAGCCAATCACCAGGAGGCAGTGAGTTCTAGTCCGGCCTGAAAGCTCACTAGGTGCCTTTGAGCCAATCACCAGGAGGCAGTGAGTTCTAGTCCTGCCTTAAGGCCTGAAAGCTGACTAGGTGCCTTTGAGCCAATCACCAGGAGGCGGTGAGTTCTAGTCCTGCCTGAAAGTTCACTAGGGTGCCTTTGAGCCAATCACCAGGAGGCAGTGAGTTCAACTCCCGCTTGAGACATGGAAGCCAACTTGGTAACTTTGGGCCAGTCACTCTGCTTCAGCCCATCCCACCTCACATGGTTGTTGTGGGGAAACCGGGAGGAGGGAGGAGCATGAGATATACGTGCCACCTTGAGGTGTCTATAAAAAATATCCAAGTCAGGGGAAACAAACAAATAAGTAATAAGACTTTGTGACATCCCAAGCCCCATTCTCCATTGGCCGAAAAAGGCAAACCCAGCAGCCAATCAATTGGAGAAGCTTCCAGGCCTTGACCAGGGGGGCGGTACCTTGCTTGTCCACGGCCTCCTCAGGTAGAACGAGGGATTGCTGGCAATGCAGAAGGACAAGAGAACTAAGACCTCCTACTTTTCTTGTCTTTTTCCAGCTCACGTTTCAGCCCTGCGGCTCTTTGACATCAGTGAGTTGGATATCCTTGAAGATTACACGGTGGATTTGCACCAGTTCATGTCGGTGGGGGGCGTCTACCACTGCAATTTGCTGAAGCTCCCACCTCAAGCCAAGCAAGTCAAAGGATGGACCATCGTGGAAGTAATGTTCACCTTAGAGAGGCTGAGATGAGGGATGGCTCGCCCCATGGCCTCTCCTTCCCAAATCTGATTTTCTCGCTAGAATGGGCGTGGCTAGCGCATGACACATCTGCCCTGCAGGCCGCGAGCTTGACACCCCCTGCCCCAGGGGTGGGTTCCAGATCCCGTCGCAACCGGTACGCTGCGATGGGGCTGGGTGTCCCCCTTGGGCACACGCACCGCGCATGCATGCACACCCACTGCGCACGCATGCGCACCCACTGTCCTGCGATGCTCCAGCTGCTCGGCAGAGGTTGCGCAGGCACCGTATGCTGCACCCGCATGCACAAATAGCCCGGTTGGCTTAAAAATAGGTAAGGAACGTGGGTGGGTTACAGTACTGTTACAGTACGGTGGCCGCTACTCCCAGCGGCCACTGGTATAGCAAAGCAATAGCAGTTAGACTTATATACCGCTTCATAGGGCTTTCAGCCCTCTCTAAGCGGTTTACAAAGTCAGCATATCGTCCCCACAGTCTGGGTCCTCATTTCACCCGCCTTGGAAGGATGGAAGGCTGAGTCAACCTTGAGCCCGTGAGATTTGAACCGCCGAACTGCAGATAACAGTCAGCTGAAGTGGCCTGCAGTACTGCACCCTAACCGCTGCGCCACCTGGGGTGTACCAGCTGGAACCCACTGCTCTGCCCTAAACCATTCCAGACAGATGGCTGTCCAGCCTCTTTTCAAAAACATCCAGTGATAAAAGAGCCACAACTTCTGGAGAGAATCGATTGTTCTCATTTTCAGGAAATTTCTCCTTAGTCCTAGATTAGTTCTCTCTGTAGTTATCCAGGCGGCCCGCAGGTGCTTTGGGGAATAGGTTGCCTCCATCATCTTTGTGACAACCCTTCTAGGACGGGAGACCACCGTCATGTCATCTCTAATTTTCTCTTCGTTAGACTAAACCCGTGATGGAGAACCTAGGGAATGAGTGCTACAGGTGGCACGCAGAGCCCTCTCTATGGGGAAATGCGCTGGACAGCTGGTCTTTGCGGACGCTGGAGCATCGGAAAACAGCCTGAAAACGGCCCAAAAAAAAGCCAAAACCAGCCAAAAAACAGGCCATTTTCCAGCTGTTTTTCCGGCTGTTTTCAGGTCGTTTTTCAAGTCGGAGCACCAGAAAATGGCTTGAAAATAGCCCGAAAACCAGCCAAAACCAGCCAAAAAGGAAGCCCTTTTCCAGCAGTTTTTAGGCCATTTTTCAGGCTGGAGCGCCAGAAAACTGCCTGAAAATGGCCCGAAAAATGGCCTGAACACAGGCTAAAAAATGACAAAAACCAGCCAAAAAACAGGCCGTTTTCTGGGCTGTTTTCTAACCATTTTTCCAGCCGTTTTCAGGCCATTTTTCAGGCTGGAGCACCAGAAAACTTCCTGAAAATGGCCCGAAAAACGGCCTAAACACAGTCCCAAAATGACAAAAAAACAGCTGAAAAATAGGCATGTGTGTGTCGGCCACCTGGTCTTCGGATTTTTGGTGCCCTGGTGTGTGGACATCAGGGGTAGGTTTCTTGCCCCGTTCCAACCGGTTCGGTTGGAACGGGGCCGGCGGTGTCCTTGTGCATGCGCGCGGTGCACGCATGCGTTGTATGCGTCCTGCGCATGCGTGGAAGCGCAGAACTTATCAAAACTGGGTAAGGACCGCGGGCGGGGAGGCGCGCCCTTCGCTGTTCCTGGATGTTACTTACTTCCGGGTTCGGCGACCAACCGGTTCGCAGGGACCGCCGCGAACCGGTTGAAACCCACCCCTGGTGGACATGCATGCACATGAACACACGTTCCGGTTCTGGACACTCAGTGCCGAAAAGGTTTGCCACTACTGAAGTAGAGACGTACCTCGTTCCCTCTGTCGTTCATCGTACAGTTTAGACTCGGGGACGGGCATGTTGTTCTTTCTACCAAACGGCTCAATTTTCCTTCCTTCCTTTGCTTGGAGGTCTTGGATACGGGATTAGAGACTTACCCCTACGCTGCGTCATGTGAGGACTCTGAAGACAACTCAGCGGTGACCGTGGGGATCACGATCCATCTTTCCGATTCTGTGATCTACTTTGAAGAACCGCTGATCGCAAGATGGGATAATCAAGGTACGGCACACTTCTAGCACAACTGCTGCGAGGATCCGCTGGGTTTTAAGGTCTGCTTTCCTGTGTTAGTGACGACCGACAGTTGGGAAGCAAACGACTGCAGTTGTTAAGTTAGAGACACGGTCGTTAAGTGAATCTGGGCTCCCCCTGTTGATTTTGCTTGTCAGAAGGTCGCAAAAGGGGGAATCATGTGACCCCCCTGGGACACTGCAAACCGTCATAAATATGCATTAGTTGCCAAGCGTCTGCATTTTGATCATGTAACCATGGAGATGCTGCAATGGTGTGAAAAATGGTCATAAGTCCCTTAACTTCAAAGGGCCACTAAAAGAACTGTTGTAAGTTGTGGACTACCTGTAGATCATTCAGAACCACCACCAGTCTGGCAACCGGTCGATATGGCTGGACTACAATTCCAGTAATTTCCCCCCTGGGGTATATAAGAAGGCTAATCGGGTAGGGGACAAGAAGCAGTTTGGAGAACCATCCTGAGTGACTGGCGTAGTGGGCCTCAGGTTTTTCATACTTGGCTCATCTTCTGTCTTTCCCAGAATAAACCGAGATGTTTTGCTTCCAGTAATGCAGAGAGATTAATATAATAATATATGATATATAAAATTGTGTGTGTGTGTGTGTGCGCGCGTGTGTGTTCCAGCATAACTCTTGAATGCCTTGAGCAATTTCAATCAAACACGAATGACTTACCCTCTGGAGAAAAATACTGTGGGGGTAAAACACCCCTCAGAGTGTGTGTTCTGTTAAGATACAGCCTGTTGTGCCTTAAAATGGCTTCTACTGTACTGCTGTAAAGTGGCTTCTACTGTACTGCCGTAAAGTGCCTTCTACTGTACAGCGCAGTGGAGTTGCCATGGTAATGATTTCACAGTACTCCACAAGGGGGCTCCCTCTGGTAAGGGGGAAAATCCAACGTTAAAATTACGTTTGGTCCGGATATTTCCCCCCCTATAAATAAATAAATACCCGGGAAATGCTGGGTTATCAGCTAGTATATAATATAATACAAAAACCTATGAAGAACGGCTGCAGGAACTGGGTATGGCCAGTCTAGAGAAAAGAAGGATTAGTGGGGACATGATAATAGTCTTTCAATATCTCAGAGGCTACCAGAAAGAAGAGGGGGTCAACCTATAAAGCACCAGAGGGCAGGATACGAAGCAACGGATGGAAACTAATCAAAGAGAGAACCAACCTGGAATTAAGGAGAAACTTCCTGACAGCGAGGACAATTAACCAGTGAAACAGCTGGCCTCCAGAAGTCATGGGTGCTCCATCACTAAAGACTTTTAAGAAGAGACTAAACAGGATTACAAAATAATAATAACAAAGATACAATAGCAGAGTTGGAAGGGACCTTGGAGGTCTTCTAGTCCAACCCTCTGCCTAGGCAGGAAACCCTATACCATTCCAGACAAATGGCTAGCCAACATCTTCTTAAAGACTTCCAGTGTTGGGGCATTCACAACTTCTGGAGGCAAGTTGTTCCACTGATGAATTGTTCTAACTGTCAGGAAATTTCTCCTCAGTTCTAAGTTGCTTCTTTCCTTGATTAGTTTCCACCCATTGCTTCTTGTCCTGCCCTCAGGTGCTTTGGAGAATAGCTTGACTCTCTCTTCTTTGTGGCAACACCTAAGATATTGGAAGACTGCTATCATGTCTTCCCTAGTCCTTCTTTTCATTAAGCTAGACATAACCAGTTCCTGCAACTGTTCTTCATATGTTTTAGCCTCCAGTCCCCTAATCGTCTTTGTTGCTCTTCTCTGCACTCTTTCTACAGTTCCAACATCTTTTCTACATCGTGGCGACCAAAACTGGATGCCGTATTCCAAGTGTGGCCTTACCAAGGCATTATAAAGTGGTATTAACACTTCACGTGATCTGGATTCTATCCCTCTGTTTATGCAGCCTATGTTGGCTGCATAACTGTGCTGGCTTTTTTGGCAGCTGCTGCACACGGCTGGCTCCCATTTACATGGTTGTCCACTAGGACTCCAAGATCCCTTTCACAGTTATTACTGTTGAGCAAGGTACCACCTATACTGTAGCTGTGCATTTCGATCTCCTGCTTGAGCAGGGGGCTGGACTAGAAGGCCTCCCAGGTCCCTCCCAATTCTCTTATGATTAAGCATGAAGCCCATTGGAAAAGGGCAGTTATAACAAATGTAAACATCTCCGGGGAACACATGCGGTCTTTCTTTTCTTCCATGTGCAAGGGAGAAACTGGAGAACCGATGACATTGGGGAGGTGAACTACAGCATGAAAGGGAAGGAGATCTCCTTTAGAATGAACGGCTTCTTTACCATCACGTTGCTCCAGGATGCTCACCTCAATATGCCGTATCAAGCCTGGGAGCTCCAGCCTGTCGGCCCCGACAAAGCTGTTTTTACCATCCTCACCACCTTTGCCGAGGTCCAGATCCACATCAAGGTACGTGGGACACAACCGACAGCGATATGCTGACTCTGTAAACCGCTTAGAGAAGGCTGAAAGCCCTATGAAGTGGTATATAAGTCTAAGTGCTACTGCTATTGCTATTCAGAGTACTGGCGGTTCTCGACTTGCAAACATTTAATTAGTGACTGTTAAAAGAAACAATACATGGGACACGGTGGCTCAGTGGCTTAAAACGCTGAGCTTGTCGATCAGAAAGGTCGGCAGTTTGGCAGTTCGAATCCCTAGCGCTGCGTAAAAGAGTGAGCTCCCATTACTTGTCCCAGATTCTGCCAACCTAGCAGTTCAAAAGCACGTAAAAATGCCAGTAGAAAAATAGGAACCACCTTTGATGGGAAGGTAACAGCGTTCCGTGCCCCTTTGGTGTTTAGTCATGCCGGCCACATGACCATGGAGACGTCTTCGGACAGCGCCGGCTCTTCGGCTTTGAAACGGAGATGAGCGCTGCCCACTAGAGCCGGAAACGACTAACACATATATGCGAGGGGAACCTTTACCTTTAAAGACACAACGGCGTTGAAAAAATGTGACTTATGACCCACGCTTACGACCATTGCAGCATCCACAGGATCACATGATTAAAGTTGGGGGGGGGGCTGGCAGCTGGTATTTATGATAGTCGCACTGTCCTGAGGTCATGTGATCACCAATTGTAACTTTCCCAACCAGCTTCCGACAGTTAAAATCAATGGGGGAAGCCCAATTCGCTTAATAACCACACAATTCACTTAACGTTTGCAGTGATTCGCTTAACAACTGTGGCAAAAAAAGCTTGCAAAATGAAGGGCGAGTCGCTGCATATTTTGCCTCGCTTAGCAACAGAAAGTTTGGGCCTATACTGTGGACGTAAGCCGAAGCCGGTCATTTTGCTCCCTGCTTTGGAAAATCTGAAACGGCCGTTTCTTCCGAGACAGGACAATCAATGCATGATCTACTCTGTGGCTACCATCGAAGATTCTGACCTGCTTATGGGGCTGAGAGAAAAATGGATGTCACCCATGGCCCTCATGATGGTCCTGAAGAGAGCTGGCATGAATATCTTCCCCGCTGAATACTCCTCAAAGTATGTCAGCGTGAACAAAAAAGTAAGCAGACGGGAAGCCATTTTCTGTCGCTTCCTCATTTCATGGGTCCCGTTTGGGTAAGGTGGTGTGGGAATGCAGCCATTCGGGGTTGTCCGCCATGTTTTAAGGACAGGAGTGTCCAATCTTGGCAAATCTAAGACTTGTGGACTTCAACTCCCAGAATTCTTCAGCCAACATGGAAGTCTCTAGCATGGAAGTTTCTAAGTCCTCAAATCTTAAAGTCCTTCACCTACACCAGGAGGCAGTGGTGGGATTCAGCCGGTTTGCACCTATTCAGGAGAGCCAGTTGTTAACCTTCTAAGCAGTTCGAACCGGTTGTTGGAAGAAATCTCCTTTTGTTTTTTCCCCACTTTACAGGGCTAATCCTGTAAGGAAGGCAGGAAGGAAACATTCTGGTGCTGTTTCTAGCCTAATCTTTCTTCTCCCTGCTTACAGAAACTGCCTCTCCAGTTAACCCTTATGACATTGTAACAGCTAAGGCGAAGTGCCCATCAACGTGAGTGACATTGAGTTGGCCATGCCCACCCAGTCACATGCCCACCGAACCACGCCTACCCAGCTGGTCATTAGGGCAGAGAACCGGTTGTTAAATTATTTGAATTCCACCTTAGCAAATTTAAGACTCGTGGACTCGGCACAATATACAGATCATTATCAGATCTATCTATCTATCTATCTATCTATCTATCTATCTATCTATCTATCTATCTATCTATCTATCATCTATCTATCTATCTATCTATCTATCTATCAATCAACCTACCTACCTACCTACCTACCTACCTACATCATCTCTCTCTCTCTCTCTCTAGCTAGCTAGCAGATGATAATTTTCAGATCCATCCATTCATAGACAGATGATATAGACAAATGCGATAGACAGATATGAGATGGATAGATGATAGATATGCCATATTTTTGGGAGTATAAGACACACTCCCCCCCCCAGGCTGAAAATTTGGGTGGTCTTCTATCCCAAATGTAGCTTTTTCGAAGCTGTTTTTCAGCCCTAATGAGCTGCTAACGAGTGAAGCTATCTTCCATGCTTTACCTGCTTTTCTCATTGCTGCTTTCTCCGATCAGCTGTGGTTTAGAAGCTGTTTTCTTATCCCCAACCAGGGGATTTAAAGCATGCATGCTCAAAACCACCAAACATATGTGCTGAAGCTGACCAGACTAAGCACTTTAGCCAGATGAATACCTGGTAGGCAGAATTTTATTCTGAAAAAATACGATATATATATAGATGATCTATCTATCTATCTATCTATCTATCTATCTATCTATCTATCTATCTATCTATCTATCTAATCTATCTATCTATCTCTATCTATCTCTCTCTCTCTCTCTCTCTCTCTCTCTCTCTCTCTATCTATCAATCATCTATCTATCATCTATCAATCAATCTATCATCTATCAATCAATCAATCAATCAATCTGAGATAGATAGATAGATAGATAGAAAGGAGGAGGTAATATAGATCAGCATCAAGACAGAAGCCTCAAGAGAGAGAAATCAGGGTTGGGCCTTGTTCCTGTGCTAAACTTCATTGGATATTTTAATCTACTTTTTTACAGATGTTCTTGGCAGAAATGATGGTTTATCAGCAAATGTCCCTTGTTGCAACCTCTTTTGCCTTTGGTTGGAGCAAGTGGAACCTGAAGAGTGGAGAGAACAATCTGGTCTTTAAGGTAGGAGTGAGTGGCTGTAGTAGAGCTCTCCCCAAGGCCCCACTCTGGGTGGCATGCAGGTGGTTAACACCAATCAAAATATCACCAATCATTCACACCTGTCCAGCCCACCCAACCCCCCAAAAACCCTTCTGTGTTTTTACCAAATCAGCACAAAAACAAGTCATAAAGCCCGTCAAGCAACCGGGGATGTCGGCAAAGCATGGTTTAGATGACATGTGGAGTCCTTGAGTCCAAGAGAACGTGTGGGTGGCTACGACAACACAAAGAAGTCTCTGCTTTTTTTTGTGTGTGTTGCATGTCAACTTTGCCAGTAAACATGCAACTTTGCCCATTATATTCTTTCATTTTTAAAAAAAAAAAACAGTTCTTTCTGAAGGAGAGTATTTGTAGCTCAGGGTTGAAATGACAGGGTCCTTAGTGTACTCCGAGCTTGGTTGTTTTCTTGTAGACGTTTCATTACCCAACTAGGTAACATCATTAGTGCTAGAAGGGAGTGTGGTTTGGGGGGAAGGAGGAGGAGGAGGAGGAGGAGGAGGGGAGGAGGAGGAGAATGACTTTGCGATGACTACAAGAAAACAACCAAGCTTAGAGAGCACCGAGGGCCCGTTCAGAATCCGGTGGGGTTGTCCACCCTCTCTTTCTCCTGCCCAACTGCAGGCCTGTGAACATCTGAGCGAAGAAGAGCAGATCCAAGAAGAAGAATGGGCTCTCTACATGTTCAACAGCCAAAGAGCTCAGAAGCTCGCGATCGACGAGGAGAGCGATGTTTTCTCCAAGAACATCGCGGAAGGCTCCGAATTCCACTCCACTCTCTATCACCTCCTGAAAGACACCGGGAGCAAAGACGCCATGGACCGCGTCAGGCAGAGCAACTACCTCTTCATCGACGCCGTCTACCAATTGCTCTTGGCCACCAGGGTGCTGACGTACTCCTAACACATCACAAAAGCCGCTTTTTAAGAACTTTATTAGAGCTGAAAGACACTCCAGTCAACTAAGAGGTGGAAGAAATCACGCTTCAGACATTTTTTTAAAAAAAGAAAGGAAAAAATAAATAAGCCATTTATGGATAGTCTACGGGCCCTGAAATTTTTTTTTTTTTTTAAAAAAATATTTTGTTTCTATAAGCTCTTTGGTGAGATTTGGGGTGGGTGGGTGGGAGGGGAGAGAACGAGGGACAAAATTAAAAACAATAAGGCGTTGCAATCGTTCAGAAGATCCACTTCCTTGGCCGGAAAAGAATGAATCGTATTTTGTTTCTGAATGGCATGGTCCCGGAATTATTAACAGAAATATTAGATGGTGCATTAAAATTCCATTTTCTCTACAGTCAGACATTTAAAATGGGATAAACCTAAATTGCTTGATTATTCAATTTAAGACTACATGCTGAACAGACTCCAGAAGAGGGTTTTGTTTCCCAGCCTTGGCAACTCTAAGGTGGGTGGACTTCAACTCCCAAAATTCCCCAGCCGGCCAGGGGAATTCTGGGAGCTGAAGTCCATCCACCTTAAGGAGTTGCCAAGATGCAGTAGAGAAAAAGAAAACCAAACCCATTCTGAATACTGCTGAATTATACAGGCGGGGGTCCGTGGTGGAGGAGGCGCGTGTATGGCCACAAGAATTTCTGTACGGAGGTCCAAGCGGTCCCAGTGCCCTCGGGGGAGGCCTCCACAGGTTGATGGAAGGAAAATCCCATGACAAAAGTTATCAGGATGGCAAAGAGCACAATGGCAAAGACGGAGACGCAGACGGCTTTGCTAATCCCGGAGAAGAAAGTCCTAAGAGCCCAAGAAGACACTCTCGTACACCTGCAGAAGAGAGGAAGGGGAAAAGCATGGAAAAGTAGACATGGCCTCCATTCCAAAGTCTAAGAACTCACCAAGTGAGGAATAGAACTCACAGCCCCCCTGATGATTGGGTCAAAGTCACCTAGCTGGCCTGTATGCCAGGGGTGAACCCCAGCAGGTTCTGACCGATTCTGCAGAAACGGTAGTGGAAATTTTGAGTAGTTTGGAGAATTGGCAAATGCCACCTCTGGCTGGCCCCAGAGTGGGGAGGGAATGGAGATTTTGCAGTATCTTTCCCCCGGGAGCAAGGAGAGAATGGAGATTTTGCAGTATCTTTCCCCAGGAATGGAGAAGGAATGGGGATTTAGCAGTATCCTTTCCCTGGAGTGGGGAGGGAATGGAGATTTTGCAGTATCCTTCCCCCCGGGAGCAGGGAGGGAATGGAGATTTTGCACAATCCTTCCCCCGGGAGCAGGGAGGGAATGGAGATTTTGCAGTATCCTTCCCCTGGAGTGGGGAGGGAATGGAGATTTTGCAGTATCTTTCCCCAGGAATGGAGAAGGAATGGGGATTTAGCAGTATCCTTTCCCTGGAGTGGGGAGGGAATGGAGATTTTGCAGTATCCTTCCCCCCGGGAGCAGGGAGGGAATGGAGATTTTGCACAATCCTTCCCCCGGGAGCAGGGAGGGAATGGAGATTTTGCAGTATCCTTCCCCTGGAGTGGGGAGGGAATGGAGATTTTGCAGTATCCTTTCCCCAGGAATGGGGAGGGAATGGGGATTTAGCAGTATCCTTTCCCTGGAGTGGGGAGGGAATGGAGATTTTGCAGTATCCTTCCCCGGGAGCGGGGAGGGAATGGAAATTTTGCAGTATCCTTCCCCCGGGAGCAGGGAGGGAATGGAGATTTTGCAGTATCCTTCCCCCAGGAGTGGGGAGGGAATGGAGATTTTGCACAATCCTTTCCCCGGGAGCGGGGAAGGAATGGAGATTTTGCAGTATCCTTCCCCTGGAGTGGGGAGGGAATGGAGATTTTGCAGTATCCTTTCCCCAGGAGTGGGGAGGGAATGGAGATTTTGCAGTATCCTTTCCCCAGGAATGGGGAGGGAATGGAGATTTTGCAGAATCCTTCGCCCGGGAGCAAGGAGGGAATGGAGATTTTGCACAATCCTTCCCCCGGGAGCAGGGAGGGAATGGAGATTTTGCACAATCCTTCCCCCGGGAGCAGGGAAGGAATGGAGATTTTGCAGTATCCTTCCCCCGGGAGTGGAGAGGGAATGGAGATTTTGCAGTATCTGCTGAACAAAACTCTCCATTGGCAACAGGAAGGGCATCTCGCCAGTAAACATTCAGCTCCATTCAGTTGCCCAGACTCCACCCTGCAAAGGATTATGGGGTCGGTAAGAGAAGATGATTCCCACAAAGCATTTGTCTTGTTCCTTTCCTTCTAGACTTACAGTGAGCGTAGGCTCCATTTTGTCGTGTTGGCTTCCTTTTCGCTCAACTTTCGTGCTTTACCTCCCTGGATCTCCGGAGCTGCCGGTTCCTGAAGAGAAGCCCTGTAAGGGGTGATTGAGATTCTGGATTAAAAAGGCCCTGCTCATCCAGGATGGTTCTAGATCATCGCTTCTCAACCTTTGTAATGTTAAGATATAGGGACATTGGCTTCCATAATTCCCCAGCCATCATGCTTTCAAGATGTGTGGACTACAACTTCCAGAATTCCCCAGCCAGGATGCTAACTGGGGAATTCTGGGAATTGAAGTCCACACATCTTAAAGTTGCCTCAGTTGAGAAATATTGCTCTAGATGGCGAACCTTTTTGGCATTGAATGCCCAAACTTGAATGTGCATGTATGTGCATGCACGTGCACTGGAGTGCCCGGAAACCCAAAGACCAGCTGGCCAGCATCCATATGCCTGTTTTGGGGCTGGCTTTTTTTGGTGTTTTATGGCTGTTTTGGGGCTATTTTTCAGCCAGTTTTTGACCTGAAACCAGCCTGAAAAATGGTCCAAAAAAACAGACTCAAAATGGCCTGAAAACAGTGCGAAAAACAGCCTGAAAATGGACTGGTAAATGGCCCAAAAAGCAGCCTGGTTTTTGGGCTGTTTTTCAGATTTTCAGGCCGGTTTTGGGGCTGTTTTTGACCTGAAAACCGGCTTAAAAACAGACTGAAAAATGGCCCCCAAATAGCCTCAAAACGGCCCGAAAAACAGCTGGAAAATGGCTGTTTTGGGCCATTTTGGGGGGCGTTTTCCGATGCCTATGAAGACCAGCTGGCCGGCACGCATGCCCACCTAGAGGGAGGGCTCTGGCATGCGTGCCATAGGTTCGCCATCACGGTTCTAGATTGCCATGTTGATAGCGTCTCCAGCAGAGTCACGATTCACCTGCCTTGTTCTTTAACCACCTAGAACAAATCCTCTTTCTGTGCTTAGAGAAATGAGTGGCTTCTAAGGGAGAAACTCCCGTCTTTAGGGTGCCAGGAGGAAAAACGAGACTCACTCTAATTCAAGTTGTTCTTCCTCCGACTCTGTCCAGGACGTTGAGCTGATGAGGCGTTGTAAAGAGGGCCGTTTTTCTCCTTGTTTGGTTCCTCTGACACTCCTAAAGAAAAGGTGAATCAAACAGGCTTTCTTTAAAAAGAAATTTTGGCTGCTTTTTTTTCATTAAATATTCCCCTCTCCAAGAAAAGTACAGGAAGGAAGGAAGGAAGGGAAAGGAAAGGAAAGAAGAGGGAGAAAGAGAAAAAAGAGTAAAGGGGGAAAGAGGGAGGGAGGGAAAGAGAGGGGAGGGGAGTGGAGGAGGATGAGGGGGAGAGGAAAGGTGAGGGAAGGGAAGGAGAGGGAAGGGTAAGGAGAGGAGGGGAAGGAGAGGGGAGGAGAAGAACCAGCAGGGAAAAAAAGCTTTTAAAAAGCTAAAAAAAAAAGCTTCCGATGATCGCGCGGCTCACAGCTATTTTTTAAAAGTTTTTTAAAGCATTTTTTCTTGGGCAAACGGGCAGGGAAAAAATGCTTTAAAAGGCTAAAAAAATAGCTGAAAGTGACAAAAAGTTGGCCACGCCCACCCAGTCACATGACACCCACCACCAACAACAACCATACCCACAGAACCGGTTTGGGCGGGCGGGCGGGGATTAGATTTTACCACTGTGTTACTTAGAACCCTGACATTGGGATGCTGTCAGGAGAAGGGAACAATTAGGGAGCAGGGGTCAACTCGAGAGTGAAGGCACAGGCAGATGTTGAATGGCCCCTCCCATAGGGAACAGGCGGGAGCAAATGGGGAGCGGTGTTTGCGAGGGACAATTAGTTCGTTTATTATTGTGTAGATTTGTTTAATCTGAGTTTGCGCCTCACAGAGACTCTCTGCCAGGTGTTTCATTGTACAGTGTGACAACTAGAAAAGTTCTTGGCCTGGCAACTATCCAAGGACTGATAAGGTCTGTTGTTGCAATTGCACCTTGAAAGACTGTTTGCCGGGACTTTTTCTGGATGTGAATGCTAGGAATTCACATTAACCAAATAAAAAGGGGTTTTTGCGGGACAAGGAGTCTGTTTCGTGATTCTATTAAGCCTAGGTCCGTGATGGAGAACCTATGGCACATGGAGCCATTTGTTAGGGCACGCAAGGCGTTGCCCTGTCAGTTGACTTTGGCCTTCTTTTGAGGCCGTTTTTCGCCCTCTGGAGCCTTCGAGAGGCTTCCCTGAAGATTCCAGAGAGCAAGAAACGGCTCTACGAGTTGGTCCATTCCCAAACTTCCAGTTTGTCTGTAGGGCCGGTTTTTCATGCTCTGGAGGCTTCGGGGAAGTCCCTGAAGCCTCCGGAGGGGCTCCGGGGGGGTGGGGGAGGCTGTTTTCGCCTTCCCCAGGGTCCTAGAAAGTGTCTGGAACCTGGAGAGGGCGAAAAAAGCATCCCCAAAGCAGGGGGGGAGGTGTTGGTCGCACTCGCATGTGCGCATGTGGGTCACGCGCATAACATTATGGGTGTGGCATGCCTGTGCACGACCCCCCTGCACTCCCCCTGCTTTTGGCAAGTGAGCCTAGGTCATAACGTAGCTCTCTTAGGGGTGCACGCAGACCCAAATGCACAATGCCCTACGTACCAACTCGAGCGCCTGTTGAATTTTTCATGCCGGTTGTTTCCATCCGCTTCGTTCATCTGCGCCTTTGTAGGAACAGGGAAAGGAGGAGAGGTCACCATGTAAGTGCAGCTACTACTTTTAAAGTGAAGGAACGGGGGTTACTACTGGAAAACGCCTACATACCAGTTGCAAAAAAGTGATTGCATTTCCATTACTGTTCCTAGGCATGGGTGCAGTGCTAACTCTGCGTAGTGATGAAGGCTACACAAAACAAGAAACACTATTTGATCAGTTAGGTAGGGTACATCCTGCAAGGTGCCTGCGGTTCTGAATCTAGGCAAAGGTGAGGCTTGGGTGAACGAAGCAGAATTTCTAAACCAGTGTTTTTCAACCTAGGGGGGATAGCAGTGTTCCAATATCTCAGGGGCTGCCAAAAAGAAGAGGGGGGGTCAACCCATGCTCCGAAGCACCCGAAGGCACGACAAGAAGCAATGGGTGGAAACCAGAGGTGGGTTGCTCCCGGTTCGGCCCGGATTGGCTGAACCGGTAGTAGCAGCGGCAGGAGGCTCTGCCCACACACCCAGACGCTTCTGTGCATGCGCAGGAACACGCCTGAACCGGCAGTAAAAAAAAAATTGGCAACCCACCACTTGTGGAAACTAATCAAGGACAGACCCAAGTGAGAACTAAGACATTTCTTGACAAGTGAGAACAATTAATCAGTGGAACAACTTGCCTCCAGAAGTTGTGAATGCTCCAACACTGGAGGTTTTAAAGAAGAGATTGGACAGCCAATTCTCTGAAATCATGGTATAGGTTTTCCTGCCCGAGTAGAGGGTTGGACTAGAAGACCTCCAAGGTCACGTGTTATTCTGTGATTCTGGGAGCTGCAGTCCCCTAAAATTGTCAAGGTTGAAAAACATGGTTCTAAGCCGATTTAAGAGGTTGCATGGAGTTCCATCGCTGATTTCGCAAATGGGTACTCGTCACTGAACAGAACATGTCGTCAAAACTCTACAAAATCCTTGGGCCCAACTCCCCTTTCTACATCCAGCCTCTCTTATTGTTACCAACTACAAATAAAGAGAGATAGAAGGACACGCAGTGGCTCTTCTCTGCACAGGAACTTCACTCATCTGGGCCATGTAAAGCAGGGGTCCCAAACCTCGTGACCCATCAAAACCGTGGTCAATTAAAGCGTGTACGTGACGTCATCAGCAGCGCGACAAATACGACCGAGGAGAAAAAAGGGCGCTTTAAAAAGCGCTTTTAAAGCAAGCTGATTCACATAAAGGTAAGGGTTAGGTTTAGGGTTAGGGTTAGGTTAAGGGTTAGGGTTAGGTTAAGGGTTAGGGTTAGGTTTAGCGTTAGGTTAAGGGTTAGGTATAGGGTTAGGTTTAGGGTTAGGTTTAGGGTTAGGTTAAAGGTTAGGGTTAGGTTTAGGTTTAGGGTTAGGTTTGGGGGGGTTAGGTTTAAATTTACGCGTTAATTTTAAGTTTACCGCTCACAGCGTGCTGTTTTCGTCGCGCTGTGATGACGTCACGTACGCGCTTTCGTCGAGCGCGCTTTAGTCTACCGCGGTTTTGTGGTGGAACCCCAAACCTTTGGGGCACCAGGAACCGATTCCGTGGAAAATGATTTTTGGACCAGGGTGGTGATATGTTGTGGTTTTGCATTCTCCCTACCCTGTTTCCCCCCAAATAAGACCACCCTGGATAATAAGCCCAAATGGGCTTTTGAGCGCATGCGCTAAATAAGCCCTCCCCTAAAATATTTAAATGCATGCGCAGCAGGCCCCCGCCAGTTCCTGCGAGAGAAGGGGGAAACATGCCCCACCCACCCCACATGCACCTGCCATCCACGCGGAATGACCTTGTGGAGGGCGCTCCTGCAAACCCTAGCTCCTGCGCCCCTTCCCTTACTGGCGGCTGCAAAAAGAGAGGCAGGCTCAGCAACATTAGGGCTGGCAAGAGTGCGCCAGAAATAGAGAGAGAACTCCTGCCCCTCTCTGGATCAGCTGATCCACAGGTCGCGGGCCGAGGTTAAGGGGCCTCCTGCACTTCAAAATAATAAGACCTCCCTGAAAATAAGGCCAAGCACTTATTTTTTTGGGGGGGGGCAAAAGAAAATATAACCCTGTCTTATTTTCGGGGAAACACAATAGATCTTCGCATGCGCTGATAAAGTTTGCTTGTGCAGCCCAGATCCTAACAGGCCACGGATTGGTACCGGTTCGCAGCCCAGGGGTTGGGGTTGTAAATTATGGGATCTAAGAAAAGCAACGTATTACAATAGTTAATGGGAGCACTAAAAGCATAGAAGGTCCACAGACTTTAGCTAGGTAAAGAATTACATTTTCCAGCCAGTTCCTCAGCAGCAACTATTTAAATGAAATGTGATCTGCATTTTTCTATCGACAAGCAACCGAATGATCAAATGCGGATAAAACAACATTGCAAATATTTCACAGTCTCCAAAGAAATATATGGTTCAAACTACCATATATTCATTATTTCAATGTGGGTTTTTTTTTTTAGAATCCACCAGTTTATATGACATATGAGAGGATCCCAACTGCTGCAGAAACTCAATTATCACAGTATTTGTAATTTGACTCACAGGGTCAAATATTGGTATTTCAAGCTGTAATTTTGTTCACACTTAAGAATGATTTTTGAGAGAGATTGAGGTCAGGAATTGGTTGGTAAATGAATAAATAGCACAGATAAAAGGCTAAAGCCACGCACAGATACTTTCCTTGATTTTTTTAAAAAAAAATCTTACCACCAACTTGAATTTCCTACTTAATTAATACACAGTTTTTTCAAAATCCTATAGCTCACGTTACCCATTTTTCCTCCTTTCCCAAAATCATCAAACTTACTTCTGATCTTAGTGAAGTCAGTGAAAGTGGATCATTCTCAATTGCAGCATCCAATCTGGGTTGGTCATCTGGACTCGAAATGTACTCTTCCAAGCTTTTGGACTCGTGCTGGAACCCATTCTCAGGGAATCTCTCTCTAGCAATGTGCTTGTGCTTTGGGCTATTCTGTATGTGTTATTTATATGGTGCCTAGTTTTGTGTGGCTTTTTAGTTGTTGACTAGCCGATAATCCGGCGTTGCCCGGGTATTTATTTATCCTAATTCTGCATTAGGTTGGAGCCGCCTTGTGGAGTACTGTGAAGCTGTTACCATGGCAACTCCACTGTGCTGTACAGTAGACACCATTTTAAGGCACAACAGGCTGCATCTGAACACTATCACACTAATACACACTATTACTGTCAAAAGTACTGATTTGACACTGAGGTTATAATTCATTCCTTTTCGTTTCAGCAGCCCAGGCATTCCAGAGTTATGCTGGAACACACACACATCGACACCCCCCCCAAAGGGTATTAGGGGTGTCTTACCCCGCCACAGTATTTGTTTCCAGAGAGTAAAGGCAAATCAACAACTAAAAAGCCACACACAACCAGGCACCATATAAATGCCACGTACAAAATAGTCCAAAACATACACACAAAAACACACACATTCTGGTAGAGAGAAATTCCCTGAGGATGGGCTGCAGCCTGAAAATTCAGGAGGATCTCCAGTCCCGGTAACCAACCCAGATTGGATCCTGCAACATTATCCCGGGACATGTATATTTGCCTTCATTCATGATTCTCAATTGCATCTAAAGGTTCACTAGAAATATGAATTCAAATTTGGAGCACAAATACATGCTCCAATTATTATCCCATCCTCCCAGATGAGGAGGTGTGCAAAGAAACTGTATTTCAAAGTAGCTTAAGTAACTCATGATAAACATTGAAATGCAACTTTTTCACCTTTCAAGATGAACATTTAAGACACCTGTCTGAAATCCAGATAGCTGTTTTATTTGATTTACCAGCAATGTGGGATGAGGGTAATACTAGTGTTTTGAAAATACCCATCTGAATTTGTAAATACTTTTTTTTTTGAAACTGGAATGAAATGTAATAAAGACATTTTAGTCTGCATGAACGATTTGTGTACCGTTTTATATTCGTCAGTTTACTTCAGCAAGAGCCTCGGTGGGGCAGTGGTTAGAGTGCTGTACTGCAGGCTACTTCTGCTGACTGCCAGCTGCCTGCAATTTGGCAGTTCAAAGCTCACCAGGCTCCAGGTCGACTCAGCCTTCCGTCCTTCCGAGGTGGGTAAAATGAGGACCCAGATTGTTGGGGGCAATAGGCTGACTCTGTTAACTGCTTAGAGAGGGCTGTAAAGCACTATAAAGTGGTATATAAGTCTGTGCTATTATGCAGGAAACAAACTATCGGAAGTCCAACTCTCCCAGCTGCAAATTTGGCTCTGTGATTCCCTGAAAACCATGGTTCCTGAGTTTTTGATCACATATTAATTGCAGTTGCAATACTTACTATCACCCATCTCCTGAGCTACGATCTAGAGGGACCACAAACACAGAATTCTGTTCAGCATGAAGAGGAACAAATTGAAAAAGGGAAGGGAAAAAAAAAACCCAAGGAGACTGAATTGAAAAGACCTGGCCACAAAATAGTACAAATTCAAGGCATTACACAAGAAAACTGTAAACAATTTTCAGGGGCATCATTGGAAACTTCAATGAACTAGGATTATGCATTTTGCAAGGCTGTGAAAAGAGAGGAGGGGAAAAAAAAAGAGAAATGGCAAGAATTGCTCAAAAGCATCACAATCGGATTGCGAAGGCCGTGCACAGCGCAAGAAGAGTGCGCAGAAAGCAAGGTGCTTGCAACATGTGTACCTTGAGGGAACCAGAGAGTTTTTTAATTGAAGAGTCATCTGAAAGTGCAAGAGAAGTGGAAGAATATACATTAATCAGGGAAGCAAGGAACGTCAATAAAACTAGACGAGGGACTTGTGGGATGGGCATCTCTGTAGCTTAGTCTGGGTTTGGGGGAGCGAATTGGTTTGAAGAAGATGTCCAGAGTAGGATCACCTCTTCCATTTCTCAGCGGATGGCCATTTGTTTGCCTTTCCTTGGGTTGCCCTAGGTCCAGGCGTGAGATTCAAATAATTTAACAACCAATTCTCTGCCCTAATGACTGGTGGGCAGGAGGCATGATAGGCAGCACTCAGCCTCCTGCACTCCCTGGAAGCAAAAATGGGCTGTGGGTGTGTGTGCTGCCCATTCCCGTACCCCATGTTGGGCCTAGTAGGCCTTCCTGCAGCGGGAGCTTGCAACTGGCTGATAACCTGGCGTTGCCCGGGTATTTATTTATAGGGGGGAAATGTCCGGACGAAATGTAATTTCTAATGTTGGATATTCCTTACTAGAGGGAGTCCCCTTGTGGAAATTACCATGCTGTTACCATGGCAACTCCACTGCACTGTACAGTAGAAGCCATTTTAAGGCACAACAGGCTGTATCTTAACATAACCTGGTCAAAATCAACTTAGTTGGGTTGATGGATGGGGCTATATGTTTCACAGAAAAAGTCCGGCATGATCATGTAATAATGGGAATAGCTGAAGGAGGCACCATCGAGCCGCAGTGGCACAGTGGTCAGAGTGCAGTACTGCAGGCTACTTCTGCTGCCTGCCAGCTGCCTGCAACTGGGCAGTTCGAATCTCATCAGGCTCAAGGTTGGACTCAGCCTTCCATCCTTCCAAGGTGGGTAAAATGAGGACCCAGATTATTGGGGGCAATAGGTTGACTCTGATATCCCTTTAAAGAGGGCTGTAAAAGCACTGTGAAGCGGTATATAAGTCTAAGGGCTACTGCTATTGCCTGATTTGAGCCTAGGGCATGCACAACACACAGCATTAATGGACTTCCACACATAGTCATTCTACACAGCATCTGATTATTTACACCAGCAGCCTCCAAACACAGCAACTTTAAGACTTGAGGACTTCAACTCCCAGAGTTCCCCAGCCAGCTTTGCCAAGGTGATGTGGCCAAGCTATGCTAGCTGGGGAACTCTGGGAGATGAAGTCCTCAAGTTTTAAAATTGCTAAGTTTGGAGGCTTCTGCTTTAGACTGCCAAACTTGCCCTGGAGAGGAAAGGCAGGGAAGATGATGTCGCCATTGTTTCAGTCCACATTGCCTTGGCGGTTACCTCGGTCCCCCAAAGAGCTGAAGGACTTCTCATTCTGGAGTAATAGCTCTTTCAGCTCTTCCAATTCTGCGTGTTCTCTTGCGTATGTACGCTTTAAGTTCTCCACGTGCTGAATCATCACTTCTACTGCCTTACTGACCCGGCTTTCCTACGGAAGAAAAGGTAGGGAAGGACAGAAGGCAACTGGTGTTTGTTGTGGCCCATCAGTGGCCAGCAGATCTGGCAGCAGACTCGGACAGTGAGGAGGTTGGAGAGGAACATGAGCCAGTCCTGGAGTCTGGGGAAGGCTCTGACGAGGGTTCTGTGTTGGAAGCAGAGAGGGGGCCAGGGCCGTCTGACATTTATCAGCTGCCTTCGGAATCAGATACCAGTGTGGCAGAAGAACAGTTAGAGCCTGTTCCCAATGTGCACATGCACAGAGCTGCCAGGAGAAGGGAACAGCTGAGGAACAAGGGCCAACTCGGGAGTAAAGGCACAGCTGGACAGCAAATGGCCCCTCCCATAGGGAATAAAAGAGGAGCAAAAGGGGAGGGGAGTTTGCAGGAGACAATCAGTTCAATTCATTAGGGGGAAGATCTGTTCCTGACTTCTTGCGAAGTATTTGCTGCTAGAGCATGGCATTTAGAAGATATCGGCCTGGCAGCTCTCCAAGCCTGATCAAGGTCTGTAGTTGTGAAATCTCATGAAAGACTGTTGGCCGGGACTTTGCTGGAGAGAAATTCACTTTAAACTAAATAAAAGGGGTTTTATCGGGAATCCTAGGTCAGAAAAGTGTTCTCTTCGTCGACTGTTTCATTTGGGGGGGGGGGGGAAATAGTGGGCTTGTATAAGCACGACACCACATCAAGTGACCCATCTTCTTTTGAGCAAAAGAATTCAAAGATTGGGTACCAAAGTACTGTGGTTATTGTTCGAACTCTACCCGGATTCCAGAAAAGGTTGTATAAGTTAAATCTGTTAACTTTGGAATGGCCATAGAGGAATTGGCTAATTTAGGGATGGCCATAGAAAAATACAGGTAGTCTTCAAGTTATGACCAAAATTGGCCCCAACATTAATGTTGCTAAATGAGACATCTATTAAGTGAGTTTGTCCCATTTGATGATGGTTGAACTAAGTGAACCACTGCAGTTGTTAAATGAGTAACCCTGTTGTTAAGTGAATCTGGCTTCCCCATCGACTATGCCCATCAGAAGGTCATAAAAGGTGGATCACAAGGGACACTGCAACCATCGTAAATGTGAATCAGTGAATCAAGGATCTGAACGTAAATCATGTGACCGTGGGGATGGATGGTGCAATGGTCGTGAGTGTGAAAAATGGTCATAAGTCACTTTTTTCAGTGCCGTTGTAACTTTGAATGGTCCCTAAGTGAACTTTTGTAAGTTCGAGGACGACTTGTGGAAAGAAGCAATTTTCAAGGATCCAGAAGTGCAATCAAACTGAACAAGTATTGGACTCTACAACACACCTGGCAGCTAGTTGTGATTTATGATGTTGCAGGCATCACCAACTCCTGGGTTTCGGCCCACTGCCAGGCTGTGACCTATTCGGAATTGGGCTGCGTGAGTGGCTGGCCAGAGTGCATGTGTGCAGGTTAACTTATGTGAGCGGAGGGCCAGTAGACACTTGCACACATGCGTGCTGGCCTGTCGCTTGGTTGGGCCAGTTCCTTTTTCCCCACACATATCTCAGCCAGGCCGCCAAGCCTCAAAGGTTGGGGAACACTGGTCTACTGGATTCTGTAACCACATTGATGGTGGTGAGGGTGCATCAATGTTTATTAGGCTGGAGAAGAATGCCACATAACTTTTAAGGAAAAGAATATGGTGGCAAGCAGTGGTGGGATACGACCGGTACGCCCCAGTACAGGCGTACTGGTGCCTGCTGGGAGCACCAGGTACCGTTCCGGTGCTTCGGAGGGCCACCCAACCAACTGAGCTCCTTACCTACATTTGAGCTGTTCGGGGCTTCCGCGCATGAGCATGGAGTGTACGGTGTCTGTGCGACGCTCCGTCGAGCAGCTGGAGCGTCACGGAGGCGTCACAAAGTGTCACGGGTGGTAAATATCCATTCCCGTGCTGCACAAGTGTGTGCTGCGCGAATTCATGTGGTGGACGCCCGGCCCCATTGCACCGTACCGGTTGCAACAAAATCCGGAACCCACCATCGGTGGCAAGGTGTGTATGAAGCAGGAGTGTAGTGCCAACCATTTGCTAAAGAATTCTTATTCCATAGAGATGAGTAAGAACGAAGGACGCCCTGTTATTGTTCGGTCAAGGAACAGGGTGTGAGACTCAATGAAAAGATTGGCAAATTCCACAGATTGATATTGCAAATCAAGAGTTAAGGTTGGACCAGGGGTGAAATCAACTTACCTTCGCTACCGGTTGGCAAATGTGAGCGCGCGGACATTCTGCGTATGCGCAGAGCGTTGAAAATGGGACGTGATGACGTCCGGGTGGGTGGGTGGAGCCTCCCGCCACCACCACTACCGGTTCACCCGAACCAGATAGAATCGGCTGAATTTCACCACTGGGCTGGACCAATGCTAAAAGAGCTTCTCTACTTGAGACACATAGTCTTGAATTTTGTCTTGGAGGAACCGATATTACAAATAAGCAGCTCATCCTTTTCAAACTTCAGAAAAAATAAGGTTTTGAGAGGCCAGAATGATTCTTCAGGCAAAATGCTACATAGAACATTTAAGGTGGCAGAGCGTTTGGGTAAGATGAAAAGCTTCTTCACAATTTAAAACATCAATTAAAATATTATTAAGACATGATGCTGTTATTCATCTACAGAACTTCTCAATCACAGTAGTCTAAGTCCGGTATCTAAAATTCTTGAACCATAGTTCTACTATACTTCTGCAACATCTAACAATTATGCTTGGACTGTATTAGTAAATCAGGATTAAAACTATCACCAACACAATACAGAGGACAAATCAAGGGAATATCTGCTTTTACAGGTTGTATGACGTAACACCGGCCACAAAGGTTGCATCACAAATGCCTTTGCAGATTTATTCAAACTTGTAGCGATTCAACTTGCTCTTTCGAATCAATAAGGAAGTTATTTTTTTCACTAGAAACTCAAGAATATTAAATCCTTATGTTCCATCTCTTCCTTATCTTGTTGGTTCATATTTCTTTCTGGCTGACTAACTTCCACAAGCTTTCCAAATCCCACCATCATTTACAAACAGAATTTGCTAAGATAGGATTCTTCCCGAACAGTGTTTCTCAAGTTTGGCAACTTTAAGATCGGTGGATCCCAGGATTCCACAGTCATCCATACTGACTGAGGAATTCTGAGAGCTGAAGTCCACCCATCTTAAAATTGCCAAAGTTGAGAAACACTGTTCCAGACTCTACTTTCAAAGAACTTTTCATTTGATCTGTCCTTCCAAATAGATGGCAACCTCCTGCCAACTCAAAACCAACGATAAAGAATATTCAATTCTGCAAATATATATTTTTTATTTATATATCGCAAGAGCCAAGGTGGCGCAGTGGTTAAAAAAAAGCAGCACTGCAGGCTACTGCTAGATCAGCAGGTCAGCGGTTCAAATCTCACCGGCTCAGGGTTGACTCAGCCTTCCATCCTTCCGAGGTGGGTAAAATGAGAACCCAGATTGTTGGGGGCAATATGCTGACTCTCTGTAAACCGCTTAGAGAGGCCTGAAAGGCCTATGAAGCGGTATATAAGTCTACTGCTATTTTCTGCATGATTACTTGAAAGAACGCCACACCCATAAAACCCAACCAGGTGGCAACATCTAACTAACTCTGCCAGATGTTGACTAGCTAAGTGAGGTCTGATTTATCATTGTGAAGGAGACAAGGAAATCCCAGGAATGTAGATTGTCTCGGGTGTTAAGGTGGGTCTTGAATAATTTAACAACTGGCTGGGTAGGCGTGGCCAGTTAGTCATGTGACTGGGTGGGTGATGTCACTCATCACACCCAGCCCTGCCTCCCGGCCAGTTGCCTCAAAGAGGTAGGATTCAGCCGGTTGGGGGCTAATCCCACCACTGGCTGGCCCCGCCCCCACCCATATTTGCCCTGTTTTTTGGCCGCTTTTTTGGTCATTTTCAGACTGTTTGGGGGTTGTTTTGGGGGCCATTTTCAGACTGCTTTTTGGGCTGCTTTCAGACTAC